>NC_143397.1:260489095-260811595 GCF_052110815.1 Crocodylus siamensis | reverse complement strand
GTGGCTGCAAGTTGTCACGGGGTGAAGTAACCCACATGCAATGTGCAGTCAGGGGGGGACTGGACACTGTGTGCACAAGTGTCCATGCACCTGCGGGAGGAGCGTGATGGTTCACTTTGGCAGGGGATTTGTCATGAGGATGGAGAGCATGCATGAGACCGCTGGGTGTGGGAGACCAGGGGCAGCAGGACTCTTACAGAGGGAGGTGTTGTACATGTGGGCTGGCGGCCCCCGGAAGGGGAGGAGGCTTCCCTGCCATTGGCTGCTGGGGTGAAGGCCTTGAGCGTACATGCGTGCCTGACTCTTTGGTGGGTACAGAAAGGACGGCGAGCATCTGAGAGTTCCTGTTGTGGGGCAGGCAGGACAGGGAGCGAGCACGCAGGGAGAGGGCATGGCGGGGGGGAAGAGCCTGGCTGTCCCCTGCTAGGAAGAGGAAGGAAACTGCCCTTGATTTGCTGAGTGGACTGGAAAGCAGAGCATAGACACATGAGATGTGCTGCTGGGGAGCGCTCCTGTGACTTGCTGGAGGAGGAAGGCCAAGGGCACGTGTGTGTGTCTCCTTGCCTGCCAAGGGTGCACAGGTGGCTGCTCATGGGGGAAGCAGGCATGTGACAATGGCCTGGCAGGGGTGGGGAGGTGCAGAGTGCATTGCAGGGGGAAGGAAAGGAGCATGTGCATACTGGAAGAACACGGGCAGGGACGCGTGCAAGAGGCATAGGCGAGGGCATGTTCCTATGCCCCTACCACGTGCTAGCTCTCCAGGGTGGGGACAGGCATGCACATGCATGTTTCCTGGGGGGAAGGCAGATAGAGGGTGGACAATTCAGCACCTTGGAAATGAAGATGCCCTCGTCAGTTGGATCGAAGGGGTTCCCGGCATGACCTTTTGCTCCCCCCCGTATGCTGATGCCCAGCTTCTCCCCAGGTGCCTTCTCAATGCAGATTTCCTGTGGACACAAACGGTGTCTGCTTCCAAGTCGGTTTAGACCTGCGATTCTCAGCTGGACAGCTATGACCCACCCTGGGGTGCCTTGACACCCTTTCAGGGGTCCTGCGGGGTGCTGTGCAATGCCAGCAGTGCTAGGTGTGCAAATATGATTCACAAGACAAACCCAGAGATTTCAAACAGGAAGCCATGGGATTAAAGATCACCTGAACTGCTGTGGTCTTTCTGAGTTCTTTTCAACAGAAAAGTTGTGCTATTATTTTTCTCTAGTCAAAAACTGAGTGAAAACTAAAAGCTGACATTTTCTTAGGGCTACCCTGAGTCTAATGAGGGGCTCCCTGAGGCTAACGGCTGGGAACCACTGGTCTGGATTGAGCTGGGGCTGCTGCTACCAGACTCCCGCAGGGGCAGGGCAGCCATCCAGGAACAGCATGCCTGGAAGGGATCCGGTCTGCAACTTTCCCCTGCTTTGGCTTAATCAGCTGCATTTGCTTTGGCTTTGCCCTTTTCTCCCTTTCCTGTATTTCTGTTTTGAGCAACAGGTCTAACTCACGCAAACCTGCCCAGCCCTCAGGCACAAGGATGAACCCCTGACGGCCTTCACTGGGATTCCCTTCTTTTCTGAGGCTACTTCTGCAGTAAGAGGAAGAAGGGGAAAATTCAGGCTGCACCTCCAAGCCTGAGTTCCAGCTGAACTCAGAGGGAGGAGAAACCATCTGCCTGTGGAGTCAGGAGGCAGGAGTCGCAGGAGTCTCTATTGGAAATCCCCTCCCTCAGCAAAAAAGGGGCAGGAGCTGTGTAAGCTGCTGGGAGTTTTAATGCTAGTAAATGACCTGAATACAGAGGGGAGGGGGGAATCCTCCTACTCTGGTTTCCCCATCCCCAGCTGGTACAAGCCCTCTTGGCATAGCCCACAGTGGTATCCATGACCTCTCCTCTGTGTTGCCCCCTGCCCTCCCCACTCGGTACCTACCTGCATGCCAGGGGGCGGAGGGTCTCGCCTCACTAGCATGGTCAGCTCCTGGCTGTTGGAGAGCAGAGCATTCACGGCCTCCTGGTGAGTTGCGTGCCGCAGGTCAATGCCATTCACCTCCAGGATCCTGTCCCCAACACGCAGCCCACTGCGAGACGCTAGCCCCTGAGGAATGACCTGCAGAGAGCCACAGCGGTTACAGTGGGAAAAGGCCTCGGAGGAGAGCAGACATTTGCCTCCTGGCAGAGAAACTGATGTAGTGAAACCCACTCCATAGAGCCTGGCCCAACCAGTGGGCAGCACTTCCTTAGTGAACCCCATGGACTCCCCCAACTGCATCCTCAGCTGGCACCCAACACTGCCAGATGCCTCCATGACCCCCAGGGAGGCTCCACCTGCTGCACCCATGACTGCTGGTGCAAGGGCCTGCACTGTGTCTGATGAAGCTGCTTAAGGGAACTCCCTGGGTATCCAGGCACTGGAACCAGAAATCCTCCCTGATACGTGATGATACCTGACAGAGTAATGCACAGGACTGGAGTGCTGCCACTTCTATTTAGGAAGAACAGAGGGAATAAGAGGTTGGCGGATGGGGGGCATGTTCCAGCAGTGATGACAGCAATTGCTTAAATTTCCCGGCAAGTGGGAAGGGCAGGGTTTTGAACCACATGGATCTGTGTGGTGGGACTGTCCAGGAGAGGCACCTGCTACCAACCACCGATCACCCAGGGGACAGAACGAGTGATTCCTGCCTATAGTGCACGGGAAGGACCCCTGCACGGTTCTGGGGGTATGTCTGAGAAGTCTCCTGCAACAGGCAGAGGAACACCCGTGGAGTTTCCTGAATGGCAGTCTTAACTCTTCCAACACAGAAGACACTATGTCTAACATGAGGTAACTCCATCTGGGACACACTGTGACCCGTAAAGGTGCATTAATGCCAGACAAGAAGCTGGCTGGCTGCAACCAAGAAAGAAGATGATTCTGCCTAAAATCCCATGTGGTGCAATGGCAAAGTGAAGACAATAATTAGAAACTAAAAAAGGAATTATAACAAACAAATAAGGATGAAACAGAGAGCAATCAATATGCACTGGAACTTCTAAAGAGTAGACAGTTGATAAGGGAAGCTAAAGACATGGGGAAAGACACAGAGCTGGCACAGGTTAGAACAGGGAGAAGGAATTTTTATATGTTTGAAACAAAATACCTCCGCTTAGCTTCTTAACTGTTTCCTGAAAAACCAAGCATTAAGCAAAACGAACGTTAAGTGAAACCAAAAGTATTTGATGACCCAAGATGGCAACTGCAATAGTTTTTAATGACTCAAGATGGTGACCGTGGACGTTATAAGTATGAAACTCGCTGAGCGCTAAGTGAAATCAAGTATCAATTTAAAATGAGCATTATAAGCAAAATAGCGCTAAGCGAAATAGCATTAAGCGGGGGTTGCCTGTAGATCCTAGCCATGGTACATGTCCATCACCAGATGGAGATGATAACATTGCTAAGAATAGCACAGAAAAAGGCAGAAGGGTTCTGTAATTATCTCTACTTGGCTATTGGAAAAAAGCAGGATGGTGCATCTTGTGAGGATGACAACATACTTTCCAGTCCATTAATAACTGACGATGATATCAGACAGCATGCATAACAGATGAACATTTTAAAACCAGGAGGCCTGGGTAGCTTTAAGTAGGCTCTAGAGACCTCTGGCAGCCTGATGGCCATTTTTAATAAACTTTAGAATATCGGAGGACTTCCGGGAGCCTGGACGAGTGCACATGTTGTATCATCATTAAAGAAGGGCAAGTGGGACAACCCGGGTAACTGAATGCCTGCTGGCGCAGCACCAGTCCTGGGTTAGATAATGGGCAAGCTGATATGGGGTCCTATTAATACAGAACGAAAGGTCAGGAGCATAACTGATGCCAGCCAACATGGCTTGAGGGACTAGGGGGCTGGAAGAGTTTGACTGATGAAGGTAAAAGCAGAGACGCAATGGACTTTGGCTTGACATAATTCCCACAATATTATGATGAAACAGTGGCTGCACGTTGTTAATGTAGCACATGTTAAATTAATGGAGACTTGGTTAAGTGACAGCTCTTCAACTGGTTCACGTGGAGACCATCATCAGTAGGGGGTGTTTTGAATGGGGTTTTGTGGGGGGTCAATATTAGACCTGACATTATTCAGTACTAAATACACGGTCTCTGCTGACAGTCTGCAGACACACAAAGATTGGCAGAGTGGTAAATGCTGGTTAGCACACAGCAGATACATCAAGCAAGCTGGACTGATCTGTGGCCTGGGCATATTCAGCAAATGTGTTTTTATTCAGCGCTACACACTGAGGAACAAGTAAGGCCAACCAGACCAGGCTCAGCAGGGACTCCAAAGAGGGATCACGACTGCCAAGTGACAAAATGTGCTAGCTATTTCTACAAACCTTGGGTACCAGCAGGGAGGAGGTATCAGCTCTCTATGCAAGCACTGATGAGACCAACACTGGAACACTGCTTCCCATTATGTATTTTAAAAAGTTTAGAAAAATTGGGGATAATGCAGAAAAAGCCAAGAAGAAAAAAAAAGACTTGTGGACTGGAGACCACGTCTCATAGGGAGAGAAGTAAAGAGCCAAGTGTGTTTAGCTTAACAAAAAGACTGAAGAGAACTTGATTATGGTGCAGAAGAATGATAAGGTTCTCTGGGGAACTTCAGAATCTCTCTATCAGAAAAAGACAGACAAGAACCAATGGCTGGAAAAAGTTCAGACTGACAACAAGTGAAACACTTCATTGGGGGCGGGGGTGACTAACCACTGGAACATCCTACCAAGGGAAGAAGTGGATTCTCTGTTTCTTGAGGCCCTTCTACAAGATAGGCTTTACTTCCCTGCAAGTTGCTGGGCTCATTACAGGGTGAGTCAGTGACATTTAATGGTCTGTGATGTAAACAGGGTCAAGCTGGATAATCTGATGGCTCTTTCTGGCCTTAAATACTATAAATACACAGCAGCCCCCCTGCCTCTCCAGGGATCTAGCAGACCTCCTGAGGTTAAAAAGAAAGGCCTACAAAGGATAGAGGTTGGGATTCACCTCCAAGGAGGAATATTCTGCACTGGTCCGGTCCTGCATGGAGCAAACCAGGAAAGCCAAGGCTGCAACTGAACTCCAACTAGCTTTGAGCATCAAGGACAATAAAAGTTCTTTTTCAGATATGTGGGGAGCCAGGGGAAAAGCAAGGGCAACATTGGACCCCTGCTGAACCAGATGGGACAACTGACAACCAATGCCAGGAAAAAGCCAACCTATTAAATGGGAACTGTGCATTGGTTTTTCATCAGTCCCATGGGATGCCCATGCTCACCACGGGACAGGGAGGTCTGGGTGAGGGAGATCTCCTGCCCTGCATAAATGCCGACCTCATGAAGGAACACCTTGAGAAGCTGGATACCTTCAAGTCAGCCAGCCCTGACAATCTACACCCCAGGGTACTCAAGGTGCTGGCGAGCATCATAGCCCAGCCCCTGGCACGGGTCTTTCAAAACTCCTGGCGCTCTGGTGTAGTGCCTGAAGACTGGAAGAAGACCAATGTGGTGCCTATCTTCAAGAAAGGGAGGAAAGAGGATCTGGCTAACTATAGGCCCATCAGCCTGACTTCTATCCCGGGGAAGATTTTAGAAAAGTTTATTGAAGAGGCCATCCTTAATGGACTGGCCAATGCCAACATCCTAAGGGATAGCCAGCATGGGTTTGCTGTGGGTAGGTCTTGCTTGATCAATTTTATTTCCTTTTACGACCAGGTGACCTATCACCTGGACAAGGGAGAAGAGATTGATGTCATATATCTTGACTGTGACCAGTGGCGTCCCTCAAGGCTCTGTCCTAGGGCCTATACTATTTAACATCTTAATTAATGATGTAGACATTGGTGTCAGAAGCGGACTGGCCCAGCTCGCTGATGACACCAAACTCTGGGGTAAAGCATCCATACCTGAGAACAGGAGGGAGATCCAGGCAGAGCTTGAAAGGCTCTGGAAATGGGCAGATGAGAACCTGATGGAGTTTAACACTGAAAAATGCTAGGTTCTCCACCTTGAGAGGAAAAACCTGCAGCATGCTTATAGGCTTGGCAGTGCTACACTGGCTAGCACTATGGAAGAAAGGGACTTGGGGGTCATGGTTGACCACAAGATGAACATGAGCCTGCAGTGCGATGCTGGGGCTAGTAAAGCGAGCAAAACGCTGACTTGCATCCATAGATGCTTCTCAAGCAGATCCCGGGACGTCATTCTCCCCTTGTACTCGGCCTTGGTGAGGCCGCAGCTGGAGTACTGTGTCCAGTTTTGGGCTCCACAATTCAAAAAGGATGTGGAGAAGCTTGAGAGAGTCCAGAGAAGATCCACGCATACAATCAGAAGTCAGGAAAACAGACCTTACGATGACAGGCTGAGAGCCATGGGGCTCTTTAGCCTGGAAAAGTGCAGGCTTAGGGGTGATCTGATGGCCACCGATAAGTTTATCAGGGGTGACCACCAATATCTGGGGGAACATTTGTTCACCAGAGCACCCCAAGGGATGACTAGGTTGAACTGTTATAAACTACCGCAAGACCATTTCCAGCTGGACGTAAGGAAGAATTTCTTTACTGTCCGAGCCCCCAAGGTCTGGAACCGCCTGCCATCGGAGGTAGTTAAGCACCTACATTGAACACCTTCAAGAGTAAATTGGATGCTTACCTTGCTGGGATCCTATGACCCCAGCTGACTTCCTGCCCTTTGGGCGGGGGGCTGGACTCGATCTTCTGAGGTCCCTTCCAGCCCTAATGTCTATGAAATCTATGAAATAAATGTAAATGCCCATCCTCTCCAACACCGCATGCATAAAGCAAATCTCAATTTGCCAGACTGGATAAAGGAGAAGGGCTGAGCATAGGACCAGAAAGCCCACCTTGTAAAACCACTAACTGCTACAGACCTGAGATAAGAGAACTAGCAAACACAGCCTGGCAGGAGTGACAGCCTGAATAATGGAAGAAAGGTGAGCAGGGATCAAAGGCACCTGGAAGTCATTATTCTGAAAGGGATCTCTTGACATCTGAACTTACACTGCTCTTGGGTTGCTGGAATGTGAGAACAGTGTTTCAAACTGTCAAACTTGTGCAAGTCAACGAACAGGTGCAAAACTATAAATCAGTGGGAATCACTGAAACCAGGTGGGTGGGAACTGGAAGGATGGATGTTAGAAGTGGAAATTCCCTCATATAGTCAGGAACAAAAAAAACGCCCCAAACCCGTACAGCTTTGCTCCTACAACTGCAAATGATAAAATAAAGACTTCAATACACTGGAAGCCATTTAGAAGGAGAGAGGTTTACACTGGATTTAATTTGAAACTCACAAAATTATCTGTTGTCATTTGTTATACAGCTGCCAAGAGGTAGAAGATGACACTAAAGAGGATTTCTACCAGACTCTGCAATCATCAATAAATGAAATACTGCTGCATCAACTTGTTATCACCCACTGGTTATTTGAATGGAAGACCAGGAAATGAGAATACAAGCCATGACAGGATTGTGGAACTGGCAGAAGAAAGAACAATGGAGAACAGCTACATGATGTGTGTGAAGCCAAAAAGTTTGTCACAGAGGTACCATCTGTGAGCAGTAGAGAAGACAAAGTGATGTGGATTTCGCCAGACAGCACCACAGACAGTCATCTAGATCACATCTTGATGTAAGAACAAAGTGACACACAAATGGTTGTAGTGACCAGATATGTTTGATAAGAAAAATTAAGTTAAAGTGGTAGAAAGCAACCTAGAGAATCAAAATCAAGATGCTTTGTTTCAGCAAAGCTCAAAGATGCAACCATCACACAAATGTTCTACGCAGGCAGATTTAACACTGAATGATAAAGGAACAGAAACACAGTGCTAGGAAAAATCAAGAAGAGACAATAAAGAACAGCACTGGAAACAAGAAAAGACAGTATTTTGAAAAGCTGAGGACTCCAGCAGAGAACGTCACCAGAAAAGCAAACGTGTAAGGAGTTTGCCAGAGCACTAAAATACTTTGAGGAGACCAAATTTCTCTAAACAATGATGCTCAGCTGAAAGATACGGCAACAAGATGAAGTGGCAAGAACACTTCAAAAGCATCTTGGGTAGATCGGATCCATCAGAAACAGCACACATCCAAGAAACTGATCAAGATCTGAATATATCTCTAGTGGAAATTACAACAGAAGCATGGACAGCTACTGAATCTCTGAATTACATGAAGGCAGTTGGGAAAGACAGTTTCCCCTCAAATGCTAAAAGCAGATGTTGCAGAAATACTTCAGATACTTGGAAAATTCCAAAAAAGTTTGGCTCATGATTGCAGTAGGGTTGCAGTGCTGTTATAGCCATGATGGGCTAAGAAATATACCTGCTGGTATCTTTTATTGGACCAACTGTTTAGTTGGGAGAGATGTTAGACAAGCTTTTGGGTACAAAGTGCTGATCTTCAGGTCTGGGAAAGAAGCAGACAAAGGATGACATGTAAGAGAAAATGAGGGTGCTTGTAGGAGCTGCCATAGTGATTGGACTTTACATCCACTTTAAAGACAACTGAGTCTTAGGGGTTTAAACACTGAAAGCAGAGACGCAATCATTATCAACACTGAAGAAAAGGATGTTAAAGATGTTACGTATCTGGGCAGTACAATGAGAGCAAATAGAGAAGCAAGAATGGCACAGACATCAGAATTGGTAAAGTAAGTCAGACTTGTATCCCTGAAACATTGGGAAGATGTAACAGATACTGCAGAAGGCCAAAAAGTTCAAACATGCAACAGCCTGGTGGAAAGTGTCTAGCTTTACAAGCTGGAATGATGAAAGGGGAGGTCAAAGGCTGTGCACGAGTCAGAAATAATTCAGACCAACCACCTGCGGGGAAGGCAGTGAAGACTGTCTGAAAAAGTTACAAAGAAAGAGCTAAGGAAGGATTCATTTTCGACCTGGAGGGATGTGGGCAGTGGGGTCCCCCAGGGTTCAGTCCTCGGGCCCGCACTGTTCAACATCTTCATCAGCGACTTGGGCGAGGGGGTGGAAAGCACCTTGTTCACATTCACAGAAGACACTAAGATGTGGGGGGACGTGGCATGCCGGAAGGGAGGGACAGGCTGCAATTGGATCTGGACAGGTTACAGGCGTGGGCAGACGAGAATAAGATGGGACTCAATACTGCCAAGTGCAGGGTGCTGCACCTGGGAAAGAAGAGCCAGCACCATACCTACAGGCTGGGGAACTCCCTTCTTGTCAATGCAGAGGCAGAAAAGGATCTTGGAGTCATCATTGATGCCAAGATGAACATGGGCCGGCAGTGTGGGGACGCGGTTAGGAAGGCCAACCGCACCTTGTCCTGCATCCACAGATGCATCTCGAGCAGGTCCAAGGAGGCGATCCTCCCCCTCTATGTGGCACTGATCAGGCCGCAGCTGGAGTACTGCGTCCAGTTCTGGGCGCCGCACTTCAGGAGGGATGTGGACATCACAGAGAGGGTCCAGAGGAGGCCACTCGCATGGTCAGGGGGCAGCAGGGCAGGCTCTACGAGGAGAGGTGACAGGACCTGAACCTGTTCAGCCTCCACAAGTGAAGGCTGAGAGGGGATCTGGTGGCTGTCTACAAACTGGCCAAGGGAGACCAGCAGGCAATGGGAGAGTCCCTGTTCCCCCGAGCACTACTGGGAGTAACAAGGAACAATGACCATAAGTTGATGGAGAGTAGATTCAGACTAGACATCAGGAGGCACTACTTCACTGTCAGGGTGACTAGGATCTGGAAACAACTTCCAAGTGAAGTGGTGCTCACTTCTACCTAGGGGTCTTCAAAAGCAGGCTAGATAATCACCTGGCTGGGGTCGTTTGACCCCAGCATCCTTTCCTGCCCATGGCAGGGGGTCAGACTTGATGATCTGCTCAGGTCCCTTCTGACCCGACCAACTATGAAACTATGAAGAAAGCTACTGTAGGACCTAGGCTGCAAAAGTCAAAGATAGGCAAGGCCATGTCTGCAAAAGGAAAAACTATGCCACCACTGCATGCACCCACTACAAGAGGAAAAGGAAGAAAGGAGGAAGTGAACGTGGAAGAGCCACAGGAAGGAAAATGAAACAGAACAGCTACAGATGGCACTTACGGTGACAGCTGCCCTTATGCAGGCTGCAGGTGCTTCTGTGGCACAAGGATTAGCCCAAGGGAACATGCTCTCCACCCTCCTTGCCCTAAGGACCCCACGCAGCCCTGCACCCCCCAAAGACATGCCACCACTGTATGCCAATAGGGGCCTCTACCTTTGAAATAAAGACACCTGGTTCATGGATCCCAAATGGGTGACTGGAGTGGTCGCTGCCCCCAACGATGCTGAGCCCCAGCGGGCCTCCTGCCTTGACCAGGTGGACCTCCTGCCGGGAGCAAACAGCACAGTCAGGAGGAGCTGAGAGCCACCGAGCCAGACCAGACCAGACCAGAAAATGCGGAGCCTGGGAGCCTCCTTGGGGACGAGCGCACAGGCAGCAGGGAGACCCTGCTGCCTCCCTGAACCCCGATGACACAGCTGGCTCTTGGAGGAGCATCCTGCCCCTGAGTAACACCACCCAGGGTCTCCACCCGCCCGGGAGATGGGCCGCTCTGCAGCCCGGCAGCCAGGCTCACCTCGATGGGGTACTGGTCCTCCAGGCCCTTAGGCAGGTGGTTCCTCGGCAGCGAAGGCGTCTCCTCGGGGGGGCTGTCCCCCTGGCTGGGTGGTGGGGGTGGGGAGTGGGCACGCACCCGTGGCACCATGGGCGAGTCTCCCTCGCTGAGCTGCTCGGCACCCTCTCGCTCTACCAGCAGCACGATGGTGGGGGAGGATGCAGTAAGCAGCGCTACTGCCTGATCATGCCTGGCTTCTGTCATGTCTACCCCATTGATCTAGAATGACCCGCAAACCCAGCATCAGCACAGAGCCCCAGCACGCCCGCCCGGCCCAGCCCGGCCAGCTGAGCACCATGCAGGAGCCAGCCTGCCAGGACCCCTCCCACCGTCCTGAGCCGGCACTGCCCCAAGCCCAACCTCTACATGCCTTCCTCAGCTGCAGTCCAGGGCAGCCACTGGAGTCCCCCTTGGCTCCGGCTCCTCCGCTAGCCCCCAGTCATGCCCACCTCCCCCTCACTCACTTTCCTGCCCATTTCAGAGCCTGAGCACTGCCAGTGGCCCTGCCGCACAGCAGGAAAGGGCAGCGCCTCAGCCCTGAGCCTCAGCCTCCTAAATTGCCCCTGCCATCACCACAACTCAGGCCCTGCCTATCAACCACCCATGAGCTGCCTACCCCACGGCCGTGCCTCCTGCCCTGCTGTCCCCAGGGGTCACCGGCAGGCAGCCCACAGGCAACGTAATGGGAATGGGGTCCTGGGAAACCTCAGTGTGGGAAGGCCAGGGAGAGGCTGGCTCTGCCGGGTGGGCGGGCGGAGACTGCCCCATCCAGAAAGAACAAGATTGCTCCTTGGGCCAGAGAAGTTATGCAAGGCCTCAGGCAGCACTGTCCTGTGCTATGAGCTCCAAAGTGCCGGCTGGCTTCACCCAGGCATCTCCCAGGGATAGACCAAACATGCCAGGCCCAGCAGGGCTGAGCTTCTGCAGCTCCCAGCCATGGCAAGAGGTCAGTCCTCACTGGATGCCTCCCTTCACCCCGTGGGATGGCTCAAAAGCACGACTTTGCCCCAGCTGTGCTGACGGCAGGCCCTGCTGTTTCAGGTTCTCTGCTTCATAATTGCACAGGAATTTGAAGTGAAGTGGGAATTTTGGCGAACCCTCGGGTAAATGGCTGCCTGTGAACATGGCCTGGACTTCACAGCCCCACAGGACTTCTGGTCCCACCTTTCTATCGCACCCCTGGGCTCTGCATCTGAGCTTCTCCCAGGAACCCAGAAACTCGTGGGCTGTTGGAACAAAGCGGCTCAGGGCATCCCATGAGGTGGGAATAGCTAAACCCGTAGGTGCCCAGAGCTGTGCCCTGGTCCCCAGTGATGCCCCACCGATGCTTGGGTGTCCTAGGTAAATGAACTCAAATGGGAAGACATGCAGAGAAGGGCTTGCAGGACAAGGAAGCATGAAGAGACATTTGACGAGAGGAGGGCAGCAGAGCTGGGCTTGCCTGGCCTGGCAGCGTGGGGGCTGAGCGCTGCCTACAGGTACAGCAGCGGTGAACGCTGGGGTGGGAAAGGGGCTGGTGCAGCTAAACAACAACGTGGGCAAGAGCTGAAGGGCGTGGACTGGCCCTGAATGAATTTGGGCTGAAAATAAGAGGTGGCTCCTACCCTCAGAGCAGGGAGGTGCTGGAGCAGCCCCTCAGTAGGACGGTGCCCTGCTGCTCCCAGCTCCCCAGACGGTGCCAGCAGGAGATTCTGGGGGCTACACAGCAGGCTCCTGCCCCATCACTGCCTCCCTCGGACCCAAATTTCCTCCAAGAGGAGTGCAAAGGGTGCTAGTCTCTCCTGTCCCCATGCTCCCCCCTCCACTGCCACCACAGAGAGCAGGAGACTCCCTAAGCCCTCACAGAGAGCAGTCCCCAAGGGGGGTCTGCTGGGCAAAGACCTTCCACGTGTGGGCGTGCGCCCCCCTGCCCCCTGCATGCAGGAGGGGCCCAAGAGTGGGCAGAAAGGACACCGGTGCCCTGAGGCCCTGCCTCTGGGAGCCAAGGCCTCACATGCTCCACCAGGCTCACCCGTGGCAGCAGCAGAGCCGGCCTGGGCTGTGTCTGGGGCCTGTGAGCTGCCCTCTGCGAGCCAAGCCCCATTCCTTGCCAGGACCCAGCTGGATGCTCCAGTCCCCCACCCCCCAGCCACTTCTTCAGCCCACAGAGCAACAGTTGGCACCTGAAACCTCACACTCAGCTTTGGCGCGCCTGGGCCTGTCCAGTGCCCGGGGGAGCCAGAGGGGAACAGTGCTGCATATGCTTCCCGGTCACTGGGACACGTAAGGAGAAGGGCCCTGGCTGCTCACAGCCCTCACACCATCGGCACCGACTGAGCCATACCTGCCCTCCGTTCCCCCAGCTCACTGCCCCCAGGTTGCACAACAGGCTGACTGCCATCTGCCCCCGGCAGCTTCTCTGCCATCCCAAGCTACACACCCCTCTGCCCCTGCCCTTCCCACTGCACCAGCAGGGCTGGGGTGACCACGCAATGCATGCCTGCGGGCCAGGAGTTATTCACAACAAAGGAAAGAGACTGGTCAGGACACAAGTGAGGGCTGGAGAGTTAGTAGCCAGTCAAGGCAAGTCTTTTGGGGTGTTAAGTCTGGAAAAAGGTCTGGGCTGGGCCCCGATCCACCTGCTCAAAGCCCCCAGTCCTCCCGCAACAGGCAGTGCAGAGGCAGCTTTGAGCACAGGGATGAGGAGGAAGATGCGCTGTATTTCCTACCACATAAAAGTGCCAGCCCCGGGAAAGGCAGGAGCCAAGGCCTGACTGTGAAACCCCTGTCCTCAGCCCAGCACCTCCCACTACAGCTTCCCTCCAGCCCCCAAGAACATTGAAGACTTGGCCTGTCACTAGGGCCCCCTCTCCATAGGGATACAAGTGACAGGTGCTGCCTGGCTGGGACCCTGGGCAGCGCCAGCTTCCCATGAAGGCTCCTGCCAAGGCGCTGGGGTCTACCTGAGCATCTGAGCACATGGGGGAGAACCAGCAAGGCTCAGGGCACATGGCTCATGGCAGCCCCTGCTCTAGCAGACCCCAGGGCACTGGCCCTTGGCTACTCAGTGGCTCCATCAACAGAGTTGCCAAGACCTCCTGTGAAGCAGGAGTCACCTAGCAGGGGCAGGACACCCGGCTGTTCCCAAGAAGGGATGTCCCATTAGCTATGGAGACTGCTGTGACTTCAGGAGTATGAGATACAGGGTGGTGGCACTTGCTGGCTGTTGGGAGGCCTGAGAAGCACTGTGCAACAGGGTAGGGAGCTCTGCACAGTGCCCAGGCTGGGAGATGCTGCCGGATGGGAGGAAAGTAGACTCCCACCTGGGCATCGACCCTGTGCTCCTTTACACTGGCCACCCGCTAGATTAGAGGGGTGTGTGCAACCTGGCACTATGGACCCCCTGATACTGACGGGGAACTGCGATAATGAAGGAAGAGATTGTTTCCTCTATTCAGGTCACAGCACCACACTAGTCATGATGCTGCGGTGAGCTGGATGGCTACCAATGGGACCTGTGCCTGCACCGAGATCCAGCACTTCCCGCCATCTCTATGAGCCCCAAGACAGGACAAGGGACAGCACAAGGGGGCTCTAACCACCCACTGGGGAACCAAGCCCACATCTCCTAGGAAGTTTCTCACTGAGAGGCCTGTACTTCCGAGCCCTGGAGATGAGTCAGAGGAGCCGCATAAGGCTCCAGCTGTATTTTGAGGGAGAAGCTGGGCCAGCCAGGGCCCCAGGCGAGGAAGGGGCGTTGGGGCCAGCCTGGAGCTTGGCAGTTTTGCGAGAAGGGTATACAGCGCAGCCCTAGCCCAGGGTAGACCAGACAGAAGCCAGCACTGACGAGGCGGTAGCAGTGCTTACCACGCCAGCACCGTAGTAACATGTGCTCTTACGGCAGTAGCTGGCTAGAAACCCACCACCAGCACGAGGGCACAGGAGGGTCCGATCGCTAGAGGCAGCATGCGAGTCTGGGGGAGGCCCCATGGACTCTCCTGAGGCAGGGAGGGGTGACAGGATAGCAGAGACTCCAAGAGTTAGAGGCAGTGGTGGGATCCATGGCACTGGCACAAGCAGCAGAAAGAACCAGAGCCAAAGCGAGTCAGAGATCAGAAGAAAGCACAGCCCAAGTGCCCCCCAGCCCCACAGGCTGTGGTACCTTCAACCCCCAGCCCGTACAACCCCAGGGCCTGGCTCCCCGGGGGGAACAGCTGCCCCTGCACAGGGAAGTAGAAGGCTTATAGGGCAAAGCCCAGTTCTGCTGTGTGCTGCACTCCCCGGGGGATGTCAGACCTGCTTAGTACAGCACCATGGTGCTCTGACCCCTCCAGCGCTACCAGGGCTGGTGGCAAGGGTGCACCGGAAACCTGTGCTGGGAAGGGGAGGCGTCACCCCACCAAGTGCCAGGACAGGTGGCAATGGGCCGGGGCAACGCAAGCAGGAGTCACCGCCCTCCCGCAGACCTGGGTGCTGGGAGAAGGACCCTCTTGCTCAGTCAGCAGCAGGGAGATGTCCCCACAGGTGGGCAGGCAGGCAGGGAGCAGAGACAGCAGCTGACAGACCCCGATGTCTGCAGTGCTGCCCCATGTTCCCATGGCTGCTCCAAGGCATCATGCACTCACCGAGATGACACGGTCTCCCACGCGTAGGGTCCCGTCCCGGTGGGCTGCGCCACCCTCTGCAATCCGTGAGATGAAGATCCCCTGAAATGCCGCAGGGGTCAGTGTAGGCCCCAACCCCTCACGGCAGCTCCTGCTCCCCAACCACCTCCTGCTGCTGCCTGGCTTACTGACAGAGCCCCTGCCCTTCCTAACCACACTCCTTCTCACTGTCCCACACTCGCTCCCAGTCCAGCCTGCAGCTCCTGTGTCCCCAGCCCCATGCAGAGCCTCCAGCAGCAGAAAAGCCCTGACGCAGCCAAGAGCCCAGGAGATGCAGCGCCCAGCTGGCAGGGAGCCGGGATTATATGTCGCTGGCAGCTGCTGTGAGCCCCACCCCCACAGGAGCGGCTGGGCCAGGCATGGGCCAAGCCTCCCCCACATGGAGACACTGGGGCCAAACCCTGCCCCTAGATACGAAGCCCCAGGCCTGGCCAACTCACCATGTCCCCGACCCGGTAGGGCGTGGAGCCCTTGCCGCCAGCAATGCTGAAGCCCAGCCCCTTCTCGTTGCGCACAAGGCAGGTGGAGCACCGCTCGGCAGATGGCATGCCCTCAGGCCGGTCCGGGAAGCGCAGGCCGCCCCGCCGCTCTCGTGGGCTGTAGTCGTCCTCGGGGCGCAACGGTGTCACCGTGATGGCGTTCTCAGGCTCCACCATCCGCTCCCGCAGCACTGTCATAGAGACCGAGCTGCCAGAGCCACGCAGCGCCTCCACTGCCACGTGGTGCTCAGCGCAGTGCAGGACCACGCCGTTCACCTGGGAGGAGCAAGGGCAGTGTGGGATGATGATGACCCCCGTGCACACACAGCTCCACAGAGCCCCTCACCCTGCCAGCAGCCCAGCCCCAAGGAGACTCACCTTGCTAGGCCACAGCAACCTCCCAGCCCCCATCATGCAGGGATGCCCAGCCCTGCAGTGAACGCTCCCTCCACAAGAACTGTCTGGCCCTGCAGGTAGTCCCCAGCAGGCCCCCGACACAGCCTGCCCCGGCAGGCTGCACTGCCTATTTCCCTTGGGGAAAGCCAGACACCCAGCACAGCCCCAGGGAGCATTGCCTGCTTCCCCTCTCCCCACCGAACCCCCTGCCCTTGCGCAGGCTGCTTTGGGAGCCAGGGCCCTTGCTCTCCACTGTGAGGACTGGCAGCAGCCTCCTGTTTCTGGTTCAGAGATGGATGCTGCTGGGTTGAGGGGCCTGGAGCTGGTGTGGGGGGAGGAGGAAGGGCAGCCTCAGATCAAGGGACCCGCAGGAGCTGCCTCCTGCTGCCTTTTACACCAAACTATTCTCTAGACCAGGGATGGGTGTGCTGCACTAGGGCCCAGGAGTTCAGGCCAGCACCCTCTTCCAGTGGCCTGTAAATGCTTTCCTCCCCATAGCAGCCTTTATTACAGAGCATGGCTACCCCGGCGATCAGGCAGGCAGTGCTCTCCAGCAACACCCACAGGCAGGAGGTTGCATGAGGTGGCTGACAGCAGAGCTGGGCACAGAACTGAGGCCACTGCCATGGCAAAGCCGCAATGCCCCCACCAGCCGCAATGGTGGCCAAAGGCATGCGCCCGGGCTCGGCAGTGCAGCCAGGCTCCTTGAGCATGTGACCTCTGCAGTGGTCTCAGAGACGCACGACAGAGGGAGCGCTGCACGAAAGCAAAGCAGCATTAGTGCAAATAGTCTGGGGAGCCCTCAGCCCTTGCGCCATGCAGTGCAAAGCCTAGGAGTCCCGTCTGGCAGATGCACCAGCAAAGCATGGGCTGGGCTCAACACAGATGACTGGAACGTGCCAGCCAGGGAGATGTAGGATTTCAGATGAGATTTGAAGGCCCCTTTGGCCCACACTCTACAAAACTGAGCTGAGCCGCATGGCAGACACAGCACAGACAGCTGGTCTGAGGCCAGACCCCTGGCTCCTTCTTTGCTGTGGTCCCATCCAGGCACCCTGTGCTGGACCAGCCCTTTCATGGTAGCTGAGCACATACCTCCAGGAGCTTGTCCCCAACGCGCACTCCAGCCCGGGCTGCAGGACCCTCCTCTGACACGCGGGAGATGAAGATGCCCTGGAAGCAAGGCAGCATGTCAGCAAGTGGAGAGCTGGACCCCTGCTCCCTCCCCCCCCGCCCCCCCAGGCTGAGGTAGCAGGTTGGGGTGGGGGGGGGGGGAAGTCCCACAGCACTGACCTGCTGGGGCCATCCTTGCAGGGAACCTAGAACAGCCCACCCTGGGGTTCCCAGCTCCCCCAGGGAAGATGTGATGGGGAGGGCAATGGTGCTGTTCTCATCCCTGTTTTGGGCCCAAGCTTGACATCAGAACCCACTGTCCGGAGGCAACACATTCCCCTTGGGCCAGCCCTGCCTGCCCCCACCTGAGGGTCCAGGGTTTGGCCTGCTTTCCCTGCACCCAGCCCAGCCACAGAACAGGCCAAGCACCCTCAGGAACCAGGCGCTGCCACGACAGGGCTTCTCCCCACATGGGCAGGCCCTCGCCAGCCCTTACCTCGTCGTCGCCCTTGTAGGGGGTGGAGCCCTTGCCCCCCGCGATGCTGATGCCCAGCCCCCCCGTCTGCCGCATGATGGTCAGCGTCAGCTGGAAGCAGAACAGGAGCAGGTTATAGGTGAACGCGGATGACGGGCCTGGCAGAAACAGCCGGGGGCACAGGGATGGAGGGCACATGTGTAAGGGCACACCAGAGCGCTCCCTGCCAGAGTGCACACGCATCCGCTCACGTGCTAGCGTAAAGGAAGGGGTGGAGGAGGCCTCATCATAGCTCCTGCCCCCATCTTTACCTCCAGCAGCAACAGGCAAGGCAGACAGGCTGCCATCACCAAAGTGAGTGGGGAGGCATGAAGGGAAGGACTGAGCCAAAGAGGGCAGGGCAGGGCAGGGGCACAGAAGTAGCCCTGGTGGTGCCCGGGCCATCCCCAGTGTCACAGCTCTGCTTGGGTCCAGGTCTGCACCTGCACTGTGAGATGCCAGTCCTGCTCAGCAGGCAATGCCATGCACCATCATTGCCCAGGGCAGGGGCCCAGCCTGCCCCCAGCTCCCACCTATGCAGCGGGAGGCCTTGCCCACCCCTCTGTTGTGCCCTGAGGCTGCTGTGGGGACCGGGCAGCTGCCTCCTCTTCCCTCTTCTTGGACACACAGCCTCTCTCCTTGTGCTCTGCCAATGTCCTGCTCCCGTGTCTGTGTCCGGGCCCAAGTGGGAATTGCCCCAACCCGACACCAGTGGAAGCGTCTGCTGTGGCGTGCGCAGCTTGTGCAGTCCCACCTCGGGGGCAGGAGGAGATGATTCTCTTGGGGGGGTGTCTCAGGACCTGGGAGCTGGGCAAGGCGAGTGATGGAGGAGCATGGGCCCCTGCAGGGATAAGGGGCTGGCAGGGAACAAGTGGGGGAGGGAAAGAGGTTCTCCAAAGCCACCCCTGAGCAGAGGGGCTGCTGCAGAGGTGTCTGACTCCCAGAGCCCCCTCCCCACTGATACAGCCATGCCTTGTCCCTCAAGGAGCCCAAAGCAACAGCCTGTGGTGAGCCATGTCCTGCTAGGGCCTGCTACAGGGAAGCTCAGCACTGTAGCAGAGCTGGGCCACCTCCTGGCCCCACCAGCCCATGTACCGCCCCTGCTTCACAAGGGCAGGTTCAGGGGTTCTTGGTGTCTCAGAGCAACGCTTGTTATAGCTGCACAACAGGGCTGTTGTATCATTTTAGGACTAGGTTAGATAAGGGTTTACACAGGGAAGATCCTGTCTCAAGGAGGGTCTTGGACTAGATGCAAGCGCTGGAGGGCCCCGCTCTGGATTCCAGGATTCCTCCTGGATCCTGCCCATGGCACGGCTGCAGGCAGGCCCTGCAGGTAGGGGTGCTGTGACACGGAAGTCCACGTGCAAGGCCTGGGAATCCTGGGAGAGGCAGATAATGGAAAACACATGCCTAGGGTGCAAGGACTAGGGCCCCAGACTGAACCTCGGGACTGAAGCGTGCACACTGCTCAGGCAAGACTGAGGTACGACTGAAGGGGGCAGCAGGAAGAGGGAGGCACTATGCTTCACCGAGGCCGTGAGCTGCAAACACCTAAGAAGTAGCAGGGATAAAGTCACCTTGGCTGGGGCAAAATCACCTCAGGGAGGAGTGCAAGCATAGTACCACAAGGCTACTACTGGCCACACAGGCTGGATATGGACACAGCTAGAGATTGCTTTAATATAACAGCGCCAGAAATGGTGATCAGAAGACCTGTACTTCCTGGATAGAGATGGCAGAACAGCAGCTCCTAATAATGGAAGGGCTGAGATATTCCTGGATGTGACAGCGACAAATCTTCAGCAGTCAGTCGGCAAATCAACAAGTGCTGCTATTTCAGACTTGGTTTTAATACACTGCAAGGACATCATGGAAGAACTGACAGTTGGAAATAGCCTTGCAGGGAGTAGGCATGAGTCAATTCAGTGCAAAATGAGGACAAACAGAAGTGGACTGGTCTTCCTATTTTGGAAAGCCAGGCTTTGAAAAATCCAGGGAATTAGATAATGAAGCCAATTCAGCTGAAGAATTCAAAGACTTCCATGTGGAAGAGGGTTGGTGTTTCTTTAAGCCAACCATCTAACAACTACCTGGAACTCATAGCCCAAGCAGAAGCGGGGATAAAAGGAGGAGAAGCTCCAGCCCTAATCATATAACTATTCCTAAAACCCTTTTTGGAACAAGTGAAGACCCTGTAAAGAAGGCAGAAAGGAATTCATTCACTTGGAGGACAGGAGGGGATCGAGTGAGAACAGCCAGAGGTCAAGCCGAGTTAGATTCTGAAAAAAAAAAAAAAAAAGTGAAGCAAATAGCACATGCAAACAGGATCCTCAAATGCTGGCAGTGGGGTTTCCTGTAGACACAGGAGAGCCATGGCACCACGATACAGGAGCAGAGACCTCCCTTGGAAAGCTGCGCATTGTGGTCCCCCACAGCCAACACAGATGAATTCACCCTGGAGCAGACTGTGGAGAGGGCAGGAGGATGCACTGGGGAAGGGAAAGACTCTTCTGCCAGGGACCTGCAAGAGTTTGGCTGGTTCTGCCTGGCAAGACGCAAGCCGAGAGGCTGTGACTGTGGTCCATCAGTGTGCAGGGGAGAGAGGAAGCTGCGCAAGCTGCAAGACAGTGCTGGTGTAGGATCAGTGGGTGTAATGAATAAACTGGCACGGGAACATGGACTCACCAGAGGAAGGAGCTCAGGGGCAGACTCCCAGTGGGAGCAGAGGGGCAAAAAGCCAAACTGGTTCCCAGGCAGGTCTCGGCAAGCTTGCATAAGGAACTGCGGGATGTGGCTGCTGGAGAGACCCAGGCCGCCCCGTTCAGTCCCAGGTTCTGAGAGCACAACTTGCAGCAGGGTGCTCGGGGGGCGGTCTGCTGTGCCCCAGGACCTTGAGCTGTGGCTGCTGGAAATCCATATCCCAACTCCCCAAATGGGCAGGAGGCAGAGAGCCCTGCATGCCCACTGGCAGGCAGAGCCCCTGGCTTCTTGGCCTTTCTCTCTTCAAGTTCCCAGGTGACACATGACCTGCTCAGCTTCTGGCTCTGATGCTGGATGAGCATAACAGGGACTGGCAGCAGTCCCAACAGGATACAGGCTTGCTTGTAAGAGAGAGGCTCCTGGTGCCAGGAGAAAACCTTCCTCCCAGAATGGGCTTCATGGCTGCTGTTCCCTCCCCATGGGGACAGGGGAAAAGCCATGGCCTCCTGCTTGAAAGGGACATTTTACATAGCTGGGCCCAGGTGACGCTGAACAACTCCTGGCTGCCCAGAAAATGAGTCTCCCAGCACCAGGCTCTGGGAACAGACAACTGCCAGCGGAGTTGCACAGACATGCTGGCACTCACCACTGCCTGGGAAGCCACGCTCAGAGCTTCCTGGCTTAAATGGAAGAGTCAGTGGCAGGGCACTCTCACGACTTTCCCCCGGGCACCTGGCAAAGTCAGCTGTCACCCAAGAAAGCTTGTGCCTCCCTGAACCAGTCTAAGATGGCACTCTGCCCTACCTTCTGAAGAGCCATGAAACTCTCCAAGGCTTCCCCTGGGGATTTTATTTCCGGCTGCAAGCTCCGCACACTTAATAATCCCTTTCTTTTTGTGTTTAATAAAATCCCGCAGGACCATCCTTCAGCTCATGTTGGATTGGCGAGTGATGCAGCAGAGGCAGACCCTCTCCGTGAGCACTGCTGATCAGTGTTCGTAAAGACACGGGGTGATGCACTTGTACAACCTGAGAACAATGAAGCATTTTCCCCTCTGCTGGAAACCACAGAGGATGTCAAACAACGTCATAAGAACAACATCCACTAAGAACAAGATGTTTGAGATCAACAGGCCTGGAGAATCTGCATCCTGGAGTCCTAAAACGGTTGGCTGTGGAGACCTCTGGCCTGGTGCTGTTCATTTTTGAGGAATTGTGGAAGACCAAGGATATTTCAGAAGCCTGGCAGTGGTAAAGCAGTGCCAGCACTCAGAGAGGGTCCCATGTAACTGAATGCCTTTTGGCTGGACCTCAGCCCTGGGCCAAATAATGGAGCAGTTGAGATGAGACACTATTATTGTGCCAAACAAACTTGATTTCACTCTCAGGTAAGGCTGCTGACTAGGTTGATAAAGGCACCTGGATAGGTATAACCTGCCATTTGACTTGGTGCCAATGGACCTGCTGATTAAAAAATTAACAGTGTCAGTAGAGCATAGGTTAAATGGATTAGGTTCTAGCTGACTGATCTCGAGCCTCTGAGGAATCATAATCAAATGGGGTTTATTTCTGCCAGGACCTGCATTAGGCCTGTTGCCATGTGAAAATGTTATTATTGATGTGGAAGAAACACAAAAATCACTGCTGATAAAGTCTGCAGACAAAGATTGGCAGACCAGTGAGCAGGAGCAAGGACAGGGCAGTCACACCAGCAGTCTGGATGACACGGCAACCAGAACCTACTCAAGCAAAATGCATTTAATGAGGCCAAATACAGTTATACATCTGGGAGCAAGGTGTGAAGGCTGGACCAACCGAAATGGGGAGGGCAGGCTCCATCCTAGAAGACAGCGACTGAAAGGACAGAGGTCACAGCAGACAAGCAACTCCCTGTGAGCTCCCAGTGTGACGCTGTGGCACCAGGGGATCACGGGGTCTTGGCACATACAAGCAAGAGCCCAGCAAGCAAAAGTCGTGAGATTATTTTTTTTCTCTACATGGCACTAGTGACACAGAAAAGCCATACCTGGGCCTGGCATCTGCATTTTAAACACAATGTTGAAAACTAGGAGGGATGGCAGAAGAGCCACAGCAGGTGCTCAAGGACTAGAGACATGCTTCACAGGCAGCAACTTGAAGATTCAGCCTGTTCTGCTCATCAGAAAGAGGGCTGAGGCATGGCTGGATGATGGTGTGCAAGCACCTTCCCTGCAGGGAGACAATGCTGTGCAACCAGGGGGCTCTTCCACCCAGCCGAGGAAGACACTGAGAACCCAGGAACGGTTTTCACTTGTGAGGGTGACTAACCACAGGAACAAAGATCCAAGGTGGAGGTGGTATTTTCCATTGCTTGCTGCCCTCAGGCCCATTGTGGAAGCCATAGAAGCTACACCAAAACACAATTTACTGTCCTTGGCAGACATGAGATTAGATGGCAGTTTCTGCAGAGGGGCAGTCAAGATGCACAGTCTGGTCTTAAAAATCCATGTCTTCCATCTCCAGACTTACTGTCCTGAGAAGAGACACCCTCACGTCGACTCAGTGGCAAGGGGCAATGACTTTGGAGCCTGGGAAGGCTGAGAAGCTGGGCAGGAAAGGTCAGCTTCACCTTAGGGGGGTCCAAGCCTGGGGGAGAAGGAGCAGCTGACAGACTGAGGTGGGGCAGCAAAGCAAGTCAGACCAGCATTTGCAATGGGATACGGACCCATGGGGCTGCAGAACTGCCCTGAGCAAGGGACAAGTCCTCCTCTGCTCTTGGGAGACGCCACCCTGCTCTCAGCTTGCCGTGGGCAGAGAGGGAAGAGCCCTGCTCTACCCAGCACTGAGGAAGAGACTCACAGACAACAAGGGCTGGAAGGGACCTCCAAGGATGGAGTCCACCACCTCTCTGGATAGCCTGTTCCAGTACTTCACTACCCACCTGGTGAGAAATTCTTCCTAATGTCCAACCTCAACCTCCCTCACTGCAACTGGAGCCCATTGCTGCTTGTCCTGTCATCTGCCCCCACTGAGAACAGCCCAGCTCCATCCTCTTTGCAAACCCCCTGCAGGGAGCTGAAGGCTGCTATTAAGTCCCCTCTCAGCCTCATGGGACTCTTCAATACTCATGAGAAAACCAGGCTCAGCTCTGGGCACTGTTACCAGAAGTCACTGGCGTAGGGGCAGATGCTCAAAGAGCCACAGGACAACTCTGGCACCAGAGGGTCCAACTCACCAGGACACATTAGAAGAGCTAAACTGGTCAGGCTTCACTAAACAGCACTGCACAGGGGAGCGAGGACAGGCAGCAAATAGCAGAAGGGTGGCTGGTGAAAACACGGCCCGCTCAGGAATAGCCTGGGACAAACAAGGCAGAGGAGGGGCTGAGCTTGCCCTGCCTGGGACAGGGTGACTGGACCCGCTGGGGCAACTCTGGCTCCAGCATTTCTGATCCTCAGTCCTGTCAAACTGTGCTCTTTGCTGTGGCCGAGAGATGGCTGAGGGGAATGACCACGTGTGGGAAGGGGCTGGTGCGGCAAGGAACCCCCCTCACAGGGAACCAGCCGAGTGTCAAGGGGAAGCAGAGCAGGGCAGGGCCTGCTGGCTGCGGTGACCTGGCAAGGACAGGGCGTGGGTTCTGCCATGCGACAGGCCCCAGTGCATCTCCCCCAGCCCCACGCTCCAGGGACACAGGCAGCTGCCGTTCACTTTCTTGGGGGCAGCGTCAAACAACAGCAAAGCAGGATAAACACTGAACGATACTTTTACAGAGCAGCTTTGTGCCACAACTGAACGTGCCCACTCTGAAGCCCGCCAGATTAATTACTTCTGCTCCAAGCTCATGTTTCCTTCATTTGTTAACATGCTGTTTAACCTGGTCTCACTCTACCAGCTGCAATGGGCCTCTGGGCCTCCCAGCCCAAAAACACCCTGTCCTGCTAGCCCTGCCCATCTTGAGATCTTGTCCTTGCTGAGATGGGCAGTCCCTGCCCAAACTATGTTGGCATCCCTGGGAATCCAGTGCAGTAGGATGAGGCCAGACAAGGACCACAGAGCTCTCTGGGGATACCACAAGCAGCAGGAAGGTCAGGATTGGGGTCACTACCATGAGCCCCCACGGATGTGAAGGGGCCAAGGAGGGGGCATAGGGAAAGACTTGCCAGACCACAGCAAGCACCCAGCTTTTGGGAGGCAGAGGGCTAGCCAGATCCTCTATCAGCTGCTCAGCAAACCACAGAAGCCCCAATCACTTCCTCCCCATAGGCTGCCAGTACTACTGCCACAGCCAAAGCTCACCAGCAAGCTGATTTCATAGATTTCATAGACATTAGGGCTGGAAGGGACCTCGGGAGATCATCGAGTCCAGCCCCCTGCCCAAAGGGCAGGAAGTCAGCTGGGGTCATAGGATCCCAGCAAGATAAGCATCCAATTTACTCTTGAAGGTGTTCAATGTAGGTGCTTGAACCACCTCTGCTGGCAGACTGTTCCAGACCTTGGGGGCTCGGACAGGAAAGAAATTCTTCTTTATGTCCAGCCTGAAACGGTCTTGCAGGAGTTTGTGACCGTTCGACCTCGTCATCCCTTGGGGCGCTCTGGTGAACAGACGTTCCCCCAGATCCTGGTGGTCACCCCTGAGAAACTTATAGGTGGCCATCAGATCACCCCTGAGCCTACGCTTTTCCAGGCTAAAGAGTCCCATGGCTCTCAGCCTGTCATTGTAAGATCTGTTTTCCTGACCTCTGATCATGCGTGTGGCTCTCCTCTGGACTCTCTCAAGCTTCTCCACATCCTTTTTGAATTCTGGAGCCCAAAACTGGACGCAGGACTCCAGCTGCGGCCTCACCAAGGCCGAGTACAAAGGGAGAATGACGTCCTGGGATTTGCTCGAGAAGCATCTATGGATGCAAGCCAGCGTTTTGCTCGCTTTACTAGCCGCAGCATCGCATTGCAGGCTCATGTTCATCTTGTGGTCAATGAACTCCTGACTCCAATGTCCACATCATTAATGAAGATGTTGAACAGGATGGGTCCAAGGACAGAGCCTTGAGGGACCCCACTGGTCACAGGGCACCACGATGAGTGATTGCCATCAATTACAACCCTCTGGGTCTGACCACGGAGCCAATTTCCCAGCCAGTGGATCATGGTGGAGCCAAGGCCACAACTGGCCAGTTTGGCCAAGAGGTGATCATGGGATACCAGATCAAAAGCTTTTTTGAAGTCAAGATATATGACATCAATCTCTTCTCCCTCGTCCAGGTGATAGGTCACCCGGTCGTAGAAGGAAATGAGATTGGTCAAACAAGACCTACCCGCAACAAACCCGTGCTGGCTATCCCTTAGGATGTTAGCCTGGGCCAGTCCCTCAAGGATGGCCTCCTTAATAAACTTTTCTAAGATCTTCCCCAGGATAGAAGTCAGGCGAATGGGCCTGTAGTTAGCCGGATCCACTCTCCTCCCTTTCTTGAAGATCGGCACCACATTGGCCTTCTTCCAGTCTTCGGGCACTACACCAGAGCGCCAGGAGCTCTCGAAGACCCGTGCCAGGGGCTGGGCTATGACTCTCGCCAGCTCCTTGAGTACCCTGGGGTGCAGATTGTCAGGGCCGGCTGACTTGAAGGTATCCAGCTTCTCGAGGTGTTCCTTCACGAGGTCAGCATTTATGGAGGGTAGGGGATCCCCATCACCCAGATCTCCCTGTCCCATAGCAGGCATGGGCATCCCATGGGACTGATGAAAGACTGACGCAAAGTACCTATTTAATAGGTTGGCTTTTTCCTGGGTGTCAGTTGCCCCATCTGGTTTAGCAGGGGCCCAACATTGCCCTTGCTTTTCCTCCGGCTCCCCACACGATGATGACACAGCTGCAACCTACTCTAATGTGGGACACAATAACTGCTGCATTGGAAGCATCCAGCTTCTCATGTGAATGGAGAGAAGTCCAGGATCACGTGGAAAAACCAGTGCCTTGGCCCTTCCCACGGGCTGAAGTGGGACCCAGCTCCTGTACCCAGGAGTTCTCGCTGATTCAACAGGAGCCACACAGACTAGTTGTCCTCAGAGCTCCCTGCACCTATCAAGGGATTAGCGTCCTGTACAGGCTGCAAGCAATGGAGAAATGATCACGTTCTTGGGTAAGTTGTTCCAGGTTCCCCACACCCCCGTGGAAAATGTACACACCTTCTTTCCCACTTGCCTAGAGAGGAACAACATGGAATTGGCTTCTCCAAGATCATGACAATAGGAGGCAGGGGAGAAATTCCCATGTGAGGGGAGACAAGCAAGAACAGATACAACAGCATATAAAATAGTCTGATCTGCTTCTGCAGACCACTAAGGATGCTGCTGCTGGGCATGGGAGCAAGTGCAGGATGATCAACGGGAGTGGATGGACAGAATTTACCCAGACAAGGGGTAAGTACTTCATGTGCTCACAGCCAAGGGGCTGGACAGAATCTCCGCCCTGGGCAAGGAAGCTGAACTCGGATGGGAACAGGGCAGAGAGACTGCAAGGACCATCAGGGTATAAAGAGCCCTTTGCATGAGAGGAGGCCAGAAGAGCCCAGCTTGTTCAGCCCCACAGCGCTGGCTGACAAGAAACATGCTGTCCTCTCCCTTCCATGCTGCATTTAGAGAGAGCGAATACTGGGGAGGAGGAAGGACAACATCAGCACAGGAACAAGTGGGCATGGAACTCGGTTCCAGAGGAGCCTTGCAACAGCAGCAGCCGGGACAGACCTGTGATGCCAGAGATGGAGTTTCCCAGTTTAAGGAAGGGATTGAGATGCGGGGCCTGCACCAGCAGGGACTGGACTCAGTCCCTAGGAAGTGCCTGTTGATCCTGTACTGCCCTGCTCCTAAATTTCACCCAGGAACCCTGACATTGAGCCCAGAAACTCGTGTTTGGCTGAAGCAGGCACCAGAGCAGCAGCCAGACTGGCTCCAAAGGCACTGTGATGGAGAACCCAACACTTCCCTGCTCTCAGCTCCTCATGCCAAACTGCAGGCCAGTCCCTGAGGACAAGGCACCAGTATCCTCCCACTCTGGCTCACACAGTGCCCTCATCACCAGACGGCCCCAAGCTAGACATCCAGGGCCCGAGGCACACGCTGCTCAGTTCCAATGAGCGTAATTGCTGAAATCCTATTAAACACCTGGGCCTACATGCTGTGACAAGCATTCATCACGGCAGTTCATTCTCATTTCCCGACAGAGAGCCATGTCTGCCGTAAAGTGTTCTGTTGCGCCCAGGTTCGGCTGTCTTTTTCTTTCTTCAGCGTTACTCTGAGCTTACGCTGGAAGCAGCAGGTCAGAAGTCACAGCAGGCTCATACAGCAGAGGACAGAGGTCTGCAAACATCCATCCTTCATTTCTGCAAGTCTCTATTGCACAGTCTGGAACTGATCCTTGGAAATCTGTCCCATGAACAGACACTTGAACCTCTTCCCTTCCTAGCCTGGAGCCAGTAGAGCCACTCCCTCGCTGCATTGCCTGAAGGAACAGTGCACTTGAATCACGTGAGGATGACGAAGACCTGCTCTGTTCACAGTGAGTAAGGAGGATGACTTCATGGTATCTACTAGAGATAAATGCTTTTAAACCAGCAGGCCCAGACAAACAGCATCTAAGAGTCCTGGAAGAGTTCTGAGGAGATCACTGGCTCACCAATTGCTAGCTTTAAGTAGATCTTGGAAAGCAGAGGACTGCTAGTACCATGCTGATATCCAAAGGACATAGATAAATACTAGCCTAATAACCTAACCTCAATCCTGAGAAAAACAACAGAAAGCTGAAATGGGAATTGCAAATTAAAGAACAGAAATACAAATAAAACCAGTCAACAGCTGTTTCTGGAAAACAGATCTCACCAAGCCAACTTAATTCCATTCTCTGATCCTTGCAAGTTTAGTTGATATTGGTAGCCGCAGAAATTTAAGACTGACTTAACACCACACAACCTTCTGATTAAACAACGAGCACTGTAAAACATCCCCAGAGTATGTTAAGCAGATTCAGTGCCTATGAGATCTCAAAAAGTAGCTGTTGACTGGGCATCACCAAAGTGATGTACCCTGACAGAGACAAGTTCAGAGAGACTTGTCCCCAGAGGCTCAAGCCCATTTCAGCCAGGGGTGTGGGCAAGCCAACTGCAAGGCCACACACCTGGGTACACAGCCAGACCCAGGGACTGGGGCAGGGCACTGCGCCCGCAGAGAACAGTCATGGCCAGGTCCACCCTACAAACTTCAGCTGGCTTAGCTGTAGCCCTCACATGACAGAGCTGCCCTAATAAAACCTGTTGTGACCTGGGATGCGCCAATGGGCCCTTCAGTGGCGAGGGTCATGAGGGGGCATCATGCAGGGCCGGGCTCTCACTGGAGGGCTGGGCTCTCGTGGAAGGATTGCTCCGGCTTTGCTTTTCATTTCCAGGCTCTTGGGTATGTGCTGCTAGTGTCTGCTGCAGCCCTGCTAAAAAAAGTGCACCAGAAACCCTGGCCTCGGGGCTGGCTGCCATTGCTTCAGGCTGCACGCATGTGGATCCCAGAAGGCCCTCAGCCTGATCCAACAACAGCGGCTGCTGGAGGCAGAGGGACTTGAGAGCTCAGCACCTCACAGCAGAGCGCACTGTTCCTGTCTCACCAGTGAGAGGCTGGCTGGTTGGGACCAGGGCTCCCCTTGGCCCCTGCAGGTAGGCAGAAGTAGGGAATCACTGTAAGCAGCAGGGTCAGGGAGGGAGGAGCAGGACCTGGCAGAGGGAAGGGAAAATGCAATGCGGAGGCAGAAAACAGTGCTGGGGGCAGCAGGGGATCCTAGGCCATGCAAGAAAGAGAGGTGATCCACCAAGCTGGAAGCAGCAATAGCAGCAGCAGGAGCAGGAACAGGCCCTGGGAGGGAGGGACATGGGCTCACACTGTGCTGCTTGGCAGACCATGGCTCCTCCTGTTGCAGTGGCAGCAGCTGAGCTGGGGATGCCTGTGCCCAGGTGCCTGCAGCACTTGCAGCTACAGCCCCCTGGCGACCAGCCTGGCAGATGTCCTACTGCCTGGCTCAGCTGCATTTAGCAGGGGAGGCCAATTCCAGCTGTGCTGCTGGCCCATGGCAGGGAGACGGCCAAGGACCTGCGCTCAGACTTTACACCAGTGCGATGCTCCCATGCTGACCAGGCAGGAAGAAAGCCAGGAACTGGTTTATGGGGGCCTGCTGCCTGCTCCACTTCTCCTGACTCAGGAAGGCACATGGAAGCCTTGCTTCCAGCAGCAGCCAATGCTGGTGGATCTCCCGGCCAGGGAAGCATGTCAGGGAGCACAGAGCCTGGGAGAACAGTCTGAGCATGGCTTGTCTGCATTAGGGTGCTCCCAGTGTACCCTTGAGCAGGCCTGGGAACGGGGAGGCTTGCCAGCCCCAGAGGCCAGCACCACTACTACAGAGCACTTCTCAGCTGTGCTGGGGCCAGGAGGTCATGGGACAGGGCAGGCTCAATCTGTCCTCGTGGAAACCTTGGGGGTTACCTAGTTCAACTCCCTGCCTGGACGCAGGATGTGCTGCTCCTGGCCCACCCCACACATGCCCATGAACCCGGCAAAGCCGGAGGTCCCGCAGCTTCCCTGGGTGCATTCCTACTCTGCCAGAAGAAAGCATCTCCTGAGATTTGACACCAATCTGCTTTGCTGTAACCAAACCTACTGCCTAGTGCCCTGTCCTCTGTGGCGAGGAAGGGCTGCTCTTCTGCTTTTGAGGTATGAGAACTGTGCTTGTGCCCCCGTCACCCCTCTCCTGCAGACTAAGTGTAGCTAGCTCCTCCAGCCTTCCCACGCACAGCTTCCACAATGACCTACAATTACCTGTCACTTGCCTTCCCAGGTTGCCTACGTCCTTCTCCAAGAGCAGTGGTCAGAACAGCACACAATAATCCATCTGTCTTAGCCAGAGTTGAATAAATTGGTTTCACTTATGTTAAAGCAGCCCCTAGTCACACTTGTTTCTCTGGTGACCTGTCACGTTGCTGACTTTCACTGAGCCGGGACTGATCACAATCCCTAGGACCTCTCAGCAGCACCAACGGCCCATTCTCCCATGTTCTGCCTCCCTGCATTCAGGTTCTTCCCCCGCCCCGTGCACTTGTCTATGCTGCAGTTCATTTCTTTGCCTAGGGCCTAGGCCTCCAGCATATCAAGATCCTTTGGAATTGTGATTCTGACCCTCCAAAGTACTTGCAGCCCCTCTCCATTTTATCTGCACAGCATTCCTGCAGCCAAGTCATTCATATAAACCACATCAACCCACACAGAGCCCTGAACAGACCATGCCCTGCAGAGCCCCACAGGAGACCTCCTACCAGACTGGCATCTGGCTATTTAGAGCCACCTGACTTACAGCTACCCAGACACCTGCATGCTGACCTACTATCATGGCTACTATCAAGCCCATGCGTCTTCAGCTGGCTCATGAGAACTGTGTGTGATGTATCAAAAACTTTAGTAGAAGTCCAAATATACTGTGCCCAATGCTTTCTCCTCACCCACTAAACCAGTGACACCATCAGTGAAGGAAACCAAGCTGGTTTCGCATGATCTAGTCTCAACAAATGTATGCTGGCTGCTAGTGACCCACCTTTTCCTCTTCCAGGGGTTGACAAACAGGTTGTTTCATATCCTCTGCTGCAGTAACTTCCCAGTATCGAAGTCAGGCTGACAGGTCTGGAACTCCCTGGTCCCTTCTTCTGACCAGCCCTTCTCCTCTCCCCTGGGACCTCACCTGTCAGCCAAAACCTTGCAAAATGATTGCCTGTGGCTCCAAGACTTCTTTAGCCAATGCCTTCAGCACCCTGTGGTGAACTGTCCTGCTCTGCCCACCCAGCTTTGCTCAGGGACCCCTGGCACAGCTCTATGAGCACTCATGGTGCTCTGGTGTGGTCCCAGAGGACTGGAAGAGGGCCAATGTGGTTCCCATCTTCAAAAAGGGGAGGAAGGAGGACCCAGGAAACTATAGGCCAGTTAGTTTTACCTCAATCCTAGGCAAGCTGTTTGAGAAAATTATGCTGGCACATCCATGAGGGGCCAGCTGGGGACTGCATGCTTAGGGGCAACCAACATGGGTTCATCAGTGGCAGGTCCTGTCAGACCAACCTGGTGGCCTTTTACGATTCAGGTTACCAGATGCAGGGGTAGCAGTTGACATGGTCTTCTTGGACTTCTGGAAGGCTCACCCCGTTCTCATTAAGAAACTGGGGGCTGTGGTGTCGACGCCCACACAGTCAATTGGGTCGCCAACTGGCTGGAGGGCCGCACCCAGAGGGTGGTAGTGGATGGGTCCTTCTCAACCTGGAAGGACGTGGGCAGTGGGGTCCCCCGGGGCTCGGTCCTCGGGCCCGCGCTGTTCAACATCTTCATCAGCGATTTGGACGAGGGGGTAAAAAGCACCCTGTTCAAATTTGCTGATGACACTAAGATGTGGGGGGATGTGGGCACACTAGAAGGAAGCAACAGGTTTCAATCAGACCTAGACAGGCTACAAGGGTGGATGGATGTGAATAGGATGGGATTCAACACAGACAAGTGCAAGGTGATGCACTTGGGGAGGAAGAGCCAGCACCATACCTACAGGTTGGGGAACTCCCCTCTTGTCAGCACGGAGGCAGAAAAGGATCTTGGAGTCATTATTGACTCCAAGATGAACATGGGCCGGCAGTGTGGGGAGGCAGTCAAGAAGGCCAACCACACCTTGGCATGCATCCACAGCTGCATCTCAAGCAGGTCCAAAGAGGTGAACCTCCCCCTCTATGCGGCACTGGTCAGGCCGCAGCTGGAGTACTGTGTCCAGTTCTGGGCACCGCACTTCAGGAGGGATGTGGACAGCATGGAGAGGGTCCAGAGGACACCACTCGCATAATCAGGGGACAGCAGGGCAGGCCCTATAAGGAGAGGCTACGGGACCTGAACCTGTTTAGCCTCCAAAAGAGAAGGCTGAGGGGGATCTAGTGGCCTGTTATAAATTAGTCGGGGGGGGATCAGCAGGCATTGGGGGAGTCACTGTTCCCCCGTGCACTGCCAGGAGTGACCAGGAATAACGGTCACAAGCTGGCAGAGGGAAGGTTTAGGCTGGATATCAGGAAGCGCTACTTCACGGTTAGGGCGGCTAGGATCTGGAACCAACTTCCAAGAGAGGTGGTCCTGGCTCCTACCCTGGGGGTTTTTAAGAGGAGGTTAGATGAACACCTTGCTGGGGTCATTTGACCCCAGTATTATTTCCTGCCGTGGTGGGGGGTCGGACTAGATGATCTACTCAGGTCCCTTCCGACCCTAGAAACTATGAATCCACCCAGGGCCCTGCCCCATCAGCAAGGCTCAGCAAGAGCACACACAAGGGCAGGAGACAGAGCACAAGGAAGAGAGCCCCGAGCCTGCACGGATGAAGTGCCGCCTACCAACACTGCTGCCGACTTTCTCGCAGGGGCTTAGGGAGGGCTGCAGGACAGCTGTGCACAGCAGCCCAAGTGGGGCAGGGACTAGCAGGGGCAACAGAAAGAGCAAAGCAATGGGACAGCCAGGATCAATAACCAGGAAAAATGCCTGGCAGAGAGCTGGGTTCAGGCAAGGCTTGGCCCCTTGAGGGCAGTGGACGGCTCATCGCTGTGGAAAGGGACAGGCATCACCTCCACACCAGCCATTTACATTACAACTAGGCTAGGCAGAGCCCAAGAAAATGCAGCAGGGGCCAGCCTGCCCTGAGGCTACAAGCTGCTATGGTTTGGGGAGACAAGCCCTGAAAGCCCTGTGGGGCTACAGGATCCCAAGGGCAGAGCTGTTCGCAGGCTGAGCAGAGGACAGGCCCAGCCGTGGTCTGGGCTCTGTGCTGGCCACAGGGACACATGGCCCACAAGGGAGCAAAAAGAAATCCTTCCCCTGCCCGTGAGGGACAGGGCTGTGTGGAAGGTGCACTGTTTGGAGCCGGCTTCCACCCCAAAGCAGCAGCAAGGGGGCCTCCGAGACAAGGGCAGTCCCTGAGCACAACCTGCACCCAGAGCACAGGCAGACCTGTGGCACCTCCAGACGCAGCTCACCCCCTGCTGCAACAGGCCAGCTGGGAAACGAGGGCAGTGCTGGGTGTAGGGGGCCAAGGCGGCAGTGCCACAGTCTGTCTGGAACAACCTCAGGTCCACTTTCTCCCAGGAGTCTAGGCCTCGCAGCTGCAAACTGCCTAAGGCCCAAGCATGCCACTGCTCCTAGGCTGGCTGTGGGCACAGGCCTGGGATGCAGGGCTCTCCCGAGCTGCTCCTGCAGCACCAAGGACCGTGGTGCCAGGCAGCTGGCATGAGGCACTCTGAGCCAGAGGCCCCATGTGAGAGACAGGGAGAGCCCACGGCCTGCTGAGCACTGCGCCGGGGAAGCAGGAGGATGCGACTGTCCTCCGAAGCACCAGACATCTCAGGCACATGGGGGAGAGTGGACAGTCCCTCAAAGCCAGAGGACACTTCACCTGCCCCATGAGAGCACTGCAGGATGAGGGGGAAGCAGTGCTGGGCTGCTCCGCTCTTCTCTCACTGGCAGCCTCATCTGAGGCAGACAGGATGTCCCTGTAGGCAGGCACCAGACATGTGGTGCCTCATTCCTCACCTTGACCTTGCCCCTGCCTGGGGAAAAGGGGTTTCCAAAGCTCTGCAGCGAGACAAGATTCCCTGTCCCTCTCTCAGAAACTCCTGCTCCAATGCCAAGCAGGTGAGGCCTCAAAGCCACACAGAGAGAGGAGAGCAGACGCAAGCTCAAGGAGATGCTGCTAGGCCAGCAGTGCCGTGCACTCAGACCCCAGGGCCTCAGTACGTACCCCAGCTGGACCATCCTGCAGAGCCAGGTGGACTAGGTGGGCACTGGCACCTGCAGCTGCCAGCACCACTGCTGTGCTGGCTGACGGGACAGAAGAGAGCCAGGCACGGCCCAGCTGCCTCAAGAAGGCACAAGGACCAGCCCCTGAGAACGTGGCAACAAGCACGAGGAGCCAACAGCGGTCAGAGGACTAGTCCAGGCAGCAGGAAACGAGCCTGCCATGGGGAGGATCTCCCTGGCACTGCCTGCAGCAAAGAGCTGCCCAGAAGAACCCCGCCACCCTGGGCCTGGGCTCTCCTCACGGCAGCAGCTGAGACCCCTCATCACTGCTTACCAGACACCTGGGCTAGCAGGCACCCCCAGTCCAGAGCCCTGAGCCCTCCCCTGAAACTGGGACCTGGGGCCTGTGTTCAGTACCTCTGCCACAAACCCCAGAGCCCCTGCTGCCAGCACTGACAGTGATGTGCTGGATTCTCTCCCGCTCCTCCTCCTTTGGTACAAGACCAGCAGCATCCGAGCTCTCAGTCCCACCACCCAAACCTGCACCTCAGCCCAGATCTGCAGCAGCCGCTCTCACCTCATTAGGGAAGGGAAGGGAAGGGAAGGGAAGGGAAGGGAAGGAAAAGGGAGGAAACAATCATTGTGCGTGTGCGATTGGCCAGGCCCAGCAGCCACTCGTCCTAGGCAGAGCAGCAGCCCACCTGGGAAGGGAGCCAAGCAGGAGTGGGGCCTGGCAGAGAGAACAGGGATAGAGTGGTACAGACCTCTTCCTCCTCAATGCGAGCAGGCTCAATCAGCAGATTATTGGCTTGATCAAACGACACCCCCTGTTAGGACAGGAACCAGCAAAGAGGCATGCGGATTAGTGGAGCGTCAACCAAACCCGCCACCACGACCACCACCGCCCCAGAGACACCACCGCTCAGAGACAGCCCGGCCACCGGCCACTGGCCCCAGGACAGGCCGGCCATGCAGCCTGCCCCCACCTGGCCCACGGCACTGCTTGGCGGAGAGCAGGAGGCTGCGTTCTGGGGCCATGCCTGGCTGGAGCTCAGCTCGCTGAGGGTGGGAGAGCCAAGCAGGCCCCAATTATTGAAGTGCAAAGGGTTAAGTGACACAGGAGGAAGAGGAAAGAGGGGAGGGCCCCCGAGCACCATCAGGCTGCTGCAGGCCGAGGACCAAGGCTGCCCCATGCCACTGCCCTGCCTCCAGCGGCCCACGTGCACTGCACCTCCAGCACCAAACACCGCACTCAGGGGCTCCCTGCAGCTCCACCCACCACGCAAAGCGCTGAGACAAAGCTCACTGTCACGTGCACCCTTGATCCGCACGATGTGCCTCGACCTAGGCCCCCTGGACGCACAAGAGGAGGGCTGAGGCCAGCTGCCTACCCCAGCTGCCAAAGGGGGCTCGGGGCCCTGGATGGAGGCTCTCTCATGGCTGGCAGGTAGACTTGGCCGCAGCGAGACAAGCCGTGGCACCAATGATCCTTCTGCAGCTCTGCTGGGGGAACAGACCTTGGCTCACAACGCCAGGCCGAGGGCACTTTCATGGCCCACCCCATTCCCAGGCAATAGCTCGTCCCCAAGGAAGGGCTGCAGGCCAGCCACATGCAGTCTTAAGAGGCAGAAGGAGCCTGCTGCGGCACCTGGAAGGCAGGTGTGAGCACACGCAGCCAGGGCAGGGGCACATCCACTCCAGCAAAGGCTCTTCAAAGCTGCCGGGCAAAGGGTTCCCCGTGTACCTCGGCCAGGCCTCGCCAACACATGCTTTGTCCTGGAACCTGGCACCAGTTCTGAGGCAGACCTAGGGGCTGCGATCTGCAGGACCCCTGCCATGGTGCAAACAGACCCACCAGCCCCCCTTCTGACTGCCTTGTAGGGCTGCGGCTCTGCCACTACATTTCAGCCCAGCACCTGGTGCCTTGCAGAGCACCCCGTTAACCCGCCTTGCCTTCCCCAGCAGGTCCCTGGCAAGGCCCACAGGCGCCTTCTGCCAGGCAAACACCCCATCTGCACCATCCATGCTCGGTGGTCTGGTGCTGAGAGGAGTAGATGCCTCCCCACCAGTTGCTGGGGCAGCCACATGCCCAGGCTGGTCCCCATGGCGCAGGCAGGACCAGGCAAGCTGCCTGCAGAGAGCACGGGACAGTTCTCCTGGCACAGCTGGGCTCAGGCACCTGCCAGGCCTGGAGGCAGGGATGCTAGCACAGCTCCTCAGGACCCAAGGGATGGGATGCTCCTCTACAGCCTTTGCCCACTGTGCAGCATGGGCTCTAGCCCAGCAGCCAGGATCTGTCCAGGGGAGAGCTCTCCCTGCTGCTGAAGATGCCCACAGATGGGCACAGCCAGATCTGCCTCAGGCTGGAACAGAAACAACCCCTGCAGCACAGAACACAGCACCATGCAGCAGTGGGCATGACACAGCCAGGGGGGAGCTGGGACACCAGCAGTCTGGCCTGCTCCAAAACCAGCACGACCCACTCTAGCTCTTCTGCATCACAACTCTCCTGGAAAGCTGGAGGCCCCCAGCATCATCAGTACCACAAACCTGGTTGCTCACGGCACAAACATCAAGGGGTCCTGGCACCCACCACCCCAGAGACAGCATCAGGGCAAGCTGTGCCGGTTCAACACCCTCTCGAGGCCCTACCTTCACCGAGGGCTGTGTAGACATGGCTCCGTTTTTGATATCGTCCTCGTCCCAGGCTTCCTCTGTTTCCTCGGGCTCCGCACCATCACTGCAGCCACCCGGCTCCTCCTCCTCCTCTTTGGGGACCCCGTCACTGTTCAGCCCCTGCAGCAGAGCCACTACAGCTTCAGGCTTGGGGAGCTTAGTGATCTTGAAGTGCTTCTTGTAGTGTGGCGTGTCCTTGCGAATCAGCCGCTGCTTCTCTACTGGGAACGGCCGATCGTCATCCTCGTCATCGCTCCGCATCAGCGTGTCCTCAGCAAAGTGCACTGTGGGCTAGAGGGAGGTTCATGAGGTTCAATAAGGACAGGTGCAAAGTCCTGCACTTAGGACAGAACAATCCCATGCACCAATACTGGCTAGGGACTGACTGGCTGGGCAGCAGCTCTGCAGAAAAGGACCTGGGGGGACAGGGGACAAGAAGCTGAATAGGAACCGGCAGTGTGCCCTTGGTGTCAGGAAGGCTACCAGCATCCAGGGCTGAACTGGTAGGAGCGTTGCCAGCAGATTGAGGGCAGTGATTCTGCCCCTTTATTTGGCACTGCAGAGGCCACACCTGGAGGCCTGTGTCCAGTTTTGGGGCCCCCACTACAGAAAGGATGTGGACATGTTGGAGAGAGTCCAGTGGAGGGCAACAGAAATGGTTGTGGGACTGGGGGACAGGACAGGTGAGGAGAGGCTGAGGGAACTGGGCTGATTTAGTCTGGAGAAGAGAAGACCAAGGTGGGATTGATTAGCAGCCTTCACCTCCCTGCAGGGGGGCTGCAAAGAGGATGGAGCTGGACTGGTTTCTGTGGGGGCAGACAACAGGACAAGGAGCAATGGACTCACGCTGCAGCAAGGGAAATTTGGTTAGATATTAAGAACTCTCTCATGAGGAGGGTAGTAAAGCACTGGAACAGGCTCACCAGAGGTGGCACAGTCTCTGTCCTTCAGAGGTTTTGAAGGCCTGGCTAGAGAAAGCCTTGGCTGGGATGATCTAGTTGGGGCTGGTCCTGTTTGGAGCATGGGGTTAGACTGGATATGACCTTCTGAGGTCCCTTCCAACCCTCCTTGTCTATGAGGGCTCAAGTGCCAGCTGAGCCTTGTGGGGGGAAGGCCTGCCCTGCCTGGTCCTGACCCCTGAACTCATGACCCCACCTCCATGCACACATCTCATCCTTCACCTGGCCCTGGGCTGCTGCCGGCTCCTTTGCTCACCTGGCTCCATCCACCTCCCAGTGCCACCTGGGCTTCCTGCATCTCTCTGTTGCTCTGGGCATGAGCAAGAGCTCCCAGGATGCTGCAGTGAAGGGGGTGGGGGCTCCGTGACGCCAGCACAGCTCCTACCTCATTGTACTCCATTTCCAGGTCATCCTCCTGGTCGGCCTCCTCCTCCACCTCCTGCTCTGCCTCAGCCCTGGGAGCAGCGATCTGGTTTAGCTCTCGCATTTCTGGACCCTGCCTGCTGTGTGAGCCGTCTCCCTTGCCCCCCTCTTCCTCCCCCTTGAAGTCGGCAGAGGCAGTGCTGTTGGAAACGTGCGAGTCCTCGCTGTGGTTGGATGTGGCGCTCAGCCTCTTCTCCTGCAGCAGCAAGGTGGGGTTTTGAGAAACAGGCAGGGTATGGGGTCCCCAACCCAGCCCCTGCCCCTCCCAGCTATCCCCACAGGCATACAGGGCAGGCAGGACTCTTTCTGGGACTCAGTTGCGGGGTTTGACACTGTGTGACGTGCCCTACAGGGAGGCAGGGAGCATGTTGGGGAGCAGAGAGCCACAGCAGTCACCCTCTGTGGCAGGAAGCCACCTTTGTTTCTCCCCAAAATCTCTGTGCTGTGACAATGCGATTAGGATGGGCCCAGCAGAAGAGACGCACCTTTATCCTATCTCTTTAGGTAACCTGCACTGGCTACATTCCTGAGGGAGGGGAAACCTGCTCCCTCTGCCTATGTGACTGGTATCACCTACGTGGGTGAGGGGCTTCTACCTGGTGGGCTAGAGTCTGCCTGGCAACTAGTAATGTATTTCAAATTGGTTGGCTGACAGCCAACAGGTGCTGGCCTCCACTGGACCAGGGGAATGAGGTCACGGGGGCTATATAAGTTAAGACTGCCCAGGAGCGGGCAGCAGCCATGCGGGGGACTCAGACTCAGAGGAGCTTTACCATCTGAAACTGGCTCTCTCCCAAAGCTCATGAGCTAGGAATGGCCTGCCTCCAGAGGGGATCTCCAACAGCCTCTGGATGATGCATGTGAGTAAGCTACTCGAGATCTGGTTAGATATCTAGCTGGCAGTAACACAGATGCGTGATCAAAAGGCTACCTCAGCCAGACTGTTTTGCTCTATGGGATTTCTATGATATTGCTCTATCTTGTACCCTATTTTCACCCTACCCCTGTAATCAATACAGTTCTCCTTTGTGACCAGTGTAGGAGACTTGAGGGGTGGGTATAAATTATGCCTGAGAGGCCCCGTAGGTTTGCGGACTAAAAGGGACTTCCCTTTTTGGCCCCCAACTTGGGGAAGTGCCCCAAGTGCTTGTACTAGGTCGCGTACCCATAGGATACAGGGCTGAGAGAGTCCCCTCTCGGGGTGGTGGCAGCTTACATTACCCCAGGCTAGCGAGTGTGCTCCAGGAAGGGGGTCAGCAGGACGCGAGGTGCCCCAGGGAGGCGCTTGGAGCCTGGAAGGTGGTCGGGCGCAGGGAGGTGGGTGGCTCAACACAGGAGTCCCCCTACTGGCCCGCCACACCCTCCACAGGCGGCGAGCTGCATTGCCTGGGCAAGCTTTCTGCTAGGGGAAACAGGCACGGCTGGCCAGCGATTCAAAAGGTACCACCAGTGAGTGGAGAGCTGAGCCAGGGGAGCATCCCCATTCCCTGAAGCCACGGTCCTGTCCCCCTGCCCAGCACAGAAGATGTTGCTCTGTCCAGCCCAGCCCACATGACTCGGCCAGCTCCTCTGCCCTCCCCAGGTGGTGCCAGTCGTGACCCCACTCCCTTGTCCTACTGTGGCCGCTCCGGCAGTATCCCAGCATACAGGGCTCCCATGCCCTCTGAATAGTTGGTTTCTCTGGCCTCACCCAGGACCCTGCTTCGCCTGCCCAGGATAGCATAACCTCCCTGCCATGGTCAGGGAAAACACCCGCATTTCTTCTGCTGGCTCCAAATGCACTGCATGGTGCTGCATTCACTGCTGCAAAATCATGGGGCAGGGAGGCCTGTGGCCCTGCAGCCCCATGGCCCAGGCCCCTCTCCAAGCAGGATGCTCACCTCTGAGTTGGGAGAGTCCAGGTCCATGTCAGGCTTTGAGGCATATGCCTCGTTGCGCCGGACTTCGATCACCTTCTTCATGACCTTCAGTTCACTGGGGTGGGGAGTCGCTCGCCGCTGCAGGCCCTGCGGTGACAGGATACTCAGCGGAAGGCCCTAGGCCTCCCAGCCAAGCCTTCGGCACAGCAGCCCCCACAGGAGAACAACCCCAGCCATTCCCCACCCCATGCCTTCAGGAGGATTCCCCTAGTTCTGGCTCCAGGTCTGACAGCCTGGGCCAGAGGAGCTGCCCCACAAGAACACCCGGCCAGCCCATATTGCTCATTGCGGGCAATGTCCATAGGGGAAACCGGGGGGGGCAGGGAAGTTTCAAAGCAGCCACTGGTGTCCCAGAGCTACCTGCTCCATGAGGGCAGTAGCCAGTTGGGAACATATGCAAGGGCCCCCTTCATGCCCTGCAGCTGGTCTGCCTACTGAAGCCAGCACAAGGGCAGCCCTTCCACAACACGCGTGTGGCAACCAAGAGTCACAAGCAGCAACTGGGACTGAGCCACAGACAGGAGGAACGTCTGGAACAGCTCTTCTTCCTCTGACCATGAGGGCCCGGACTCCAGCTGATGGCTCTCTGCTGGACTGGGAAGAGTAGAAAACCTGTGGGGTGCTCTGGCAGCACACGGGGCCCACTACCTGCTGCAGCCTCTCCCAGTCCAAGAGCTCAGAGCAGGGCAACCTGTACTTCACTACACCTTTCTGACAAAGCCTCAGAGGTGTGCCTGGATACAGGCCTGTCACCTGCAGGCACACCTCCCAAGCGGGCCTGGGAGCTGGGAGCACTCCCAGCCCCTCCAGAGAGCACCAGTTCCACTCTAGCAGGGGTCTCAAAAGCTCACAGCTATGTCTCCTTGGGAAGCTGGTAAGCCTGGGACATGCCCAACCTTCCCCTTACCCTCTTCTCTGCTCCGGCCTCATCATCATCATCAGCTTTGGGCTCATCCAGGAACTGGATCACGCTGACTCGGTTCAGGTTCGTGTCCATCCAGCTGTCATCCACGCTGTTCTGAAGGAGATTCTCTGCAGAGGGAGGCAGATGACCACAAAGGCCTAAGATGTGGTCATCAGCTGAACACTGCAATGACGAGTGCAGACTCGGGACCTAGCATATGCCTGAATTACAACTTAAGAGCTCAAGCCTGGTTTTTTGCCAGTAGCCTAGGAGAACAGAATAAAGTCTGCTGGTCGAGGCTACTAGCACTGGGCCAGGGCAGGTGAAAAATCCCTGTGCTTTGGAAAATGCTAATTGCAGTTAGTGCTAACAGCTGTAACACTTTGATGTTTTATCTTCCAATGAGAGCAGCTGAACGGCTAAAAGAGACTTGGGGGTCATGACTGACCACAAGATGAACATAAGCCACACCAATGCAATGTTGCAGCTGGTAAAGCAAAGAAAACTCTGGCTTGCATCCATAGATGCTTCTCAAGCAAATCCCAGGATGTCAGTCTCCCACTGTACTTGGCCTTGGTGAAGCTGCAGCTGGAGTACTGCATCCAATTCTGGGCTCCTCAATTCAAGAAGGATGTCGAGAAGCTTGAGAGAGTGCAGAGAAGAGCCATGCGCACGATCAGAGGGCAGGAGAATAGGCCTTATGATGAGAAGCTGAGAGCCATGGGACTCTTCAGCCTGGAAAAGCACAGGCTCGGGGGGACCTGGTGGCTGCCTATAAGTACATCAGGGGTGCTCATCAGGATCTGGGGGAACGTTTGTTCACCAGAGCGCCCCAAGGGATGACAAGGTCAAATGGTCAAACTCCTGCAAGACTGTTTTTGGCTGGACACAAGAAAAAGCTTCTTTACTGTCCGAGCCCCCAAGGCCTGGAATAGACTCCCCCCATAAGTGGTGCAGGCACCTACTCTGGACTCATTCAATAATTAATGTGAACAAGTATAGTCAATATAATTTTACAATAGATATTTATGGGTTAAATTTCTTAGATAATATGTAAAAACACAAAGCAGCCTTGTCTAGGAAATTATAAATAAGGCAAAGAGAAGGAGATCGTCCCCTGTAGAAGTGTAACTTTCAGAGGAACATAAATCCCAGCTAATTGACACCAGCCAAGCCCACAAGAGAACTGCTTGAGTTCAGCTCCAAAAGCTGATTTCAGTGAAACAAAGACATTTAAATAAAGCCAATCAGTAAACAAGTATTAGAATATTAGAAAAAGCCATCTGTAAACACAGGGTTTCATAGTTTCATAGTTAGTAGGGTCGGAAGGGACCTGAGCAGATCGTCAAGTCCAACCCCCTGCCATGGCAGGAAAGACTACTGGTGAAGGGAAAAGGAGGGGGAACTCCACAAGGTCAAGAAGACCTGCTGCTAGTCTGTGCGCCACCTCCTGCCAGCTAGTGAGGACCCGTGTTATGCTGTATTATTGGTGGGAGAGCTAGATGGGCACTGGAGTGAGCAGAGCTAGAAGGGACCTCATAAAGGTCATCTAGTCCACACCCTGCTCAAGGCAGAATCATCCCTGCCTAAATCACCCAAGTCAATATGACCAGGTCACAAACTTTTTAGATGCAAGAGCTGAGGTGGGTGTCATATACTTGGATGTTAAAAAAGCCTTTGATACGGTGTCACATCCCATTCTCATAAAAAAACTAAGCAGCTGTGACTTAGATGATTTCACGGTCAGGTGGGTGGCGAATTGGCTAATGGGATGCACAAAGAGAGTGGTGGTGGATGGGTTGGTATTGACCTGGAAAGATGTGGGCAGTGGGGTCCCCCAAGGCTTGGTCCTTGGACCAGTGCTGTTCGATATCAGTGACTTGGACAAGGGTATGGAGAGCACTTTGTTCAAATACACGGGTGACACCAAATTATGGGGCAAAGTAAATACATTAGCGGGCAGGGAGTGGATTCAGGTGGATTCGGACGGGCTGGAGAAGTGGGCAGAACAAAACAGGATGCAGTTCAACAAAGATAAGTACAAAGTACTGCACCTAGGGAGAAGGAATCATCAACACATTTACAGACTGGGAGATCTTCTAAGCAGCACAGCAGAGGAAAGGATCTCAGAGTCATAGTTGACTCCGAGATGAACATGAGTCAATAATGTGACGAAGTGATCAACAGAGCTACTAACCACACTCTATCATGCATTAGCAGGTGCATCATGAACAGGTCTAAGGAGATAATACTTCCCCTTTATGTGGCATTGGTCAGACTGCGGTTGGAGTACCGCGTCCAGTTTTGGGCGCTGTACTTCAAGAGGGATATAGATAACCTCGAGAGGAGGGTCACTTGTATGGTTAAGGGCCTGCAGGTAAGACCCTACGAGGAGAGACTGAGGGACTTGGATCTCTTCAGCCTCTGTAAGAGAAAGCTAAGAGGCGATTTTGTGGCTGCCTATAAATTTATTGGGGTGAGGAGGAGGACAGCAAGAGATGGAAGATACTCTGTTTACCAAGGTGCCCCTTGGAGTAACTAGAAACAACGGCCACAAACTGACATTAGACTAGACATTAGGAAGAACTTCACGGTAAGGGTTGCCAGAATCTGGAACGGGCTCCAGGGGAGGTGGTGCTCTCTCCTACCCTGGGGGTCTTTAAGAGAAGACTGGACAAACACTTGGCTGGGGTCATCTGACCCCAGTGCTCTTTCCAGCCTGGGGCAGGGGGTCAGACTCGATGATCTACTGAGGTCCCTTCTGACCCCCAAAATCTATGAAATCTAGGTCTGCCCAACTTGCTCTTCAAAGTTTCCATGGATGGAGATGCCACCACTTCCCTGGGCAGCCTGTTTCAATGCCTGACCACTCAGGGTCTGGAAGTTCCTCCTGATCTCCAGCTTAAATATCCCCTTCTGCAGCTTGAGTCTGTTGCTCCTAGTCCTGTCCCCTACAGCCACAGAGAAAAGCCCATCTCCACCTTCTCTGTAATCATCCTTCAGGCATGTGAAGACTGTTATCAAATCCCCCCTCAGTCTTCTCTCCTCCAAGCTAAATAACCCTAATTATGTCAGCCTTTCCTCAAATGTCTTGTCTCCCAGGTCCCTGATCATTTCTGTTGCCCTAAACTGGACTCTTTCCAAACTGCCCATGTCCTTCAAGAAGTGCAGGGCTTGAAACTGGACACAGGACTCCAGGTGAAGACTCACCACTGCTGAATATGTGGAAGAATCATTCCCTTAATAGTAAGTGACACTCACTAATACAACCCAGGAGGCTGTTGGCTTTTTTTGCAACAAGAGCACACTATTGGCTCATATTTATCTCATAGTCCCAAGTCCTTCTCTGGAGCACTGAAGCCTAGCAAGTCACTCCCCAGTCTGTATTTGTGCATGAGGTTATTCTGTCCAAAGTGGAGGACTTTGCATGTGTCCAATGAGATTAGATTCAACAAGATTTTGGACCATTTCTCCAGTATGTCCAGGCCACTCTGGATCCTGGCCCTGCTCTCTGGACTTCCTGCAATTCCACCCAATCTGGTGTCATCCACAAATTGGTTAAGCATGCGTTTAATCACATCATCCAAATCATTAATGAAGATGTTGAACAACACCAAACCCAGGACAGACCCCTGTGAAACCCCACCTGATGCATCTGCCCAGCTACACATTGAGCATGATGATCCAATTAGTTATGCATCTACTTACAGTACTTTCATCTAGTCTGTATATAGCTTGTTAAGGATAATCCTTAAGGGAACTGTAGCTGTAGCTTAACTCTGAGTTAAACAAAAAAGGGGTCCTGGTCATAGGTGGGCAGTAGCCCTACCTCTCATGAGGCCAAACAGTAATGACCCTTTTGGTAATACTCGAGTGGTAGCTGCCTCCTGGGTGTGACAGAAACTTCACACCAACAAGCATGCTTCAGTCACAGCCAATAAGAGACAGGGGTACTTGAGGGCTTGGACCCCAAGGGGATGGGTCCCGCCTCCTGCTTCTGATGGCCTGACAAGGTCCTTTAACATAAGGTCACCTCAATCCCTATAGGTCAAATAGAAGGGAAGGGAACAGCCTACGATGATAGGCTGAGAGACATGGGACTCTTTAGCCTGGAAAAGCGCAGGCTCAGGGGTGATCTGATGGCCACCTATAAGTTTATCAGGGGTGACCACCAGGATCTGGGGGAACGTCTGTTCACCAGAGCGCCCCAAGGGATGACGAGGTCGAACGGTCACAAACTCCTGCAAGACCGTTTCAGGCTGGACATAAGGAAGAATTTCTTTACTGTCCGAGCCCCCAAGGTCTGGAACAGTCTGCCAGCGGAGGTGGTTCAAGCACCTACATTGAACACCTTCAAGAGCAAATTGGATGCTCATCTTGCTGGGATCCTATGACCCCAGCTGACTTCCTGCCCTTTGGGCAGGGGGCTGGACTCGATCTCCCGAGGTCCCTTCCAGCCCTGATGTCTATGAAATCTATGAACAGCAGCTGTGATGTCTGGAGAGCACTGAATCAGAAGATGAATGGCAGGCAGTGCTGAGACAGGCAGGAGAGCTGAAGAGGAGGTTTCATAGAATCGGAGAAGTAGGGTTGGAAGGGACCTTGTAGATCTTCAAACCCGACCACCCGCCTGGGAGGGAGAAAAAGACTGGACTCAAATGAGTCCAGCCAGGTAGTCATCAAGCCTCTTCTTAAAGATCCCCAGGGTAGGAGCCAGCACCACTTCCCTAGGAAGTTGGTTCCAGCTCCTAGCCGCCCTAACTGTGAAGTAGTTCTTGCGGATGTCTAATCTAAATCTACTCCCTAATAATTTGTGTCCATTGTTCCTTGTCATGCCAGGGGGTGCTAGGGGAAACAGTGTCTCCCCTAAACCCTTCTGGTCCCCCCTAGTGAGTTTATAGACAGTCACCAGGTCCCCCCTCAGCCTTCTCTTGTGAAGGATGAACAGGTTTAGGTCCTGCAGTCTTTCAATGTAGGGTCTGCCCTGTAGTCCCCGGATCATGCGGGTGGCCCTCATCTGGACCCTTTCAAAGTTGTCTACATCCCTCCTGAAATGGGTGCACAGAACTGGACACAGTACTCCAGCTGTGGCCTGACCAGCGCTGCACAGAGGGGGAGGATCACCTCCCTGGGTCTACTTGAGATGCACCTGTGGATGCACAACAAGGTCCGGTTAGCCCTGCCAACCCTGACCTCGCATTGTCGGCCCATGTTCATCAAGGAGTTGGTAATGACTCCAAGATCCCTTTCTGCCTCCGTGCTCTCAAGAAGGGAGTTTCCCATTTTATAAGTGTGCTGCTGGTTTCTACTGCCTAAGTGCAGCACCCTGCACTTGTCAGTATTGAAACGCATCCTGTTTATGTCAGCCCACTCCTGTAACCTATCCAGGTCTTGTTGCAGTCATTCCTTCCCTACTAGCGTGCTCACCTCACCCCACATTTTGGTATCATCAGCGAATTTAAACAGGTTGCATTTCACCCTGTCGTCCAAATCACTGATGAAGAAATTGAACAGCGCAGGCTCAAGGACCAAGCCCTGGGGGACTCCACTGCCCACTTCCCCCCAGGTCGAATATGACCCATCCACCACCACCCTCTTGAGTACAACCCTTCAGCCAATCTGCAATCCATCTGACTGTGTAGGCATCAATGCCACAGTCCGCCTACTTTTTTAATGAGGATGGGGTGGGAGACAGTGTTCAAAGGCCTTGCTGAAGTCTAGAAAGACTACGTCCATGGCAACACCTGCATCCATTGCCTTTGTGACCTGATCATAAAAGGCAATCAGGTTGGTCTGACAAGACCTGCCCCTAATGAAACCGTGCTGGTTGCCCTTGAGCATCATCCCTGAAGTCGGGATATAGTTCCCACCCTCTGAGTTGGGGCATTCCCGGGTCACAGGTCATCATAACCAGGCCCAGAGCTCGGGAGATGCACCTGGATCAGAACTGCCATGGCACTGAGGTAAGGGGGCAGCCATGGGATCAAGGGATCATGCCCTAGAAACCAAGAGGGGCCCCGCTTCCACCCCCCAGAGAAGGCACAGTGCTGCAGGGTGCCCTCACAAACCAGCCTCTTACCTAGGCTGGGAGATGGCTGCTGGGGAAGCAGGTAGCAGGTGAGAACCTTCTCCCCCGTCTTTTCGTCATCCTCGGTCTGGAACTTCAGCATGGGCTGGGACTGGTTCTCTGCCAACCACAAGGCCTTCAGGTTGAGGTTGGTCAGGGCAAAGGGCAAGTGCTGCAGCCTGGAGAAACAACACAGTCGGTCAGACTCCAGCGGCTGAAAGGGAATCTCCCCTGGACGCCTCCCTCCCCGCTGTGTGGTCTGAGCCTGGCAGCACCCTGGGAGGCAAAAGGTAACAGCTGACTGTGTGCTGAGCTGGGTAGAAAAGGGTTTCCACTCTACCCAGAGAGACTGAGCCAGGCAGGGCGCTCCGCCACCCAGAGCCAGAGAGACCCCAGCAAGCCTGCAGAGGCGCCATGGCCTGTGCTTCACCCTTTGTGTGCTAGAGCCTCAGTGAGACAGTCAGGCTACACAGAAACCCACACAGCAACTCTGTGGATGCCATGTACAGGAAGCAAGGGAGATCCTGGAATTGGCACTGGCCGGAGAGACCCGGAAGGGACAGCTCAGCATCCTGGCCCCTGTGCCCAGATAGCTGGAGCCAAGCAGCTGCTGGGTCACTGTCAGGGACAACCCAGACCACAGGGTAGGAAGTGGACACGTCAAGATTCCTACAACAGGGCAGAGCATCCCCATTTGCAAGGCACCAACAGGCAGCCCCAGACCCTGGTCTATACGAGCTGTGTGCAAGGAGATGCAGCAGGGAGCTAGCCTGAAGCCCTATAGCCAGGGAGCCAGGACCCTGGAGAGACGGGCACAGGAGCTTTCCCCCCAGCCAACATCTAAGGGGCTGGATGAAGTCCTGAAGAACAGGCTGGGAGATGGACATGGCATTGGGCCATGGGCAGGGCTGGCTTGACCCTCATCACAAGGGTCTCAGGCACCGAACACAAAGCCACTGGCATCAACGCTGAGCCAAAGAGCTCAGCACCGCAGCATAGCCATAGTCTGGCTCCTGGTTCTGGCAGGATGGATGAGGACACACAACAGAAGTAGTGTGGAGAAGCCTGACCACCCAGCCATGGCCTACTCTTGAGCAATTTGGTGCTGCAATCCCTCCTGAATCCCTGTGCACCACCCCTTGCATGGTGGACGTGGCCCGGGCCTGTGGCCCAGCCCCACCTCCACTCCCATCCCACCAGCACTCACCTGTTCCCTGCCACGTCCAGGACATGCAGCTCGGTGGTGCTGGCAAGCTCAGGCGGCAGGAGCACCAAGCGGTTGTCCCGCAAGGATAGCACATTCAGGCTGGCACAGCCCCCAATCTCGGCCGGAAGCGCGGTGAGCCGGTTCCGATCCGCATTCAAGTTGGTTAGCTTGGTCAGCTTCCCCAGGGACTTGGGCAAGGCCTGGGAGGGTGACAGACAGCATGGAGGAAGCCCTGAGGCCAGCAGCTATGCTATGAAACTTGCACCCAGCAGCAAGGGGAAGGGGGGCTGGCCCGGATGCTGCGTTACACAGGGCGGTGGGGGAAGAAGGCACACTGACAGCCTGCAGGGGAACAGCAAAACCCACCCCAGCCAAGGGCACAGCTCCTAAGGCCCCAGGAGCTGTCAAATTGCCTGGGGACCCTGGCGCAGCTCAGTCCAGATGCCCATCCAGCCTGGGTAAGGACTCCAGCACCTCTGGAGATTTAGAAAGCCCCAAAAGTCCTGGCTAGGGGGTCTTGTCCCTCTGATCAGGGTCAGATGAGTCACCGTGTTCAGGGTCAAGAAGAAATTTTACACCACAGTCAGACTGGTCCAGACTATGGGGGTTTTGCCTTCTATAGCAGGGAGCATGGGCCCCTGCCTGGGATTTCCCCAGTGTTTTTAACACTCCTTGGAGTGGTGCATCAGTGACAATCCTTGCCCCCTGCTTTACCTGGAGAAAGTTAAGGGCCGTTTGGAGCACTGTGCCTGGCAGCTGCTCAGGCTGCTCCAGAGGTTAAGAGCAGGCCACACACTCACTTGTCTCGGCTGGGGGTGAGTAGGAGCAGGGGGCTGGAGTAGCTGAGCCATCTGGAGGGCCCTACCAGCTTGATGTCTCAGTGTCTGTAAGAGTTTGCCTCATGCTCTCCTGGCCCTTCTTCCCCTTCTCTGGGTTCTGAGCCAGTGCCAAGACAAGCTCTGCAAGATGGGGAGGGGATGCTCTCTATGATGTGCCTCTGAATGTGCAGAAGAGTAGGGCCCTGGTCCTCACTGGCTTGCAGCACCAGCCTTACACAAACCATCACCACCCAGTGTCGCCTCTGCCCAGGCTGGATGGGCTCCGGCAATGATCCTGAGAGCAGGGGATTCCTCAGGGACTGGCGAGATGGCACCAGCTTCCCGGCATCTCCCAAGGAGACTGACCCAGCAGGCTGCTTGGCTGCCCCATGTCACTAGAGCAGGCCACAGTGGCCAGAACGTCCTGGAGACCTTGGCCTTGAGGTCCCAGTCAGTCCCCAGAGGCAATCCCCGAGATGCATTGAGGCCATGGCTGGGGAAGAGACACGTAGCAGGAGAGCATGGAGCTGAGGCCAGTGCGCCTACCGTCAGCATGTTCTCTGTCAGGATGAGCTCCGAGAGGTTCTCACAGTCCCCAATCGACTCACTCATCTCCGTCAGCCGATTCTGATCCACCTTCAGGATGGAGAGCTGCTTCAGCTGGCCTGGGCAGGGGGATGAGGCAGGCACCAGCTACAGCACAGGTGGTGAGGAGCCTGCTCCAACCACTCTGCTAGACCCCTGCCCCACGCCTCCCCACAGGGCTTAGCTCTCAGATCCCACAACGAAGCAGTTCGACACGGACCACTGGCCCCAGCATCCTTGGGACCTCACTCACTGGTACCTGGCACTGGATTACAGCCCCAGCACCCACGCTTTGTCCTGGCTCAGCTGACCAACGTTGCGCACCAGTCCCCAGCAAGGACCATGCTCCTTGTACTGTCCTGGACCCTGCACTACCCGGTTCCTCCAGGATCCCACCCAGAGATCAACACAGCCCCTACACAGCCATCTTGTCCCATCCCACCCAGGGCTGGCACCATGCATGGGGTGGTATAGCCTCCAGCCCAGCACACACCAATGCCATCAGGAATGCACTCCAACAGGTTCTGGCTCAGCAGCAGGTCTGTCAGTGCTGCCAGCCCACTGATCTCCCCAGGCAGCTGCTCCAGCTTGTTCTCGGACACATCAAGGCAGACCAAACGTCGGAGATTGCCCAGCTCCTGAGGTAGAAAAAGATGGGATGCATTTTGAGGGAGTGAGAGGGCAGCATGCACAGCAGCGAGGCAGCCCCGGGATGGGTACTCACCGGGGGCAGGGCTGAGAGCTGGTTCCGGTCTAGCCAGAGCTCCCGCAGGTTCGGCAGTGCTCCCAGCGTGTCCGGCTGTGACAAGGAGAGAGCGGTGTCACACCCTTCTCCAGAGCCCTGCCAGAACGGCACCACCCTGGGAGGCCCTGGGCACTGCAACCTGGTGATGCTGGATGCTGCTGGTCTGATGCCCTAACCACATACCACAGAGGAGTGGCAAAGCCCACCTGCCGCAGGCTGCAGTAGGGACGCTGTGGGGGCCAGGATTCAGCTGACAAAGCCTTTGCATCCTACAGGCTGCAGGTTTCTTGGCTGATGGCACTACTTACAGGGGTCTATTACCCAGACAGCACAGCCTCAGGAAGGGGTAGGAGCTCTGGAGGCTTCAGCCTCAAGAGAAATCCCCCCTCTTCCTTCTCCTCTGACAAAGTAACTAGACAATGACAGAGCACCTCCTAGCCAAGACTGGCCAGCCATGGGGCTGTGTGAGCTGCTGCTGCCCCAGCAGGGGAAAGATGATGGCCATGTGGAGGACCAACCCCTCACTCTGAAGTCAGTGCTGCACTTAGGACTGTCCACATGCCTCCGCAGCATGGCTGTGGGCTGCCTACATGCTTGGGAGTTGCAATCCTGTTGGGACACTGCTCCAGACAGATGCTGCCGCAAACCCACATGCACCTTGGGACCCTGGGGCTGGGCATTACCCAGGGCCTTGACATGGACTTTGCCCTGGCAGGGCAGGCAGCCCTTCAGGAAGGTTTCACATTCACAAGCTGCAGGGCCTGGCTGCCTGCCCCTCTGGAGATCGGCAGGGAAATCCCTGTGGTTTCCCAACAGTGGACGGTCAATCTGGGAAGAGGAAGGACAGGAAGTTGTCCCAGCAGAGCTGGAGAGATGAGGGCAGACATACAGGGCGGGGGAGGGAAGGCTGCACAAAGGTAGGAGCCAGCCAGGAACTACAGACAGCAACAGAACCAGCAGGGAAAGCAGCCCACAGGCAGCTGGAGAGCAGGGCAGAGCATCACACGGCAAAGGGCCTGGGCACACCATGCCATGGAGGGAGGGAAGCAAGACAAGGCCAATGGCAGGAGACCAGAGCTGGGAACAGCCACTGGGCCACAGCAGGCAAGGTCTCCCCAAACTCGGTCATCCCCTGCGACTTCAAACAGCCACTCTGCCTTCAAGGGCCCAGGGCGTTGCCCCCACCCCAGCCCCTCCTGCCACCCCTCACATACCAGCACTTCCAGGTCATTGCCACCAAGATCCAGCTGCTCTAGCTTGACGAGGAATGAGAGGGAACTGCAGGCCGACAAGGGAGGAGAGAGAGACATAGGTTACCAGAGGGACCCAGCTCCCTAGTGACATCCCCATGAACCCCCCAGGCACAGCCCAAGGGACACAGTGTCTCCCCCACCCTACAGGCCTCCACAGCACTAGAGTCAGATGACCCTGCCCAACTCCACTCAGGGCAGTCAAGGCCAGTGTCTCATTGGTAGTGGGAGCCGGGGCTCAGTGATGCTGGGACCTCACAGCCACCGGTCAGCGTCTCCCTGCTCTAAGACAGCAGGTGGGTTCCACAGGCTGGACCCCCTCGCCCCTCCACCTGTGCCATGACACAGAGCCCCGAGCACAGGAAGATGCAGACAACAGGAGGGAGTTCAGGACTTGGGAGAAGAGAAGGAAACACCCTTGGGAAAGGACATGTGAGCACGACCAGTGCCCCAACTCCCGAAAAGGGGAGCCCCAAGCACCGCTCCCCTCTGCAGGAAGGGAGGGACCCCAGAAGATGAGATGCTTGTTAGGTAAGGTCCTTGGAGAGCCTGCCTGGAGCAGGCCCAGGGTGCTGAGCTGGGCCCATGCCCTAGCAACTCATCCTGGGTTGACCCAACCCTGGTGCACACACAACTGCTGCCCAGTGATACAGCTGACAGTGGCTTCCCTGACACTCAGGCCCTTCCCCCTGCCAGCCTCTGCTCCCCACACCCTGGGTTAGTGCTCTGTCTCTTTCAGGCTGGGGAGCGTTGTCTGCACAAACCTGCGTGGGCCCTCTTCTCTGCTGGCTCTTTGGCTGTTTATCCTCCCTGCTTGGTCCTTTACCCTCCACTAGAGACCCACAAACACACTGACCAAAGTCTGGCTGCAGGAAAACAGGAAACCAGCAACAAAGGTCTCCTGGTAGGGGCAGAGCAGACCCTCCTGGACACACGGACACACCCTGTGCATGTGGCCACCTCGCACATGCCAGAAGTCCTCGTAAGAGTCCCATCCACTGCACCTGTGCACACATCCCTTGCTAAGAGCCTCACAAGTGAGGACCAAGTGAGGCTCATAGGATCTGCACTGACACCATCCTGCAGGAGCCACTGTGGGCTTAACACTGGCTTCTCACCATGTGCTGTCAGTGCAGGCCCCCATGAACATACATGTGGAGGGAGGGGAAGACGGGGTGCTGCCTGCAAGAGCTGGATGGTGGCAACAGCTCTGTTCTCCTGTCCCGGCAGCAGAACCCACAGCCAGAGTCAGCCTGAACCAGCCTGTTGCTCCATGTCACTGCTGTGCAGGTCTTGGAAAGTAGCAGAGGCTCTGTGAGCAAAGCAATGCTTGTGTCCAGCAGGACAGTCATCCCAGCCAGCTGCTAACTCTGCTGGAGACCCTGCATTATCCACTAAGGGGTTCTTGGTGATGAACCAGCCTGCCCTGGGGATGGCTGGCTACAACAGAGTATGGATGGGATGGCTGCAGTGGTCTGACTGCAAACAGAGCACAAAATGCTGGGAGCACGCAGTACACAGCTTCTCCCCAGGAGAGTGTCCTGGGTTTCAGGACAAAAGCAGACCAGTTACGCAGGCTGATCCAGGTAAGAGACCAAAACCCTCCTGGGGACAGAGAACTTGAAAAGCATCATTTTTGACCCCATGAGGAGGGTCAGTCGTGAGTGCTGGGAGCTCACACGCCCAACGGGTCAAAGTGTAAATGGATTCAGCACGAGGCAGGCAAGGCTCATTCCCGAAGGAGCTCGAGAGAACTAGGCAAGCCTGTCACAGGACCCCAAGGAACTTCACTGTAGAGGGAAGAAATCACAAGCATCCATGTGAGGACCGCCACGGTCCCTGGAGGGTGGGTCTTGACAGACCGACTGAAAGGCCAGTGACTTGCAAATGCAGCAACAAGGCAAAGATGTGCAGCCCTGAGGCTCAGCCAGAGCTCCAGGGTTGGAAGGGACCTTGGGAAGCACCTCACCCAACCCCTGAGCAGGCGCAGAGGCACTTTCCTCAAGCCACCCCCATCTGTGCTGGAAAGCATTTGATGAACCGGAGTCCACAAGTCCCCTTGGCAGCACGGTCCAGCATCCTGCAGCCAAGACGTCCTTCTGCGTTCCATTTGCTTTAAGTCCATCGTCTCTGGTCCTGCCCTCTCTGGTGAGGGAGAACCATTGCTTTCCCTCTCCTTCCCTGCAACCTCTCCAGTATTTTGAGACCTGCTCTTGTCCCTACCTCCCCTTTTCCAGGCTAAACAGACCTCACTGCTTTCAGTCTTGCATTGCAAACCCCCTCTCTCACTTGCCTCTGGATCCTCCCCAGTTTCTTTCCATCTTTCACGTGCACTAGCCAGAACCTGACAATACCCACCCCAGCTGAGGCCTAGCTGGTGCCAAGGGTCAGTCACAGAGCAGTGGGGCTGGAAAGGAGCTCCAGAGGTCACATCTAGTTCAACCCCTGATTGAGGCAGAATCACCCCTATCCAACTCAGCCCAGACAACCAGAACGTAAACTCTACCTAAGTGGAGGGGTCTTATCTCTGTACCACACATGCGGTACTTCTGCTTGGCGAGCCCAAACTACGGAGGTACGGAGGGCCACATCTGTCGCCGGGACCCCTCAGCATGTGAGATATACTGCCTACCTGGAGTGAGGATTCAGGACGTGAAAGGGATGCTCTAGACCGTAAACCAGCCCACTGATTATTACCCCATGGTCCTAGTCCATGTGGGCACTAACGATGCAGCCAGGAGGAGCCCAGATCGCCTGATGGAGGACTACCATGCTCTGGGGTGTGTGCTGAAGGAGATGGGCACACAGGTGGTTTTCTCTTCTATCCTGCCAGTGAGTGGACGAGGCAGACGGCATGAAATGTGCATCGTGGAGACCAACTGGCGGCTACAGCAATGGTGCTTTGAGGAGGGCTTTGGCTTCCTCAGCCACGACCGGCACGTCACAACGAGAGACATGCTGGGGTGGGACAGGCTCCACCTTTCCCCTAAAGGTAAGCGTGTTCTCTTCTAGGTTGGCGGACCTCCTCCAGTGGGCTTTAGACTAGGCTCGTCGGCGGAAGGGGAAGATGAGGGCAGAGGAAACAACAGACTGCCAGACCAAACAGCACCCACAACTACAGCCCGGCCCAGACCAACGAGCGAAGCGAATAAACAGATAAGTGATAGGGGCCAGGGTAACGCTGGGACTAGGGGGTCAGTACACACACCCACAGGAGGCCTCAAACGCCTCTACACAAACACTCGTAGTGTGGGCAACAAGCAGGAGGAACTCACCCTCCTGCTGGCTGACACCAGCCCGGACACAGTGGGGATCATGGAAACGTGGTGGGATGCAACGCATGATTGGGCGGTGAATGTCAAGGGCTATAGGCTGTACAGGAGGGACAGGATAGGAAAGAGAGGTGGAGGCGTGGCGCTCTATATTAAGGAGGAATACACATCCTCGTTAATTAGCAAGGAGTCAGGGGAGGGGCACTCTGAAGTGCTTTGAGTTAGAGTACAAGGCAGTCGAGGGGAAAGAGACTTAACGGTGGGGGTCTACTACAGACCTCCCAACCAGGCAGAAGAGCTTGACCAGGAATTCTTGGGTCAGCTCACGGAGGTAGTGAAGGCTAAGGATGTGGTAGTCATGGGGGACCTGAACTTCCCGGACATCTGCTGGGAAGAGCAGTCAGCCAGGGCTGACCGCTCACGTAGCTTCTTGGCCAGAGTGCAGGACCTCCATCGAACCCAGGAGGTGCACAGCCCCCCCAGGAGGGGACGCCTTGTTGGACCTGGTGCTGGCCACGGGTGACGACCTGGTGTGGGGGCTGCAGGTGCTCGACCACCTGGGTGACAGCGATCATTGCCTGCTGGAATTCACCATCCAGCGCAAAGTGGCAAAGGCATGCAGTAAGGCAGTGGCCCTAGATTTTAGAAGGGCAGACTTCAACGAGCTAAGGAGGATAGTTGGAGAAGTGCTGAGGTCCCGGAGGGGAGGGGAGCCAGGTGTCCAAGGAGAGTGGTCACTCCTTAAGGAGACGATCCTCTAAGCCCAAAGGAAGGTAATCCCAACGGGGATCAAAGTGAGCAGGAGAGCACACAAGCCTCCGTGGCTCACCAAAAGCATCCGGGAATGTCTCCTTGCTAAAAAGGAGGCTTACACCTAATGGAAAGAAGGGGTTGTCACCAGGGAGGACTATTCTGTAGTTGCTCGGGGATGTAGGGGGGGTAGTTAGGAAGGCCAAGGCAGAGATGGAACTGGGACTAGCTTCCCAGATTAAGGACAATAAGAAGTCCTTTTTTAAATATATAGGGGGTAAAAAGAAGGTCCCCGGTAATGTGAGGCCCTCGCAGGGGGCGATGGGAAACTTGGTCGTCACATCAGACGGCAAAGCTAACATGTTTAATGATTTCTTTGCCTCCGTCTTCCTAAGTAGGGACCAGGACAGCCACCTCCCTGCTGGGCCCCCCCTCGGGCCCCGGGGGAGGCACACCTGGGCCACGGGTTAGCGAGGATTTAGTTAGGGAGCTTCTGGAGGGGTTGGACGTATTCAAGTCAGCCGGCCCGGACGATCTCCACCCTAGAGTTCTAAAGGAACTGGCCGAGGTCATTGCAAGTCCCCTGGCACGGCTTTACGAGCACTCGTGGTGCTCTGGTGAGGTACCGGAGGACTGGAAGAGGGCCAACGTGGTTCCCATCTTCAAAAAAGGGAGGAAGGAAGACCCGGGAAACTATAGGCCGGTTAGTCTTACCTCGATCCTAGGCAAGCTGTTTGAGAAAATTATGCTGGCACACATCCAGGAGGGGCCAGCAGGGGACTGCATGCTTAGGGGCAACCAACACAGGTTCATCAGTGGCAGGTGCTGTCAGACCAACCTCGTGGCCTTTTACGATCAGATCACCAGATCATTAGACGCAGGGGTAGCAGTGGACATCGTCTTCCTGAATTCTGGAAGGCTTTCGACACTGTCTCTCACCCCGTTCTCATTAAGAAACTGGGGGCTGTGATGTAGACACCCACACAGTCAAATGGATCGCCAACTGGCTGGAGGGCCGCACCCAGAGGGTGGTAGTGGATGGGTCCTTCTCAGCCTGGGAGGACGTGGGCAGTGGGGTCCCCCAGGGCTCGGTCCTCGGGCCCGCACTGCTCAACATCTTCATCAGCAATTTGGACGAGGGGGTAAAAAGCACCCTGTTCAAATTTGCTGATGACACTAAGATGTGGGGGGACGTGGGCACACTGGAAGGATGCAACAGGCTACAATCAGACCTAGACAGGTTACAAGGCTGGGCGGATGAGAATAGGATGGGTTTCAACACAGACAAGTGCAAGGTGATGCACCTCGGGAGGAACAACCGGCACCATACCTACAGGTTAGGGAACTCCCCTCTTGTCAGCACGGAGGCGGAAAGGGATCTGGGGGTCATCACTGACTCCAAGATGAGCATGGGCCGGCAGTGTGGGGAGGTAGTTAGGAAGGCCAACCGCACCGTCATGCATCCACAGATGCATCTCGAGCAGGTCCAAAGAGGTGATGCTCCCCCTCTGTGCGGCACTGGTCAGGCCGCAGCTGGAGTACTGCGTCCTGTTCTGGGCACCGCACTTCGGGAGGGATGTTGACAGCATGGAGAGGGTCCAGAGGAGGGCCACTCATATGATCAGGGGACAACAGGGCAGGCCCTACGAGGAGAGGCTACGGGACCTGAACCTGTTCAGCTTCCACAAGAGAAGGCTGAGGGGGATCTTGTGGCCTGTTATAAACTAGTCGGGGGGGATCAGCAGGCATTGGGGGAGTCACTGTTCCCCCGAGCACCACCAGGAGTGACCAGGAATAACGGTCACAAGCTGGCAGAGGGCAGGTTTAGGCTAGATATCAGGAAGCGCTACTTCACTGTCAGGGCGGCTAGGATCGGGAACCAGCTTCCAAGAGAGGTGGTGCAGGCTCCTACCCTGGGGGCTTTTAAGAGGAGGTTAGATGAACATCTTGCCAGGGTCATTTGACCCCAGTACTCTTTCCTGCCGTGGCAGGGGGTCGGACTAGATGATCTGCTCAGGTCCCTTCCAACCCTAGAAACTATGAAACATTTGCTTTCCCTGCGACACCACCATCCTGCTGACTTGTACCAAGTTTGAGGCAGTTACAGGGCCTGGATCGCAGACCCCATTCTGTCTGCACACGTTTACTTCTCTTTCGCCAGTGCAGAGCCTTGCATTGGTCTTGGCTGAATTTCGTTATGACGTCTACAGCCAAGATCTCCAGCCGATCAAGACCTTTTGGAATTGCCATCCTATCCCCCAAGTGTTTGTGAACCCTCCCAGGTTCATCTCTGCAAACTCAATCAGGAAGTGCTATCCCTGCAGCCAAGTCAACCACACAGGACCAGAACAGATCCCAACCTGTGGAACTCCTCACAAGACCCCGCGCCAGGCTGACATCCAACCTTTGGCAGGTACTGTCCTGCTGGAGGCTAACCAGCCAATTATATAATAGTAATTCATTCTAGCCCATGTTTCTCTGGCTTACATAGGCATATAGGACTGCAAGAAGTGCCTTACCAAAGACTATGTAAATTATATCTGCCCCATTCCCTTCATCCACCAAACCACTTACTCTGTCAAAGAAGGGCACCGTGTCGGTTTGGCACATTTTATGCTCAAGAAATCCATGTTGGCTGCAAGAGACAGGGGTTGACAGACAGGTTGTTTCATATACTTTGCTGCAATATCGTCCCAGTATTGAAGCTAAGCTGATAAGTCTGGAAGTCTCTGGTTCCCCCTTCTTGCTCTGTAAGATGGGCACTAGGTCAGCCCTTCTCAGCTGTTCTGGCACCTCGCCTGTCAGCCAGGACTTTGCAAAGATTACTGTCTGAGGCTCCCAGATTTCTTCAGCACCCGGGGATGAACTGCATCAAGACCAGCCCACTTAGAGCAATCCAATGTGTCCAAAGCTCTGATGTGCTCTCCATGGTTCACAGCCCTTCTCTTTCCATTTACATTTGTTTTGTTAGTTTATCTTTTTCTTCCACTTGTAGGGTCCATTCTTCTGCACAGGGGCAGGACTATGTGGATGAGTCTGGAGCAGTTGCTGCTCATGGTCTTTATCAAGCCAACATCCAGACCCCCAGCAGCAGGGACTTCAGGTCTGGGAGAAGCAACTGTGAGAACAGGTCTGGGCACACAAGCCACCCAAGCAAGGGCAGTGTCCCATTGAAACTACCAACCCAGTGCTGCTTCCTTCTCACATGGGTGGTGAGGGAGCACCTGACAGAGAATCCCTGGTACCAGCCCTGGAGTCGCTCTCCAGAGGCAAGGGACAGGCAAGGATCAAAGCAGTGATGGCGAGCACAAGGAACCTCCTGAAACAGCACCACTGTCAGGGAACATGAGCTTCTCCCCAGATCTGGGGGCAGTCGCTGCTTAGGTGGGAACACAGGACATCTGCCACTGGGTGCCAAGTCTGTGCCCAGACTCCTCCTTCCTGTGCTGGCCCCCCATGGGCAGGGGCTGGGGCTCTGTCCCTGGAGCAGCAACACTGCAGTCCTGCTTTTGGAGTCGCGTGGGATCACCTTTAGTGATAAGGGAGAGATGCCAGCCCAATCTGGAGGCCACTGGCACCAAGGTCACTGGCACCAAACCTGACGGAGCCAATTTCAGCCACGTCCCTTTGCTACCTGCCCCAAGGTGAGAGAAACCAGCTCCTTCAGCCCCGCTTTCCAAGCTGCACTTCCACCTGGGCCTGAGGCAACCTTCCTGGACTCCTTCAGCAGATGCAACATAGGCTGCACGTTCCTGAACATGCAGGTCCCCAAGAACAGCGGCAGAGCGTGCACCTGCACAGAGCAGTCTCCCAGGCAGAGGCAGTGAGGTCCGAGTCCCTCCGGAGAAGGAGGAAGGCTTTGACCCCTGCCGGTAAGAGGCCCTGTTCTGACAGTCTCATTGCACAGCAGAATCATTTCTGTAAAGTGCCCAGGGAAAGAAAACAGAAAGAGGGCAAGGTGGATTCTCTCCATCCAGCTGCTGAGATGAGTGTGAAGATCAGGAGAAGGACTGGGCTGGAGACCTGTTAGGTGTTTCATCTCACTGCAGGGAAGGGGGCTGGGTTTAGAAGGAACTGAGAATGGGCTTCAGCTCCTCCACCCTTTATGCACTCACAGGAGGCAGCAGAGGCCACGACCACAACTCCAGCAGGCCCTGCTATTCAGAGAGCTTCCTCTCACCCATCAGGTACCTGTCCTCGCATGATATGCATGACCCATCCTCAAAGAGCAGGTTCTGGTCAGCTGGACAGATGGAGGCTGGTTATAAACCCTGAAGGTACTGTAGTGCAAACAACTGGCTGCAGGGTAAAGGGACAGGGTTTACCATACTCCAGCAGCTCCACAGTAATTGCCCATGTGAATACTCTTACCCTCAGTACATGGCCACTAGTCATGGTAACACTGTTCACTCCCACCAAGAGGGCCACTGCTGAGCTCACAGCTATCACAGGGCAATTATAAGAGAGCAGGTGATCAGTGGGAAAGCCTCACCCCACTTTCATGTCCCTGTGAATTGTGGATGTGTGCACACCCTCAGACAGGAGCCAATGACCTGTGGGACATCAGTGCCAGCATCAACAGTGCCCTGCACTCACCATCCCACAGCAGCAACTCCTTTGTAAGGAAACCAGTCCTTTCATCAAAGGAGTCGCTCCAGGCCCCAGATTGGCATTGGCCAAGTCCTCCACTCTCCTCTGATGCCAACTGATCCCTCCTCCCCTGAAGAAGGCCAGTTACTCCTAGTACACACTCCACCCCTACTGAGGGAGCTGGTAGGCTCCAGCAGGCACACGACGCACAAGTGCACCCACACATTGGCAAGGAGAGGCACGGCAGAGAAAGCTGCTGCACCGATTCACCACATTGCCTGTCCTCCCCCACAAAGACTGCGTCCCCCCTTGCCCTCCAAAGCTGCTGCCACTAAGCTCTAGCCCACAAGAGAGAGGATTTCTCATCTCCATCAGCAGCTGCCCCCAGTCTGCCTGCCCCAAACGGACCCTGCACTCAGCTGGGCTGAAACCCCAAATGCCCCTCTTGTGCCTTGCACAGTCCCCCTTCTTCTCATCCTAACCCACAATAACCCAACAAGTGGGTGCTCATTCACAGTCCAAGCACCCCAGCCCTTCCCCAGCCCACTGGGCCTGGGTCCTAGGGCTTCACGAGGACGCTCAGTCAAGGCAGTGCTGCAGCCCCTCAAAGGACACTCACGTGGGAAGGGTTTTTAGCAGGTTCTCCCGCAGCTCCAGAGTCACCAGGTTTGCCAAACTGCAAGAGAAAAGGGAGTGAGGAAGCCAGACTCCAGGGACACAGGGAGATGCTCACACCCTCCCTCAGGGCAGCCCCTCATGCACGTGGCCTGCGTGAACGAAACATGTCAGTGTGGGCACAGCAGCACAGGGGCAGGGGAGGGATGCAAATAAAGACATCCCCAAGCACCAGAGTCGAGTGGGACGCCTTGCTACAGGGCTGCAGAAACATCGTACCAGGCCTGGGGGCAGGCAGTGTAGCACCACACTATGGACCTGCCTACCTAGGGACAAATTCCTGCACACAGTGGGCATGTTGGCCTGCCCTAGCAGAGCCAGGAGGCCTCTTCCTCCATGCTGACCATCTTTGCAGAGTTTCTTATACTGAGAGCATGGCTAGCCAGAGTGCACCGAAATCTGGGGGCTGGGGCATGGGTGTGAGGGGAGAGGAGGTGCTCTTGTAGGGTGGGAAAGCCTGGGCTCCATCCCTGTTGGCTCCAGGCCTGCTGGTACCACAGCCCCCTGCAGCATCACGAGCTAGGCCCCTCCACTCCCTGGGGCAAGGGGGCAGCAGCACCGCCTGGCAGCTGGACAAGGCTGCAAATGTGTCTTTTGCCTCTCCCAGCTCAGGTGCCAGGCGTGGCTGGCAGGGGCGGAGGCATACTCACTTCCCGATGTCACTGGGCAGGATCTGCAGGGACACGTCGTTCAGGGCCAGGTGGCCCAGGCTCCGCAGCTGGGTGAAGCCCTCGGGAAGCCTACGGTAGAAGCCACACAGGCAGAACTATGGATGCTACCCTGCACACAGTACCCAAGCCCCCTCCATCTTTACGTGAAGAGGGGCCCTGCTCCTGCCACAGCCCCTGCCCCCCATTCCAAGCCTGAGCAACAGTGCACATGGGGCAGGCACAGCTGCAGGGGGGCTCGGACCCTGAGCATTTCAGCAGCACTGGGGGCAGCAGGGAGTCTCTGTACTGCCTGGATGGGCGCAAGTCACAGGGGCCCCCATCTCCAAGGACCCTGATGGAGATTGGGGTGAGACATCGTTCCAGCAGAGTACAAGCTCCGGGCACACATGCTTCCATTCTTGGGCTGAGACTCCTCCCTCGACAAGGCCCAAAAGGCCCGGGATGGGACAGGGAGAGAATCTTTTCTGCTGGGTTCTGGACACTGCCTGCCACCACTCCCAGGCAAGGCCCCCCCTTGCTCCCACTGGGACAGGCAGTGGCAGGGGGATGCTGGGCAAAGGAAGAGGGTTCAGCACAGAGCCCAGGCGAGCAGGGATGAGGAGGGCAGCAGCGTACATGAGGGCCCAGCTGGCCTATGGACCAGATGAAGGAGCACGAGGCCTTTTTCCAAGCTCTGCAGCAAGTCATATCCATCTGTCGTCTAGAGGGTGAGGGGTCTCAAGGCTATTCCCAGCAGCCACTTGGCCACGTCGCTCATACCAGCACCACCACCAAGCTCAGCACAGAGACGCAGCCCTGTGGCAGTCTCAGACAAGGGGGGTGGGTGGCAGGGTCGCGAGGCCTCTGTAGGGCTTGTTTGCACAATGGGCACTGGAACGCTGGGAAAATGACTGCATGGGCGAGAGGCCCGAGGACTGGACCTGTGACTGCTTGCCCGCCCAGGGCAAGCTGGGGAGAACAGGGAGCCTCCTCCTCCTCCTGCCTGCGGAAGCAGGGATGCCTAGGCCTTACCTGGAGAGTGGGTTCCCACTGAAGTCAGCGATCTCCAAGGATTTGCAGAATTTGATGCTTTCAGGAATTTCTGGAATGTCTGAAGCAGAGAGGGAAAGAGAGAGACCCAGTAAGAGCCATCCCCCAAGGAAGAGGAGTAAGAGGGGAGAGACTTGGGCGTGTGGGGCTGGGGGTAAGGGAGGACCCTGCAGAAGCCTAAGACAGGGAGGGGCTGGAGACCTGTGGCACACCCTCCCCTGGGGCTGGGGTCACCGCCATGGCTGGGCCCTTGGAGGAGGATGCCAGGTGCTGGGCAGGGCCCTGTGCTGCACCCTGAATGGTTCTGTGTTTCCTGCCCTGCCCCGGCCTTACCATTGCGGGAGATATCCAGCTCCACCAGCTGCATGAAGTTGGCCACCTCTGGGGGCAGCCTCTGGATCTCATTGTCGCTCAGGCCCAGCTTGCGCAGGTTCAGCAGCCGGAAGAAAGGCTGGGGAGAGAGGGCAGTGTGGGGTCAGCGGCTGCAGCTCTGCTGGGGGCACCCGCCCAGCCCTGCACACACAGGACCTCAGCCCCCCAAGCAGGACTCAAACCTGCAGCCGTGACACAGATGACAGCAAGGCTCGGACAAAGCCGGAGGTGGAGACTTGTGGGGTGGGGACAGGGCAGGGCCAGCCATACCTAGCACAACCCACCAAGGGACCTGCTCTTCAGCAGCCTCACAGGTGGTACCACAGGTTTGGGGGTCAAAATGACAACCTCAGTGCCTGGGGCCCACAGAGACGTGGCCCTGTACACCAGGACACTCTCCACCTGGCTCTTGCTTACCAGGGTCACTGCCCATGGACACCCCAGAGAGGTTCCACCTAGTGCAAGGCACAGGCATGGCTTCACCCCACCGAGGGAGCTGGGGCCAGCACCAGCCCTGCTTCCCCACAGCTCTCAGAGCTTCCTTGCTCACGATGCTTCTGCTAGCAAAGCTGCACTTGCTGCTCTTGTGATAGCATCATGCTGTCAAGCCTGCAACCTGCTGGAGCCACAGATCCTCAGGACAGTGCTGCTGCACAGCTGTCAAACATGCCTGAGGGCCTGCCTCCAGCAGCACAGCACAGCTGCTCTGCACAGGCCCCATGCAGCAAGCTGTGGCACCAGCAGCCCTGGAAGTAGAGCCATTGCCCTACACACCAGTGCTATGGCTGTACAAAGCCTCCACTCCCATCCCACTTCTACGGCCACCAGAAAGCTCAAGAGCCAGGGCACATGCTGCTCCCACATACCCGCCCCAGCATCATCCAGCTCAGGCACCTGCACAGACACAGGATGCGCTGCTGCTAATCCACCCTGGGGACACCTGCCAGCCCCTTCTGGGAGACTCCAAGGACAGAGATTGCACAGCATCCTTGGGCAGCTTCTCCCATGGTCCTACTGCGGTCACTGCCAACAAGATTGTCCTGAGATGCGAGCGCGGTTTGCTGCACCTCCTGCCTTCTGTGGCACAGGAGAACAAGGCTCCTCCTTCCAGCATCTGAAACCTGCTGTCATGCCCCACCATTAATCTTCTTTTCTACAAGCTGAACACACGAGCTCCTGCAGGCTTGCATGCAGCTCTCTTTGCAAATGCTTTGTCATCTTCATCACTTGCCCTGATCCTCTCCAGGGTTTTTAACATCCTTCCTGAAAACATGGCACCCCCAGCAGCCTGCCGTTCTCCAGCCGAGGCCTGCCCAGCCCCACGGGTGCTGCCAACTCCTGCACCTTGCATATGATGCTTCGGATTTGCTTTTCGTGTGACAGCATCAGGCTGCTGACTCGCACTGCAGCTACAAGCCCCAAGAAGTCCCAGGTCCTGCGCGGCAGTGCTGCTGCCAGCCGGTCACGCCCCAGGCTGTACTTGTGCCTTTGGCTTTCCCTCCACCCCTGTAGCATGGCACTCCTCTGTGCCAAACTTCATGTTGCCTGTTGCCCAGCTTGCCCTGGAGTCTCAGTTCCATCTTCTGAAGCATTTGCTGTCCCTCCCAGTGTGTTGACTGCAGACTGGACCAGGAAGCTGCCTATTGCTAAATCCACATCTGTAATGAAGCACAAAGTGCTACCAGACTCTGTCCTGTGGAGCCACACATGGGACTTCCTGCTTGTCTGACAATGACCCATTTATGTTCTTCTGCTTGGCTGTTACTCACCTGATTATGTACCCGCCTACAGGTGCTCTATCTGGCCCGCACTGCTGCTTGCTCATGAGAACAGCACAGGAAACTGTCAGCTCTGTACTGAAGTCCAGTGAAGTTATTTCAGCCTCCAAGCTGGTCACGCCCAGTTTGGCAGGATTTGTCCTTGGCAAGTCCATGCTGGCTGCTAGCGATCGTGCCTCCCCCCTCCAGCCACTCGCAAATCAAATGCTTTGCCATTTGCTCAAGGAATCCCGCGAGTACGGTCATCGGACCGAGCCCACCATTCCCCAGGTGCTGCCCCTCCTTCAGCTTTAAGGCTAAGCACTTTGTTAGCCCCTCTCTAGTCCCCTGGGTCCTTGCCTGCCATCCAGAAGCATGGGAATAGCATGGCACGTGGCACCAGTACTTTGTCAGATGGGCAGGGATGCACATCCTCTGAATCCCCCAAGGCAGGGTGGTCTCAGAGAGCCACTGGGCTGGCAGGGCTGTCGGGGGGTGGTGTCACAGCTTGTCCAGCCCCTGCTCCACACAAGATCAACTCTGCCTGAGCCAGCCAAGTGTTTGTCTAGCCTGTACTTTAAGCCGCACAATGGTGTTTTGGGCATCATGCTTGGTCAAGCACACCCAGACCTGACACTGGCAACAGAGGGGGCACAAGGGCACTGCCAGCGTCTTGCTGCTGCACGCAGGGCACACACAGCCTGCGGATCAGGAAGCCACCGGGGCCAAGAGCTCAGCAGGATTCCCAAAGGAGCGGCCTTACAAGGGAAACAAGGACACGGCTTGCAGGTTACTTCCCAAGCCAGGAGCATGAACCATGCTGTAACTGCAGAGCCAGGCGAGTTACTCTCAAGGCAGCTTATTCCACGGCTGCCCACTAAGGGGAGCCGGCAGCTGCTGAGGATCCTAGTCCGAGCCGGGATCATGGGCTTGCTCCCAGCATCCTCCCCCAGCCCTGCAGAAAGGATTCGAGGGCAGTGGAGCAAAGCACCGTGGGACGGGATGTGGGCGAGGGGAAGGCCACGCAGGGCACAATGCCAGGCTGGCCTGAGCCTGGCACTCTGGGCTCACCACAGAGGCACATAGCTCAGATACTCAGCTTGTCCTGGAGCTGGGAGCCATCACATCTCCACCACAAGAAAGCAGGGCCACCCAAAATCAGCTTCCTGAGCTGTCTGCCAACCTGCCATGCTTGGGCAGGCCACGCCGGACAAGAGTGCAGAGACCTGCAGGGTAGACAAGGTTCTTTGGGTAAATGTGATATCTTTTATTAGACCAACTAAGTCTCTGGAAAAATTGTTCTTTGCAAGCTTTTGGGCCCAAACACCAACATGCCCGAGACATGCAGGGACCACTGCAGGGGACAGAGGCAGGCCTGTGACTGACTCTCCTCTAGTCTTCATCCAATGCCTCCTGGGCTGGGAGAAGCAATGCCAGTAGCTCAGCCCTGCAGCGCACGGGGCAGAACCAGCTCTGCTGCCGTGACGCAAGGTCCCATGACCACAGAGAGCTGCCTGCCCAGCTGGAGGTGATGCTGAGGCCACAAAGCGGCAGGTTGGAGACGCTTCCTCCTCTGAGCTGCTGCTGCAAGGCAGCTCTGCAAGGCCAGGCCCGGCAGTGCATGCTGCAGGTTTCTACCCAGACTGAAGAGCAAAGGTGCTGTGGGCTGTACGTGCCTGCTAGAGACCACAGCGTGCAGCCCATGCAGGAGCTGTCAGAGTTCAGGGTCCCCCTGCACAGGAGGGTAAAGTGCTCTGGGGAGGAAGGCAGATGTCTAAATTTAAACTGTCTACTGCACTTCCATGGGGCACGGGAAGAGCCATATCAGCAGGAAGCTAACAGCTTCTCAGTATCAAACAGCAATAGGTGCTATCTAATCCAGTTTACTTTGCACAAAAGGGTTTAATAGCAAGGAAGCAGGTGTTAAATAGATGAGAGATTCTGAGCCTTTGGCCAGACCCAGACTCGGGTGCTTTCCACGCTCTTCCTGGTTTGGAGAGCTAGGAAATTCCACGCAAATGCTAGCCTGACCTGGTCAAGTTGGCACGTCAGATGCACAGAAGGGAACCAGCATAAGCCTTAAATTCCAGTGCTCAAGGGCACGGGCCCAAACAGGAGCTACATGCTAGCTTTCACATGCCACGAGCTAAAGACCCCCCGGGCTAGATGACCACATGACACTGTGGTAGGAATTAAACAACATGCTGCACAAGGAGTGGACTGTACAGCAGCACCGAATGGCGGCCTCAGCTCCACCTGGCCCAGGTCCTGCACTTCAGCTGGGCAGGCATGAGAATACCCCTCGGGCAGGTGCGAGTCTCCAGTTTGTTCCCACTGGGAAAAGTAACACACACGAGACCAGCACCACGCTGACCTGCATCCCCAGCAGATCTGTTGTCAGAAACGTTCCCAGCCCACCGCACTCACGTCAGCCCGGCTCAGCACAGACCAAGCCTCAGACATGAGCTGTGACAACAGATTTAAATAAGCGCAGCCAGGTTTACATGGCTTCAGCTGCTGATCTGAGCAACTCTGGTACTTATCTTGCACGCAGCATCACTTCTACAGCACTTGCAGTAAAATTCAGTCTGCTATGCAACTGCCCTCACCAACCAGAAACATCACAAGAACCCTCACGGTTGAGGCCAACCCCACTAAATCATGTGCACAAGTTCCCACGGGGTGAAGAACAGAACAGCACTTTAGAGATGCTACATTCCTCTCAGTCACTTGAGGGGAACTTTATTAAAACTGCTAAGCGATGTGTGGAGCTGTCAGGCGTCCCCAAGGTGACAGGGCAGCACAGAGGGTGTGCTGCAGGGAGCGATGGAGGGGGTGGAGGCCCTTCTACAGCACTGGATGTCGGCTGCTGCCACAGCTGGGGATTTTGGAACCAAAGGGTCTTGTTCAGACTAATCGCCGTGTTTGGGGTCAGGAAGGAAGTTTACCACATGGTCAGATTAGTACAGACTGGGGCACAGTCCTCTGCAGATCTTTCATGTGTATTTAACACCCACTCCGTGCCCTTGCAATGCGGGATACCGACAGCGCCCTGGTCCCCCTGCTTTGCTGGTGGGAGCTCAGAGTGTTCCTGCTGTCTTTGGGCACCGTGCCTGGCCGTTGTGTGACAGTGCTTTTGTGCAGCTTTAAGACCAGGTTTTACCACGCTTTTATATGGCAGTTCAGGCAACAGCGGTTGGACTAGATGTGACCTCCCAAGGGCCCTACCAGCCCCACTGCTCTGCAAATCTTTGAAAACAGTTTAGCGAGTTGATATTTTTATGAATGTCCCGAACTCAGTGGCACGAGCAGGAAAACACACTTTCCCACAGCAAGTCCGAAGTGCCAGCGGCATCTGCAGTTTTTCACCTTCCCCTTACAGTAGTCAGGATGCTAGGCCTTGTGACTGCACGGCACAACCCACGCATAACCAAGGCCACGAGACCCGGGTGAGTCAGCCAACACACACAGCCGGTGCTTCTGCTAAAGCTCTGCTTTGCCTAGTGGCCACTTGGCAGTCACTGCCGCCTGGTCTCACAGGCAGGCTTCTACCAACAGCCCTATCAGGTGTGGGGATGAGGAGCCAGTGCCTCCAACCCCACCTTACTTTGCCGGCATACACTAGCCATGCAGCCACTGCATTCCTATGTACAAATACCCCAACACCGACCAGTACAGCACTCCTGACGCTTACGGCCCACGGTAGCTCATCACTACAAACACCAACAGATGCACTGTTATTGTACCTCTCTCGGTCAAAGAAACACCTCGAGACACTAGAGCTAGTTCTCAGAGCCGGGTCAGTCGGGGGCAGAGAAAGCAAGACAGATTTCCCTAAAACGTGTCAAACACCAAAGTCTGCAGGGCTCTCAGGTGAGCAGCGCGAACTTAAGACTTTGTCCTGGCTTGGTACAGACGGATGAAAATGACACAGTGCCATGTGTCCAGACTTCTCAGGCTCCACAGAGCAGAGCTAAAGCGAGGCATACAATCTCCACCTCAGGGCTTCCCCACTTCCGAATCTCGAGCTTGCCAGCAGAGCGGAGCAGGGCTGACTGTGCAAGCACCCTTGTGCACACGTGGCCACCTCAGTCGCCATCAATGCCGACTCATTTCACACGGTGAGCACATAACGAGCCACTGCTGCAAAGCCATGCTGCACATCTGTCCGGACCTGAAAATCGGTTAAGCAACTTCCCTTCAGCCCATCTCAGCACATGATGTTCCTGACCTTTTCTCACAGGACTGGGACTTGAATGATTGTGAGCTGCATGCTGGGGGTGAGACAATCAAAGGCAGACAGCCTCTCATTGTGCTCTTAGGCAGGCTGCAGAAAGGAGTCTGACCAGAGGCTGGCGAGATTAGCAATGCAGAACACCAGGGACAAAGGAATTCCTTCGCCCGCCACAGAGATCGAGGAGACAGCACAAATGGAAAGATCCCAAATGGGCCTTAGAGGTTTGTGGCCACGCTAATGTCCCCAGCCCAGGTCATCTGTAATTCCTCACCACTCAGAGTGCCTGGGGACTGACCAAGGAAAGCTTTTGTGAATTAAAATATACCACCGTCACCGCAACTCCCCGTGGATGTGTGCCCAGGCCTGCCAGACGCCTCCACGCTGAGGCAAGCCCCCCCGCGCTAGGAACCACCTTTCTGCCAGATGGGTGCTAAGGTCACACACCTGCCAACACTGAGTGCCACACAGCAGCAAGCCAACTAACAGACCTAGCAACTGCTTGACAGGGAGCATTTCATTAACACACGTACAAGAAAGAGATCAGTGGAGAAGTGAAGCACTACCCAAATTCAGACAGCTGCCAGGAAGGGTACTCTGCTGCTCACAGGGAGCAGCGGCCCTGGGAGGCACTTCCCTTCAGCGTGAAAGCAGGAGTCACAGGAAGATACGCAAAGTACACACAATTCCCCTGTAGAAACAAAAGGAGGCAACCTAGTCTAGAGCTCAAGGCCAGGACAGCCCGTCCAGCTGGTGGTCTAATGTCTGCGTGCCACAAGCTGTCACGGCTCAGCCCATTGAGAGTGGGAGTGAGGAATTTTAAATGGATGGGCCAAAAAGGAAGACCCAGGCACAGAAATCCAATGAGCTACGGACATGTGACTGGCACAGGGACATAGACAGGAAGCGAGGTTAGATGTGGCAAGCTCAGACCATTGTGCCCATGGGGGGAGAGAGAAGTGAAAGAGCTGGAGATGCCCTACTCTGCCTACCAAATAATGACTGACTGGCTCAGAGGGGAATGAGCTTTCACAGGCAACAGTGATCTTCATCAGATGAAGGGTGCCAAGACAGGGACCCTCCTTCACAGTCACCACAGGAAACAATGCAAGGAAGCTGCTGAACCCATGCAAGATTTGCAATTGCAGCTTGTGCAAGGTCAGTATCATTTGAGTCTTTTTAAACTGAGCTGCTGCTAATTACTCGACTGCTTTGGTCCCCCAGAAATGGTCGAACATGACAGAAGTCAGACCTAGGAGCTCTGATCGACCATGTAAGATTCCCTGGTCCCTGCCTAGGACCCACCTTTTGTATTGCTGCAACACAAGCTCTTGGTGGGGAAGGACACAAACCTCAGCGCTGATACCCGGCAGACCTCGAAAGGCAGAGAGCTGACTGCAAAATGCTTATAAAAAGATCAAAGTGGCAGGCAGTTGGAACAAAGAATTAGAGAGAAGAAGTCAGACTGAAGGGGACATCCAGAAGTCAAGTTCAGACACTGCCCAGGGAAGGATCATCCCCATCCAAACCCTCCCCTACAAATCCATTGTCTAACTCAGAAAACCACAGAGTCAAGCCTGACAGCACAAGACATCACACCTGAACCTGCCACAGGGAAAGTACGGGGGGCAACATCCAGCTGTTGCAAAGGACATTAAATATGCTTGAAAGATGCAAGGGAGAGGGCTGTGCCCCCTGCCAGAGGAGGGCAGAAACCCCCAGTCTGTACTCATCTGATCAGGGGGTAAAATTCCTTCCTAACCCCAGATGTCCAGCAGCTCAAGTCTGACCCTGAGCAGTCTAGTCAGGGGCCTCTGGGTTTGAGTCCCAGCAGAAACCCTGGCACAGCGCAGTGTATAGGATGGTTTGGAGAGGGAGGATCCTGCCCCAGACTTGGCTGTAGCCAGCACCCAATGCTTGTGAGGAAGGTGAAAATATTCCTGACACACGTAACAGGAAAAGGGGTAAAGCCTTACTGGCGCAGCCAGCGGAGAAGAGAGGGAGTAGAGGGCTGTGGGCTGGGAGTGAGCCACCCACCGGCCACCGCACAAAGGGACTCTTTCAGCCAGCCTGGGAGCAAGCATCCTGCCGCCAGAGGACACAGGCCAACAACTTCCAGGCACACCACAAGGCTGGCAGGGCCTGCACAGAGTCATGTTGCCTGGGGAGGGGCTCGTGATGCTCAGCCAGCCGCACACAGGCTGCTGAGCAGCTCAGGTGCTCATCACTGGAGAACACGGATCTCCACGCGCCAAGTTCAGGTGCCTCCATGGGCTGGCACAGCTGGCCGCGGAGGGGCCGTGCCAGCCCATGGGCCTGTCTCAAAGCATGCCTCCCACCAGCCTCATCTGAACCCCAGCTGGACAGACAGCCTGAGCAGTAACTTGGCCCCCTGGCTCGTCACGACTCGCTGCCTTCCCCCACCCTGCCCCTGGCTACCCGGGGGGAACTGCTGCCGGGCGGGGATCTGGGGGTGGAGGCACAGCCGCGCACCCGGGGCCGGCACTTGCAATTCTGCACCTGTCTCCAGCACTCCCGCCCCTGCCGCGGCTCCGCTCCGCCCTGCCCAGCCCCCTCCGCCAGCCGCGCATTCAAACAGATCAGGAGGTGGAAAATGAACTGGGAGCGAGGGACAAAGGATGAAAGGATCACGCCAGCTCTGAGCGGCCACGGAACAAGGCTGATTCCCAGCAGCGCCGCAACCCCCAGGGCAGGCCCTGAAAAGCCGCTCGTCTCCAAGCAGGATTAGCCGGTCAAAGCAGCCATCCACGCAGCGCCGTGGGGCCCTTCCCCCACAAAGGGACAGGGCCTGTCCCAGCACTGTCCAGGCTGAGACACAGACCCTAGGGGAGGGGGTATAGTCCAGCCCCCCGCATGCGGGAGAGCGGGGCCCAATGGGCCCACCAAAGTCCCTGCACTACAGGCTGCCAGTGCTGAGACCACGGGAGCCCTGGGCCACGATGGCAGGGCCAGGGCAAGCCCTCCTCCAAGCCGGATGGCAAAGGGCAGGCAGGCCGGCCATACCCCCTCTGCCAGCACCCCTCATCGGCAAGACGTGCCCCAGAGCTGGGCCCAAGTTGCACAGGGGTGCCCTCGGCCACAGGGGCACTGGAAGCGAGGGGTATGAGTGTTTTCCAAGACCAGGCCAGCTGCAGGGTTGCTTCCTACCCTTTCCCGCCCATGATCTCTGAGGAGACCCCAGCCCAGGGCTACACGCATGTGGTGGGGAAGGTGATCCCCATCCCAAAGTGCGGCAGTCCAAGTGGAGCCAAGTGGGCTCCATGGCTTGCTCCACTTGCTCTTCACACCCCAATAACCAGCCCGGCCCTCCCACCAGGTACCCGCTCGTCTCCAGGAGGAGACAGCACAGAGGGCCTTTGTTCCTGGTGCTCAGGAGCCCCCTCCGCCAGCTGATTGACAGCCCAGCCCCTGCCTGCGGCCTGCAGCCCAGGGAGACATCTCCAGGGCTGGGCCAGAGGGAAGGGCACAGGGACCCCCAGCCCCTCGCCAATGTTGCAGGAGAGAATGAGCCACATTGTATTGTGGAGCAGATAGTGCTGCTGGGAGCGCCTGGGCCTGAGCCCCTCTGGCAGGCAGCAGAGGAGGGGAGGGGGATGTCCCCCAAGCCAAACGCAGGCATCCTCAGGCCCGTCTGCTGTCCTACAGCATTTCAGGAGCCCTCTGCACCAAGCACAGCCTTTGAGACACAGGGGAGCTGGACACCCATGGACCAGGCCCATACCCTCTTCCCGGGTATACGGGAAACCTGGCTCAGGGGGTGTCTGTGCACAGCAAGGGGTGCCAGGCTCCAGCGCCCTTTTCCCTCTCCATAAATCATCCTGTCAGTGTGCCACAAAGGCTGCTGGGGGGGCAGCTGGCAGACAGGAGCTCCAGACTCACCTCCTCTCACCACTGCTCAGTCCTAGGGACTCGCCCCACTTGGCCTGAGACTGCCTGGATGGGCCAACAGGCCAGAGCCAGCCCTGTGGCTCCCCAGCCAAGTTGCCCCAAGCCTGCTGCACAGCCCCAGAGCTACAGCAGAGAGACGCTGGATCGCACCAAGCCACGGAAACAGAGGAGAAGCCAGGCTCCCGCCTGCACCTGGGCCGGGCCGGGCCGGGCCAGCTGAGCTCAGCACAATTGCCTGGGAGGCCTCTCGGGAAGCCGTGGTGCTCAGCTGCTCGGGGAGGAGACTGGGCGGCAGACAGCATCTCAAGGTGCTCCCAGAGATCACCCCGCCTTCCTTTCCGGGTGGAGCCGCAAGCTGGGCTTGCTTCACCTCTGCCAGAGGCATGGCACAAGAGCCGTGGGTGTACATAGGAACCGGCACTTCTGCCTTTCCAGCCCAGGGAGGGGGAGGGGATACACAGATCCCCAGAGGAAGGAAGCAGCCCGGTTGAGCTGGCCTGGGGAGCCTCTGTGGAGGAATTCCCTGCCTCGTCCTGGCTGGGGAAGGCAGGGAGGCTTTGAGGCGACCCCCGGCAGGGCTAGGAGCAGCAATGGCCGAGCGTGGGGAGCTCAGCTCATCCCCAAAGGTTAGCAGCTTGTCCCCACCCCGAGCTGCCGGCCGAGCTCAGAGCCGGTATCCCTGCATACCAGAGCCATCAAGCCTTGACACCCTCTCCCCAGCCAGTTACTGCCCTGCCTCCAAACTCCTCTTGCTGTGGAAGGGCATCGAATGAACGGGTGTCTACAGCTCCAGGCACACCTGGATGCCAGATTCCTGAACCCTTGTCCATTTGCTTTCATCCTGCATACAGTCATAGTCATGGAGAAGTGGGGCTGGAAGGATGCTCCGGAGGCCAGCTAGTCCAAGCTGCGTGAGATAGGATCAGCCTTGTCCAAACCATCCCAGTGCCTGCGGGTCTTGGACTGGCCCCACACCGGGCTGAACTGGAGCCCTATGTGCACACAGCACGCACTGGCTCCAGCCCTGCACACCACAGCACAGAGGGCCAGTGAGAGGCGTACGCCGCATGTGATGCCCACATTGAATGGGTCTCATGTGCTGGATCCATCACACAGGGCTGGGCCTGTGGGTCCAATGTGGCCTATGGACTGGCCCCATGCCCCCACCTGGCCCATAGGGCCAGATGAGTTTGACACCCCTGCACTAAGGCGTTCTCAGCTCTGGAACTCCCTCCCTCAAGACCTGACAGCCTGAGCCCAGACACTCTGTAGTAGCACTGCAAGACTTCCCACTGAGGCAGGCATGTAGCAAACAGACCTAAGCTGGGGCTCTACTTAGTGGGTTTGTTTGATGTCTTCTCCCATTTTGTAAGTTATTCTGTTCTCCGGCCGTAAGCGACCCTGAGCCTCTAAATTAATCTGTACATTCGTAATGCTGATGAGCCCCCAGCGCATGCTCGGTAACCCAAGCTACCAGCACACCCTGGACACCACAGCCCAGCATGCAAGCTGGGAATGCAGTGCCCGAGCATGGCACCTGGAGAGCAAAGCAGGCATCTATCTCCTCCTCCCACAAAGACAAGGGTCCCCACAGGAGACCCCTGACATCAGTCCCACACAGTCTCACCACTGCTTGTGGCTGCCTTGCCCAGCCCATTCTGCTGGAGCAGGAGTGACCAGGATGGTCGGCCGGCCGGCTCCAGAGCTGCCTGTCAGAGCACCACAAATATCTTCCACCCATGGAAATTTTCCAGGTCTGAGACTCAAGCAGGTGGGACACAGCAGCAACTCACACTGGCATCTCTCACCATCCTCCTCTGGGTTTGGGATGCAGCTGCCATTCAGGAGCAGCAACAAGAGAACAGGCAGGTTCCCGCAGCCATGAGCAGGCAGAAGGAAACCAGAAATCTCCTAGCCCACTGGGTCAAAGTGGTGGGGTCTCCAGCCTCCTCAGGCAAGAAAGACCAGAGAATCCAGGTTTCGACCTGGAAGAGTGTGGGCAGTGGGGTCCCGCAGGGCTCGGTGCTTGGACCGATACTCTTTAATGTCTTCATCAGCGACTTGGACGAGGGGGTGAAATGTACTCTGTCCAAGTTTGCAGATGACACTAAGCTATGGGGCGAAGTGGACACGCCGGAGGGCAGGGAACAGCTGCAAGCAGACCTGGACAGGTTAGACAAGTGGGCAGAAAACAACAGAATGCAGTTCAACAAGGAGAAATGCAAAGTGCTGCATCTAGGGAGGAAAAATGTCCAGCACACCTACAGCCTAGGAAATGACCTGCTGGGTGGCACGGAAGTGGAAAGGGATCTTGGAGTCCTAGTAGACTCCAAGATGAACATGAGTCGGCAGTGTGATGAAACCATCAGAAAAGCCAATGGCACTTTATCGTGCATCAGCAGATGCATGACAAATAAGTCCAAGGAGGTGATACTTCCCCTCTATCGGGCGCTGGTCAGACCGCAGCTGGAGTACTGCGTGCAATTCTGGGCGCCGCACTTCAAGAAAGATGCGGATAACCTGGAGAGGGTCCAGAGAAGGGCCACTCGTATGGTTAAGGGCCTGCAGGCCAAGCCCTATGAGGAGAGATTAGAGAACCTGGACCTTTTCAGCCTCCGCAAGAGAAGGTTGAGAGGCGACCTGGTGGCTGCCTATAAGTTCGTCAGGGGGGCACAGAAGGGAATTGGTGAGTATTTATTCACCAAGGCGCCCCCGGGGGTTACAAGAAATAATGGCCACAAGCTGGAGGAGAGCAGATTTAGATTAGATATTAGGAGGAACTTCTTCACAGTTCGAGTGGCCAAGCTCTGGAACGGGCTCCCAAGGGAGGTGGTGCTCTCCCCTACCCTGGGGGTCTTCAAGAGAAGGTTGGATGTGTATCTAGCTGGGGTAATGTAGGCCCAGCACTCTTTCCTGCTTATGCAGGGGGTCGGACTCGATGATCTATTGAGGTCCCTTCCGACCCTAGCATCTATGAATCTATGAATCAACAGCTACCCAGAGAGAGAGAAATGTCAGTTTTAAGTCCCAACCAACAGCATGTCAAGGGGCACACTACACCCTGGCACGGGGCAGGAGCAGCACAGCTCAAACCAGCCACTGAGCCCCAGACTGGTTCCCACAAGTCCCTGGAGGTCTCCCCACAGGGACAGAGATCAGACCCAGCCAGGTCTGCTCAGCCAGCCCAGCGCACAAAGATGTATGTACACGTGTGCACACACATGCCTATATGTGTGTGTACACATGTGCGTGCACAGGCTTGCTCAGCATCTTCCCCACGCTAGAAACTGATCCAGGCAGCCATTCCTCGCCGGCAGCAGCAACATCTCAGACTGGTTCTCATCAGCCACAGACATATGAAACCTGTCCTCAGCCTGTCCTGGCCACTGCAGCACACAATCAAACCAGGGACGAGGGCAGCAGCTCAGCAACAAGGCCCGTGATAGAAACTGCTGATACCATGGGCCACAGAAGCCACATGCACCAGTATCAGAGCACAGGATGCATTTGTGAAGGTCGCGGCACAGCACGTGAAGGTGGGACATCCTCCCCAGGGCTGCTGTGTGGTGCACAAAACAATGCAGGAGAGGTGCCCTGCCCCTGCACAGTGCAGAACCCAGGGCCAGCGGGAGGGCTGTGCATGCTGCAGAGACAGCCGGAGGAACGCAGACTAGCCGGATTTCCGACTATTTAACCCCGCACGTCGGGCCCTCGGAAATGTGTTTCAAATAATAAACGCCAGGAACGCATTCCAGCTGAGAGACAAAGCAAGCAGTTCCTGAGCCAAGTGCTTACCGGCGGTCTCTTCCCAGGCATCGCAGCAGGGACTGGGGAACACCGCCCCTCCGGGGTGGAGCCCAGCAGCTGCTGGACTGCCAGCAGCCACCTTACAAGACGGTGGAATTGAAGCAAAGCAGACCCCCTGGCCAGAGGGAAACAGCAAGGGAAGTAAGGGTGACAAAATCCCAAGCCAGGGAAGGATGCCTCCCTGGTGCTCCCTCCATCCCCACAGCCAACTGCAAGGTCTCCGCTGACCACAGAACAGGGCCTCAGCACGCACCTCATTCGAGATCAGTGTCAGGAGCATGGCACGTCCTGGCACGAGGATGCCCCTACACAACGCCCCTCCCAAGCCAATGGTACAGCCCACAGGCCCTGGGTGTTGTACTGGTCGGGAAAGCAGTGGGAGCTGCAGATACCAGCACTTTGGACTGTGGATGTTCAGGGGAGAGGTCTCACCCATGTCCCACCTGTACAGCTAGAGATCTGTTGAGGTCGTGGCATGGGCTGCTCTGGCTACAGGTGACAGCAAGAACGGACAAGGTCTCATCACCCTGCATTTGTGCACCAACTTGTGAGCACCACAGGGCCCCAGTCTGGATATAACCATCCTCGGACGTAACACAAACACCAAGCCTGAACGTGAGAACCAGGCCGAGAATGCGAGACTGACAGGGCAGCTGGAAGGCAGCGTCCCACTGTGCCCGAGTTAGCCAGGACCAGGCCACGCAGGAAGTGAGCGCAACACGAAGGCATGGAGAAGCTGAGATTGGCACAAAGGAGCAATGGAAGGAAGAATTGAATGGTCCTGAGCAGCAGAGGCAGCACTGGGGAGAGGACAAGGAGCAGGGAGGAGCCCTGGGGGCTGGACTCAATGATCTTTCAAGGTCCCTTCCAGCCCTAATGTCTATGAAAGGGGCTAGCAAGGGCCTGGCCATGAGCTGCACAAGAAAAGAGGGAAGCAACAAGACATGACGGTCTCCAGACCAGGCCCAGCTCCCTGCATGCCAGCCCACTCTCACCATACACTCCCCGTGCCTGAAGTCACCAACTCTTCCCTCAGCAGAGGGTCCAGCAGTGGGCCAGGAGGGACCCAACGCTCTCCAGAGCTCCTCTTTCAGAAGCAACGGTCCAGGCAGGACACAGAGGCAGGAGATGCTGCAAGAACACCACCACGAGGGATAGTGAGCCATGCAGCTTCCGAGCGCAGCAGCTCAGGGGATCTAGGAAGTTACTAGCAAACTTGACAGAGAGGATGTAAGGGGAGCAATAGCAGCACAACCAGCTACTCGCTCGTGCCCCATCCCAGACTGGGCACCCCTGAGGCTCCCTGCATCTGTGCTAAATCTATCCCAACACGGAGGAAAGGCAGCAAGAAGGCACAGCAGCCCCCCTGGCTCTCCAGGGACCTAGCGGACCTCCTGCGGCTAAAAAGGAAAGCCTACAAAGGATGGAGGATGGGATTCACCTCCAAGGAGGATTACTCCGCGCTGGTCCGGTCCTGCAGGGAGCAAACCAGGACAGCCAAGGCTGCAACTGAACTCCAACTAGCTTCAGGCATCAAGGACAACAAAAAGTCCTTTTTCAGATCTGTGGGGAGCCGGAGGAAAAGCAAGGACAATGTTGGACCCCTGCTAAACCAGATGGGGCAACTGACAACTGACGCCCAGGAAAAAGCCAACCTATTGTCGGACCTGGACAAGCTCAGCAAATGGACAGACGAGAACCTCATGGTGTTTAACACCGAACAATGCAAGGTTCTCCACCTTGGGAGGAAAAACCTGCAGCATCCTTACAGGCTCGGCAGTGCTACGTTGGATAGCACTACAGAAGAAAAAGACTTGGGGGTCATCATTGACCACAAGATGAACATGAGCCTCCAATGCGATGCTGCGGCTAGTAAAGCGAGCAAAACGCTGGCTTGCATCCATAGATGCTTCTCGAGCAAATCCCGGGACGTCATTCTCCCCTTGTACTCGGCCTTGGTGAGGCCGCAGCTGGAGTACTGCGTCCAGTTTTGGGCTCCACAATTCAAAAAGGATGTGGAGAAGCTTGAGAGAGTCCAGAGGAGAGCCACGCGCATGATCAGAGGTCAGGAAAACAGATCTTACAATGACAGGCTGAGAGCCATGGGACTCTTTAGCCTGGAAAAGCATAGGCTCAGGGGTGATCTGATGGCCACCTATAAGTTTATCAGGGGTGACCACCAGGATCTGGGGGAACGTTTGTTCACCAGAGTGCCCCAAGGGATGACGAGGTCGAACGGTCACAAACTCCTGCAAGACCGTTTCAGGCTGGACATAAGGAAGAATTTCTTTATTGTCCGAGCCCCCAAGGTCTGGAACAGTCTGCCAGCGGAGGTGGTTCAAGCACCTACATTGAACACCTTCAAGAGTAAATTGGATGCTTACCTTGCTGGGATCCTATGACCCCAGCTGACTTCCTGCCCTTTGGGCAGGGGGCTGAACTCGATCTCCCAAGGTCCCTTCCAGCCCTAATGTCTATGAAATCTATGAAATCCCAGGAGCTTGGACTGTGACCTCAGGGCATCTCTGAGGAATGGCTGATGCCACTTCACCCGCTCCTATTCACAGGATTCACTGGTAGAGGTATTCCCTGGTGCAGCATGCAGAGGTAAAATCACCCCCACTTCTCTCCTGGTTGGCTGGCCCAGGGTTGCCATTACCCTCTCCACAACCACCTTGCACTGAGAGGTCACACTCCAGCTGCTACCTACTATCGCCTGCAAATCATTTCAGGCACTGCTCCCCAGGAGGTTATAAGAGGTAAAGCAGTAGCACAGAGGGGAGGAGAGTCGGGGTGAGAACACCGCCTGCCTGCCCCCAGCTCTAGGGAAGGATCACTACAGCCCACATCCCTACTTTTGTGGAAACTTCATGCACAAACCCTGCATGCCTAGTGCCTGGCTCCTCTCTTGCTCAAGTGAAACCCCTGCAGGGCACCTGAAGCCAGGCTGGTGTCGCACAGTCCGGCCCATACAGGATCAAGGCGGTTTTTCTAAGCTGGTTTTGCTAAATCTGTGCAGTCGCTGTTTGGGCAAAGCCAAAGATGCAGAACTCTGCAGGATGCCCCCATGCAGCCCCAACCCCACCCAGGGCAGCAGACAGAGCCTGGGCACAATGAGCTGCACTACTGACGAGTCCCTGATCCTCACCAGGGAGGGGCTGAGCTCGTGCAGAGATTAGAAAGAACAGCTTCACTCCTCCAGGAAGTAAATACAACCAGGGAGCCTCCACCCAGGCCCCAGATGACAGCAAATTAAAAGCTGCTCTTAATTAGGCTGGCAGAGGTCCCGGCTGGCCTTGGAAGGCGACAGACACTACTCGCCACTCGGGTTTCATGCTGCTGGAGCTGCACAGGAGCCTCCGAACAAAGGGGTAGCTCCTGCCCCGGGAGAGCTGCAGGGAAGCAAGTGGGAGCATAGCCTCCCTCCAGGGAGGGCCTGCCCCACGCACACCACAGCAAGCAGAGCAGGAAGGGAGCACCCTGCAAATGGGGCTGGGCAGCACAGCTCCCTGGATATCCCCAGGAGCAGGCCCAGGTCACAGCACAAGTGGGCTAGATGCCCTGGGTCTGACCCTTCCTTTGAGGCTCTGCTCTGCTGCCCCACTGCCCCTCTCTTCTCCTCTCCAGCAGCTCTCCTCTGGCAGCCTCAGCTGTCACCTTCAATCCACATCATTCTCCCTGCTGTCGGGCCCATGATTCCCATTGCCCCCTCCAACGGGCTCTCCTGCTCTTGGCCACCCCACGCTGCTCCCCTCGCACACCAGGGCAGACGCCAGCTCCCCACCCAGCCCCTAGGGTGCCTGCCTAAGCTCCCGCAGTCCCCACCTGAGTCCAGCACCACCCCCAAAGTGCAGCTGCCAGAACAACTCAGATCCTTCCCCATGCTGGTTTCAATCCCTGCCCAGCCTCACACTCTCTGCCTCCTACACTCCATCCTGATGGCTGCTTCCTTCACAGGCCCCAGACTCAGCGCCTCCTTGCAGGGCTCCCTCTATGTAGGACAGGCTCCCGGTCCCTGCTGAGCAAGCTTCCTTCCTGCCCTGCTCCTTCCAGTCCATCCTCCGCTGCCCCGGTCCCACGAGCGCTTTGCCACTCCGATGCAATGCCGGACCTGCCTCACCCGTAAACAAAGCCCAGCAGCGTGAGGACCGGCTGCCTCCCTGCCGCTGCACATGTTCAGCCCTGCAGACACCCCATGCAGGCTGCCCTGGGCAACATCCAGAATGGAGCAAGACACTGCAGGTATGGGTCCCAAGAGAATACAAACCCCCAAGGGTCCCAGGATGAGGCCTGGGAGGGGACGGCAGCCGCCGAGCACACCAGGACTCATCTGTCACTTCAAGCAGCCAGCACCCAGCCCAGCTGCCAAGGGGAAGTCTGGCCTCAGACCAGGGAGAATTCCCCAGAGAACAGGTAACAAAGAGCAAGGGTGGAAGAAAGGGAATAGGTAACAGGGGAGGTGAGGGAGGCATTTGTCCTGACTGTTGCTCCCTTCCCTGAACTGCCTCTTGCAGGGGAAGGACAGTAAGCAGTGAGGGCCCATCACCCTCCTGGGACCTGGACCAGAGCAGGAGCACCATGGCAAAGCAGGCAGCAGTGGAAGGGGACAGTGTACAGACTACTGTGGGTACCAGCCAGGATGCAGAGGAACGAGGTACGAACAGGCAGCAAGAAGGATGTTAGGGGCAACTCCAAGGCAAGCAGACAAGTATGAAGAGAAGCACATCACATGAGCAGAGGGTTTGGGCAGGAAGCATGTCAGGGGACCAGAGGGGCACAGATGACAGATCCATCCTTGGGCACAACCCCCTGAACTGGTCCAAATCCACACCTGCACAGAGGCCTCTCTAGAAGCCACTTCAGGGCAGAAGAACACTGTCTGGGTCTGCTCAAACTTCCCAGAAGCAACCGCATGGACCACCTCACTTCACGGCTGCTGCACCCTATGGCTCTCCCAGGGAAACATGCACACCACTGCCCTGGAGCCCCTCCTGCACCCTTGCCAGGGGAGGGATACCCTTCTCACACCTCCTTCCAGGCTATTCCCAATGGAAGACAGGTATCCACACAACATGTACAATGTATCCCCAATTACCCCCACATCCTTCCCCATGGAAGAGACACATTGCCTGTCCTGAGTTTGTCCCCCCGCCCTGCTCTGCCAGCCTTCCTCACTGCTGCATTTCCACTCAAGTGCTCCATATATGCCCTGAACCCTGGCACTTCCCAACTCCTTCCCACTGCCCAATACTAGTGCAACAGCAAACTCTCACTTGACTGGCTGTCAGCAGGGAAGTACCCAGAGGCTCCAGGTTCCAAAGAGCCCTTGGCTGCCCTGGGTAAAGCACCAGTAGCCTGGGTGCTACAGGAGCCTGCGTGTTCTCTGGGGTGCAGGCTGCAGAGGGGGGGCCAGAAGTACCACACACTGGGGTCAGCACCCCTGCACTGCCCCCACCGTGCCCAGGCAAAACAGGCCAACACCCTCAGGCTGAGCCCTCACAGCAGCAAGCTCTGTTCCCAGTCCTCTGGGTGGGCAGGGGAGGGCAGACACCAGACAGTTATGGGTGGATGGAGGCTTTCTATTTCCACAGGCAAATCTGATCCTTTCTGCCCACAAAATTAAGTTACTTTACCAAAAGAATCAGATGCCTCAAAGACAGCTTAACACAGCTGAAATTACCAGGAATGAGACTGCAGCTTGGTCCAAGCAGCTCCCTGCCCCTCTGCATGAATGGATGCTCTGAGACAGAAGTGAGCAATGCGTGGACAAGACAAGCTCACTTGAGACAGGTGCCAAGAAATGCCTCTTGCAATGGCCTCACATTTGCATTTTCACAGACATGCTTGTTTTCTACCAGCAGTTTCCCTACGCCTGATGAAAGGGGTTAGTATCTGAAAACTTGCAAAGAACTTTTCTCCAACTATTTAGTTGGTTTAATAAAAGATACTGCATCTACCCCAAAAAACTCATCTGCCCTCATAATGGGCAATTCCAGGTCCTAAACTGGCCATAAGCCTCCCCAACACCAACCACCCGGGAATTACCACAGGCAGCATCCCTACCTGAGCAGCACAAAACCTTTGACCAGCCCTTCCCTGCCTCCATCAGCCACCTCCCGTGTGGGCAGCTGGGTCCTTTCATCCCCGATGTGTGAGGAACAGAAAGGGCTGGAGAAAGGCAACAGACACTGGAGAGACATCAGGGAAGGAGAGAGCTACCACTTCCATACAGGACAAAACCACGCTGGACAAATAACTGTTATTTCAGTTTGGGCCAAAGCCGAACAAATGCTTCAGATCAACTGGAGCAATTTCCCCCAAACAGAGAAAACCGTTTCAGGCCTGAGGAAGACTTCCCCTGGCCATCACCACATCCTCTCACAGGTGCAACTGAGACTGGCCCTCAGGAAGTCACAGGTAGTGCAGCCCCTGCTCTGGGCGGGAGGTCCCTGTCTAAACTGTCCCAAACAAGCGTCTGTCTAACCTACTGAGACAGCTACAGCAGTCAGCTACGAGGCATGCCACCCAAAACACTGTGCCAATTTGACTGTGGGATAAAGTTCCCTTCTGACCCTGAACGCAGCACTGGTCTGACCCCGAGCGGAAGAGAAGACCCGCTAATCAGGAACCTCCGGGTTACATATAGTCTCTACAGGCGTGTTGGCACACCCTACTCAAGATCCCCAGCACTGGCTGTGGCCAACACCCAGTGCCTCTGAGGGAGGTAGAAAAAATCCCTGACACGTAGGAACAGGAACAGAGAAAATTCCTTCCCAGTTCCATGGGGCAACCTGGAAAACCCAGAAACCGGGGAAAAGTCAGACACCTCTGCTCTGCCCCTCATCCTGGAGCACAGAGATGGGGCAGGAACATGACCCTGGGTCTGCCCCAACCACCAGGCCCTGGGATGGGCCAGTCCCGACCCGGCTCGGCCCTTCTGCCACACAGACTGCTCGCTGCCCTGAGATCGGGGTCTCGACAGCGCCGTGGCGGCACAGGCACCAGGCCAGACATCTACCACGGGCAGAAAGGTCCACATGACCTGCCAGAAGTCCGAGCCCAGGGGATGATGCACAAATGTCTGCACTGCTGGGTGACAGGCCCTGAACACTGGCCGGCCCCGCAGCCACTTTGCGTACACGGTCAGCACATCGAGCTGTGGCTGTTGCCATGGCCATCTCCTCCTCCGTCCCCGGACGATTCATGGAGCTCAGCCTGGCTGCGGGGGCTGCCACAGGCAATTGCCAGGACAAGCCACGAGCTAAACCCTTCATACGGCGACAGTCCCCCAACACAGCCCCGGCCCGGGCCAGCCCGGCCCAACGTGCTGCAGGTGCCGGGCTGAGCCGCTGCCGGCCGGGGCAGAGGGAGGGCAGGGCAGGGCAGGGGAAGGCCGGGGCCTGGCGCTGACCTTGGGCAGCTCGCGGAGCTGGTTGGCGTCCAGCAGCAGCTCCTCGAGCGAGCGGCTGTAGCGGTACACGTCCTCGGGCACGGCCTGCAGGGAGCAGTGCCGCCGGTCCAGCGTCTCCACGTGCCGGTTGCAGCGCCACAGCGGCGGCATGCAGCGCAGCATCCTCGCGGGCCGCGCCGCACCGCACCGCACCGCACCGCACCGCCCCCGCGGGGCACGGGCAACCGGGACGGGGCGGCACCTCCGCTCCCGGCCTGCCCCGCGCGGCCCGGCGCCACCGCTCCCGGCCTGCCCCGCGCGCCTCTCCGGCAGCCACCGCTCCCGGCCTGCCCCGCGCGGCCGGCGCCACAGTTCCCAGCCTGCCCCGCGCAGGCGCCTGCACTACGACTCCCGGCCTGCCCCGCGCGCCCCAAACGGAAGCGGTGTCCTGCGCGGTCACGTGCGACGGAGGCTGGGCTGGCCCTTCCAGTCCCGTCTCGGCCGCGCGATATGTGCTCGGACCAGCTCTCGCCGCAGCTGCCTGCAGCGCCCCGAGGGGCCCCGGCCCCCGGCCCGAGCACGGCAGCGCTGGCGACGAACGGCGACGGGGCCCGGCTCTCGCTCAGGCCCGGGCCCGGGCGAGGGACGGGCCCTTCCTGCGGCAGGAGACGAAACCGCTTGCGGCGGCTGGTGACCAAAAGGGGGAGGAGCCGTCCCCGGCGTCTGAGAGCCGTGGCGGGCGGACAGCCCGGCGTCAGGCTCTTCCGCTGCAGCCGTCACCGGCGGCGAGACGCGGCACCGACGGCCCGCTCGCCCGGGGTCTTCGGTCAGGCGCCGTCGCCGGCCGCGCGGGGCTCTATCCTGCCGCCCCAGGACTCGAGCGGGGTCAAGTGGCCCATCTGGCTGTGGCGCGCCGAGACGGGCGGCCGGAGCCGGGTCTGCCGCGCAGCCCGAGGCAGCCCTGGGCCGGCAAGGGTGGCCCCGCGCACGAAGCTGAGAACCCGGACTCGCACCCTGAAGCGACCCGGGGCCGGCAGCCCCTCCTGATGCAGCCCTGCGAGGAGGCCTTGCACCCTAGGGCCAGCTGACAGACCGAGGTCTCCAGCCGGGCACCTCCTGCCACTTGCCTAAAGTGGGACAAACACTTGGAGGCCAGAGGGCAGCAACCAGTGATCAGAGGCCTAGAAAACCTGAAGGCTGAACAAGCCGGGACTACAGAAGGGTAGGGGGACATCTCAAGTACAAAAAGGGGGGAAGTAACTGTTCTGGCTGTCTCCTGGGGATAGAATCAGGAGTAAATGCAACAAGGGGATATTCAGTTTGAATAGGAAGACCTCTCACTACAAGGGTGATTATCAGTTACTGCACTGATTAGCTGGGCATTTGTACACATTTGTGCTGGGCACTTTTAAAAGCACCGAGCACTGCAGCGCTTGCAGTTGTTCAAGTAACAAAATGCACATCATAGATTTCATGGATTTTTAGGGTCAGATGAAACCTCAGATCATTGAGTCCAACCCCTTGGCTCTGGGGTTAAGTAACCACAGGCAGCTGCATTTCTGCCCGTGCCAGGACCCACCAGCTGTGCTCGGAGAAAGCACCACCTCCCTTGGAAGCCCATTCCATATTTTGGCAACCCCTCACGGTAAAAAATTTCTTCCTGATGTCTGCTCTCCTTCAGTTTGTCTGTTTTTTCTAGTAAGCCCAAGGGGCACCCTGGTAAACATATCCCCTATTCCCTACTGACCCCCCGATGAGCTTGTAGACAGCCACACAATCACCTCAGCCATCTTTTGCAGAGGCTGAAGAGATTCAGGTCCCCTTGTCTGTCTTCATAGGATCTTACCTGCAGGCAGTGCTCAGAAAGTGGCGGCAGTGCACTTTTGAACTAAAACACACAAAAGGCGCTTTAATTCAAAAACGCACCGCCACCATCTCCTCTGTGCTGAGGTGCGTTTTGCTATTTATACAACTGCACGTGATGCAGCACAGTGCACATTGGCTCACTTATGCACCAGATCCGTCACACCGGGGCACAAAAATGTGTGTGTATAAATGCCCAGTGTGCTTTCAAATGTGGGTTAGACAGGTGATTCTGCCTTGAGCAGCTGTCCAGACTGGAAGACCTTCCAGGCCTGTTTTCTGTGCTTCACAGCAAGGACAGGAAGCATGTTGAAACTAGCTGCTGCTGCCCTCCGATGCCTGCAGGGAGCTGGGCTGACAGCATGCTTGGCTAAATGTGAAACTGGGAAGCGGAGCATCTTGTAAGTGTGTTGATGAAAGGCAAGGTCTGGCCCCCAGCATTTTAGCATCCTGCCTCATCCCAAGGTAAAGGGCAGTTAGGGGTTTCCTGGAGCTTGCAGATGATTGCCATCAAGTTGTGCTGCATCCTCCACAGCAGCACCCTTCTGCCCCTCCATGATCTGATGAAGGCTGACGACCCTAGAGGAGGAGCCCACTGGTCTAAAACATGTGAAAGGACTTTATCACTGCCAGGACTGATTGTACAAAGAGCCTGTCTGTTCCAGCCCAGGCTTCCCCAAAAGGTTCCTTCTGCAGTGCGGAGTTTCCAAAGCCAGGCTGTGGGCAGCACTGCCACAAGAAAAGCACTCTGCATTCTCCCACTGCTGAAAGCTGTTCACTGGGAGACAGCCTGGCACTTAACCCATTCAAATGCACGTTTTGAGGGTTGTTTAGGTCAGATGTTGCATACCACCACCCTGTGTCTTACTCGGGCCGAGGCAGTAACTGTTGTCACTGCCACCTGTAACCTCACCAAAAATATTGTTTGGTTGCTCTGACAAGAACCTTTTTCCACAGTGCCATCCTTAACTCGTGTCTCTTTCCCCTGCATCTCTATCACCTCTGCTACTTGTGAGAAGCCATGGAAGAACCTTTGGATGCGTTTCTTAGGATTCTTCCAATCTAGCATACAGAGGCAGACTCCAAAAGCTGGAAATAAAGGCTAATAAGAGTAAAGCTAAAGAACTGCTGGAACAAGTCACCTGGGGATGACTGTTTTCTTTCAGGTCACTGATGGAGATTTTAACACAAGACTCATCAACTGGAAACTTGAAAGGGGGGGAAAAAAGGAAAGCTCAATGCAGTCAGTATTCGGTCTCAGGATGACTAGGAGACTTTCACGTTTGGCAGCTGTGGAAAGGCCAACAGGACCCCAGTAAGCAGCATTTCCAGTAGCAAGGGGACCATTAATACAAAGCCTTGGCAAAGTGTCCTCTGGAATGCCATCTACTGTTCTAGTCACCCACCTTCTAAGGAAAGAAACGAACAGCAAAGGACTGGGATGATCGGGAATAGAAAGCTAGTCATATGAGAGAAAATTAGAAGACGTGGGCTTATTTAGCCTTGCCAAACAAAGATTGATGCAACTGCTGTCTACAAATATAAAAGGGGGTAAAGAAGAGCTGATCAGGTTAAGAGACAAGGGGCATTTATACAGTCACTTTTTGGTCCCGTGACGTGCTGGATATCCACTACTTTGGAGCACTCAGTTAATCAAGTCTGCTCCAGTTCTGAGCTGACACGCACTACACTGCATCGTGTGCAGTTGTATAAATTGCACAGTGCATCAGCACACAAAAAATGGTGGTGGTGCACTTTTCAACTGATGCACCATGTGTTTTAGTTCAAAAGCACACCACCGCCATTTTCTCAGCTCTGATGTGCATTTCACTGCTTATACAACTGCAAGTGTCGCAGTGCCAGGCGCTTTTCAAAGTACCCACGTGTGTAAAAATGCCCAAGGGTCGCACAAAAACAAAAGGCCCAAGTCAGCCACAGGTACATTTAGAAGGTTTTCGACCAGAATAGTGAGGTTCTGTAACCAAAGAAATCCCAACTAGTTCCAAGCTGGACCTTTGTCGGGATATGGCGCAGTGCCCATAATGGCATGAGGCTGGACTCGGTAACCTAGGAATTCCCTTCCAATCCCATGTCCCCCTAAGGTATTTATTCCCCCATTAACCAAGTCTTTAAATCAAGATCCAACATCTTCCTCAAATCTGCTTAACCAGGAATTATTGCCAGTGTCATGCAGGTCAACAAAATGATCATATTCTCTTCTGACCTTAAGTACTGACCTTAATGTCTTGCCCTCAAGCACTTAACGCCCTACCTTACACATTAGCTAAATAGTGATTCTAGAGGAGATGTCTTCACAGGCCTTTTCAATGCAGTTATCCGTACAGCATGTTTTTTTTCTCTTCACAATAAACTCTCTCAATACAGTAGAACTGGGCTCAGTCTTCCAAGGCCTAGTTTAGCACATGCCTGAGCATCCCTGCCTTGCATATGCAGCATTTGGGGTCGTTACTCTTGAGCTCACTGTGAAGCCTGCAGCATGGCCTACTTGTGCCCACCATCCTCTCACCTCTGGAAGAAGTGTGCAGAAAGCCCTTGTCCCCAGACAGCTGTCCAACTTCCTTCACCACAGTTCCAGTGACCAAACACATTTGCAAGTTCCCAACCTGCAACATCAGAGCCAAGAGGATCTTAGGGCCTTTCCAGAGCCAGCTGATGCATGTTGGGGTCTGTCTGGCATTTTCCTTGCCCTCGCTTCAAGTCTACAAAGTAGCACAGGAAAGCTGCCCATGAGGGACAGCCTATGCTACACTGTTCCAGTGGATCCCAAACTACAGGAAGGAGCTCCCCATTGGCCAATGGGAAGCCCTGTGGTGGTGTAAGGGTCACCACACGCCCTGCTTAGGCCCTGAGCTCTGCCTGCACATGGATGCTGCGCTCCAACAGGGCTCTTTATCACCCACATGCTAATGGTACAGTGGGGTCAGGGGGTGCTCTACAAACACCAGTAAGAGAGCGCCCACTCTGACCCACCTCCAAAGAAAAAAAAACAAGCTCATACCCCAGATGGTGAAGTAAGACCTGGTCTTGGACATTTTTGAAGAAACTACGGCAAGCATAAAGCAGGAGCAGAAGTAACAGCCGTTGGGCTCCAACCCTTACCTTCCTAGGGCCAAGAGGCTGTCGACTGAGAGGCTGGCTTGTTCCACAGCTCATGCGGTGCCAGCCCATAACACACTCAGGCATGCACACAAGCTTTCTTCGCACTTTTATCCAAACTACACATACATCACAGAGATCTGCGCCCACCCTGGAGCGTTCCTTACACATGGCTAAAAAACAAATGGGGCAGGGGAGAAGTCTCTCGAGCAGAGTTCATGCTGACAGGTCACTGTTATCAAATCTCTCTTGGTCGTACACCTCTGCCACCACCTTCCTTCCAGCAAACCAGCGCCCATTCAGGGCTTGAATGGCTTTGTGAGTCTCAGAGGCCATGGAGAACTCCACAAAGATCTTAACAATGATCTCAGCGTCCTCCTCCTCGCCCTGCTTCTCCTGATAGATGATGACCCTGTTCACAGCCCCAAATTTGCCACACTCTTCAGTCACTTCTCCCTCCAGGTCATCATCAATGTCCTTTGGATCCACCATGTTGCGCAGCACCATCACAGTTGACTGTAGGAAAGAGAGAGAAGACAGATTGAGCAGGGCTGCAAGACTTCTGAAACTAGATGAGCAAAGCTGCAGTAGCCCACAGCACCAGCAACACTTTCAACATCCCCAGGGTTCAACAGCCCTGCCTAACACCACTCCTAGGTTGCAATAGGCATGCCCAGGCCATGCTCACACCAGCTGCCAAGCTATGGTTCTCCCACAGGGTAATCCATCCCACCCACTCTGGCCAATGTTGCTAAGAGCCACTTGGCTTTGTGCCCAGAAAGTATGCCCAAAGCTGATTTTGGAGGATTTAACTCCACCTTGCTGGCATTATCTAGCTGGTTTCTCTCCTGCCTTCAGCAACATCAGCTTATATTGGCAATTATTCAAAATGTTAATTTAGACCTTACCAGCTAGTGTCTTTCACAGCCCTGGAGGCTTCTTGTCACATATGGTTTACAAGGATAACCATACCCCAACCCACCTGTTTCATACCCCTCTTCAGGTTTATCCCCTGCCCCACCCATCTGCAACAGGTGACTGCTACCCTTCACTACAATCCATGTCCCCCCCGCCCTTTGCCATGTGCTCCCCACTTCATCTCAGCCCAACAGAACAGCCTGAAGCCAGTAGCATGTTAGACTAGAGTGCCACTTCTACAGTCATTAATGTGTGGGGGTGCTACCACCTGGACCTCTAACTCTCACTACCTGAAATCCACTAAAGGGACCCAAGTCCCCAGCAAGATCAAACAAACAGAGAGCCAAGCCCTCTTGGGAGCCACGCAGGGAGATGTTTCTAACTGCCTAGCTCCTTTCTGGATTTCCCCAAGCTCCCATGAGGGACAAAATGAGCTTTCAGGTGAATTTGATTCTTCCATGGAAAATTAACGTGCATGTAGGAAGGATTTAGTTTCCAGGGAACTCTATCTGCAATCTTCACTGGAGCAATCAGGGTATCAACAACATTTTTCAAAGGAGAGTGTTCTTCAGACAGGTCTGGCAGTCCCTCATAGATTTCATAGACATTAGGGCTGGAAAGGACCTTGGAAGATCATTGAGTCCAGCCCCCTGCCCCAGGGGCAGGAAGTCAGCTGAGGTCATAGGATCCCAGCAAGATAAGCATCCAAAATTCTCTTGAAGGTGTTCAGTGTGGGTGCTTGAACCACCTCCGATTGCAGGCTATTCCAGACCTGGGGGACTCGGACAGTGAAGAAATTCTTCCTTATGTCCAGCCTAAGAGAGAGTCTTGCAGTAGTTTATGACCATTCAACCTTGTCATCCCTTGGGGCGCTCTGGTGAACAATCGTTCCCCCAGATCCTGGTGAGCACCCCGATAAACTTACAGGTGGCCATCAGATCACCCCTGAGCCTACGCTTTTCCAGGCTAAAGAGCCCCATAGCCATGTTGCTGTAAGGTCTGTTTTCCTGACCTCTGATCATGTGTGTGGCTCTTCTCTGCACCCTCTCAAGCTTCTCCACATCCTTTTTGAATTGTGGAGCCCAAAACTGGATGCAGTACTCCAGCTGCGGCCTCACCAAGGCCGAGTACAGGGGGAGAATGACGTCCCAGGATTTGCTTGAGAAGCATCTATAGATGCAAGGCAGTTTTGCTCGCTTTACTAGCTGCAGCACCACATTGTAGGCTCATATTCATCTTGTGGTCAATCATGACCCCCAAATCCCTTTATCTGTAGTGCTAGCCAGTGTAGCACTGCTGAGCCTATAAGCATGCTGCAGGTTTTCCTCCCAAGGTGGAGAACCTTGCATTTTTCAGTGTTAAACACCATCAGGTTCTTGTCCGCCCATTTGCTGAGCCTGTCAAGGTCAGCCTGGATCACCCTCCAGTCCTTGGGTATGGATGCTTTACCCCAGAGTTTGGTATTATCAGCAAACTTGGCCAGTCCGCTCCTGACTCCAATGTCCACATCATTAATGAAGATGTTGAACAGTATGGGTCCAAGGACAGAGCCTTGGAGGACCCCACTGGTCACGGGGCACCATGACTATTGACTTTCATCAACCACCACCCTCTGGGTCCGACCACAGAGCCAATTCCCCAGCAAGTGGATCGTGGTGGACCCAAGGCTGCAGTTGGCCAGTTTCGCCAAGAGGTGATCATGGGATACCAGATCAAAGGCTTTTTTGAAGTCAAGATATATGACATCAATCTCTTCTCCCTCGTCCAGGTGATAGGTCACCTGGTTGTAAAAAGAAATAAGATTGGTCAAGCAAGACCTACCCGCAACAAACCCGTGCTGGCTATCCCTCAGGATGCTTCTGTTGGCCGGTGCATTAAGAATGGCCTCTTTAATAAACTTTTCTAAGACCTTCCCCAAGACAGAGGTCAGGCTGATGGGCCTGTAGTTTGCTGGATCCACTTTTCTCCCTTTCTTGAAGATAGGCACCACATTGGCCTTCTTCCAATCTCATGAGACATGTGTGTCACAATTACCCCCATTTTGCTAAGAAGTAAACAGAGGAAGAAATTATGTGTTTGGCCCAAGATGACACATGCTCAATATTAGAGCTCAGGCTTGAGCCTGTCAGTTCAGTATCTGAGAAATGGCTGGGGGAGCCTCTGGCCTGCAATAAGCAGAAGGCCAGACAAGGCCACCTTACCAACCCCTTCTGGCCTTAAAACCCCCCCAGTGAATACTGAACAGCTGCATAACCTCTTCCATTCCTGCTATCCCCCCTGTAGGAATTACGTCTAATATTGAGTGAGTTACTCTGTGCTAAGTACTATGGTGAGTGGTATGGTGGGAGGATTCAAAATGATTAGGTAAGGATTATGTCCTTTTACCTGCTTCACCATGGCAACAATGAGGCATGAGGAGAGCTACAATGATGATGTCCCCCAACCCATCAGTGCTTCCCTTCGAACAGCTGCACAGCAGCACTCTGCTAAGAAGTCCTCACTTAGGCTTAGCAGTCTCCCAAAGGCAGAGAGGGAATGTCTGATGCCTGCATAAGGCAATGCACCTACCAGGGGGGACTTGCCATGCACATTCCAGCACTGCCCCCATGAAGTGCCACACGGATATGCCACTTGTGAACTTGTAGCACATCTCACTGCTCAGCTGAAAAGAACTAAGGCAGATCCAAGGCAGTGCTTGGCATGGCTTCCCTGCAAATCCAGGGCAGGCTAGGCAGACGGAGTCATGCTTACCTCCTGCTTGCGAAGCAGTTTCTGCATCACCATGTGGCGGGCACTGCTGCCCGATATGCTCATGTGCTCTTGTTCACTCAGCATCTCAGGCCTCTCTGACTCCTGGAAGACCTCCTCCTCCTCCTTCTCCTTCTTGACCTCCATCAGGCCCAGTGCTGGGGGACTTGCCAGGATAGGATTCACTACGCCCACCTGTGGAATGGTGACTGGAATGGGAGGCCGAGCGGGAGTCACACCTGCAGGGGAACACACAGACTGAAGCATGGAGGTGAGGGGAGTTTGCCCTGAGGACCAGCACTCAGCCCAGCTGGAAAGAAGCCAGCTAGCAGCAAACAGGCAGGTGAAATTAACAGACCAATCTGGTTACTCTGCACCAGGAACAAATGCAAAAGCTCAGACAGCAACTTGAGCCAGCACAAGGCAATGCTGCTACCACGTGCCATGGGCAGACTGGGTGTTTGTTTATCCAAAGGGTGGGCTGGTGCCAATCTTGCATGCAATAAACAATTTCCCTGATGTTTACACTCAAGTGTGCTGTGCACTCCTGCCCACCCCATAGCTCAGGTCCCCTACAACCCATATCATACACTCATGGACAGGCCTGCTAGGAGGAAACAGAGCTGCCTCACTGCCTTCATCAGCAAAACCAGCTGTGGGGCTTACTGCTGGGGCCGCTAGAGATGAGACAGAATAAAGAGCAGACGCACCTGTAATGACTCCTGGTGCTTGGGCAGCCATCACAGCCTGTGGCAGCGCACCCAAAGGCTGAGCGAGGGTCAGAGCTGGTGATACCAACCCAGGAGTTGCCAAAGAGCCAAGGACTGCAGCTCCTGCCACCGCCTCCTGCAAGAGAAAAGCCAGTGCATTAGTTCTGCTCTAGTCATGCCTGGGACATGCTCTGCTCAGGTCTAGCCCTCTTACATACCTAGCAACTTGCCAGATGTTTAGGTCATGGGGACAGGTGACCTGTAAAACCAGCTGCTGGCCAGAGTCCTAGGCTGTAGGGATCCTAGCATAACCATATAGACAGATGCAGGGGATTGTCCCAAACAGCTTTCCCACAAATTGCTGCCAGATACCCAGCCCAAGAAGAGAAAGTGCTCTCCCCAGGCCTTGTAACTCTCACCAGTGCTAACCAGTTGGCAGGCAGGGTACTGAAGGCCAACCATACCAAGAGATTCAGTACCCAATGCCCACAGGATGATCTTAGCAGGATGCAGCACATTCCCAGCAAGGTGCTTCCCCACTTTCTAACTAGCTCTTGGTCAGCCCATAGTAGGCACTAACCCAATCAAGCCATAGCGACACTAATGAGCCTCTGTGGGGCAACTCGTGCACTTTCCTAAATGCTCAGCATTCTAGACCCAAAGCTGGAGGATGAAGCACAGACAGCTCCTCACACTAACACAAACTCCCAAGATCTCCAGACCTAGATTTTAGTTTAGCATGGATATTGCTGTCACAGACAACCACAATAAACAGGCCCATTCATAAATTTCTCAAGCTCCTCAATACATCATTTTAAAACTAGTCAGGAGGACTAAGGGTAAAACAACCCCATTAATTCCTGAATTGCTATCCCTCTCATGATTAGAAGTCTTCCTGACTAAATCCATTTATGGCTAGTTGGCACATAGCAGTTTTGGAACAAAACTCTGTTAGCTGAAGGAGCTCTTGTTCTTCCCTGGTGTTTACCCCTCTGATGCTCTTATAGACAGTGGCCATTCCTCACCTCAGGCATCTGTCTGCCAGGCCAAACTCTTGCAATCCCTTGTAAAATAGGCTCTCTCCCTTCCCTGACCCTCCTCCTAGCCCTTCTCCATTCCTGGTCTCAAGCATGCATGACCACAACCACACAGAGTTCCAGATCAAGTCTTAGAGCTGTGGGTAACAATGCTAACATCTCTCTTGTAGAAGCACTTCCCCTCTTCTGTACCAAGACAGCATTTGTATCTTTCACCTTATACGCTATCTGTTACCCTCCTCTGTCATTTCCAACTAATGGGACCCCAACTTTACAGCAGAACAGTGACTGGCTCCCAAGAGCATGTCCTGGCATTCTGTACTTCTAAACTTCATCCTATTCTATTACTTAAGTCCTTGAGGTTGCCCAATTCTTCCTTTATGGCATTCCAATCCTACTCTGTACTAACAAGACCTCCGAGTTCTGCAACATCAGCAAATCACATCAGCACAATTCTATGACTGGCTAAATAATTAGGGAAAAAATATTAAGATGAGCATCAAAACCAATCTTTTAGAACTCCACTAGTAAGCTCCCTTCAGCATGATGGCTCCTTTAGTAAAATCCATTATCATTTCCCTTTAGCCATTAGCCAGTTCCTTGTCTTTCTAATAATCCAAATCTTCTCCATGTTAACTAATCATTTCCCACAGGTTTTTTTTTACGTATTGTGGAACATAAACTATCTGTTCTACTCGACTTGGAAGCAAAACTTGAAGAGTTTATCTTGAGCCTAGTCTCAGTGACAGAAGTAGAAGGAACCTCAAAAAGTCACCAGGTCAGTGCTCCATTGCACAGAGGAAAGATCTGCTGGGCACAGGCATTCCTGACATCCACACTGTAGCATTCTTTGCTGATCAGTCCCTTTTCCCATTCCTTGCAGATTGATGCTGCAGGGGTGTGCCCCCAAATACTGTTTCTCCCTCTGCCTCAATCTGCAACCCCTACTTCCTACCCACAGACTTACCTGCTGGGTGGGGAGGGGGGGGTGGTAGCAGCGGCACATGGTAGATCTCGGGTTGCTTTTAAGTGCCAAAGGTGACCTCCTACTTAAAAAGGCTGGAGACCCATATCCAAGACCTTAAACTTTTCAGTCCAGCTGACCTCGCTAGTTGGCTCTCTTGATGTCTCGGAGCCCCTACTGCTTTGAAATCAAAAAGCCTTTACAGACCCAATTTTGTACAAGTTTTTATTTAATGCCAAGAGGATCAGCTTGCAAACCCCTGATCTCAGGCTGGTTTCCTACAGCTCTCTTCCAGATGGTCTGCACAATTTACCAAAAACAAGTCTAAAATAGATGCATGGAACCAAGAAGAGGAGATGCTTAGGTGAAGAAATCTGTTAGTTTTCACACCTAAGAATAAATAACTTCTATTATTAGTAGCATTTGTTATCCAGTCCAAGTCCAGATTACCAAGGAGGCTGTGAAGTCATCCTGGGAGGATTATAAAAACTGGATAGGTTAGACAAACTTGTCAGGGATGATCTAGACAGACTTGATCCCGTCTCAGTGCAGGAGGCTGGCCTAGATGATTTGCAGCCTGTTCCAGGCATATATTTCTAGGATTCTAGGAAATTAAAGTCTCCTGTTGTAGCAATTCCCCATAATATTTCTCTTCTATTGCTATACTCCAAACCCACTCACAGGCGAGTGCAGATTCCTAGTACTGTCTCAGAAGAACCTCTTTTACAATCTTTCCCCAAGGTGACCTTGATACAAGGTGACCCATTTCATCCATCCTCTCATTTCAGTCTGAACGGGTTTACCAAGTCATGCCTGACCAACCTGACTGCCTTCTATCAGGGGGACGCACTGTGTGGATAGTGGGGACAGGACTGGATGAGATACAATCTTGACTTTAACAAGGCTTTTGACACTGGTCTCCCACAGCATTCTCATTAACACTCTCAGGAAATACAGACTACGTGAAAGTACTGTAAGTGGTTACATAACTGGTTGGATCATCATGCTCAACAAGTAGTCCTCAATGGCTCAATGTCTAGTTGGGAGGAAGTATCAAGTGGGATTCCCCAAGGGTCTGTTCTGGGTCCAGTATTAATATCTTCATTAATGCTTAGGACGATAATATAAAGTGCCTGCTTAGGAAATTTGCAGGTGACACCACGTTGGGTGGAGTTTCAGACACTCTGGATAGTAGGGTTGGGATCCAGAATGACCTAGACAGACTGGGAAAAACAACAACAAAAAACACACCTGCTATCAACCAGATGCAATTCAAGAAGGACAAGTGCACTGTCACGCACTTGGGGAAGAACTGCATGCAGAAATACAGACTGGAGAATGACTGGCGAGGTTGCAGTACTGCAGCGGGAGCTGGGGATACTGTGGGCCATAAGCTGAATGAGCCAACAGTGTGCTCTTTTTACAAAAAAAAAAAAAAAGTCAACAGCTTCAAGGGTTGTATTAACAGGAGTGTAACCTGTGAATCAAGGGAAGCAGTTCTTCTGCTCTGGTCAGCATCCATGAGGCCTCACTTGAGTACTGTGTCCACTTTTGGGCCCCATGTTTCAAGAGGGATGTGAACAAATTGGAAAGGGTCCAGCAGAGAGCAACAAATTATTAGAGGTCTAGGAAGCAAGCTTTTGAGGAAAGGCTGAAAGAGCCAGGATTAGCAGTCTGGGGAAGAAAAACCTGAAGGGATTTAATGAGTCTTCAAATACATGAAGGGTGATTATAGACAGGGTGGAAATAAGCTTTTCTCTATGACCACAGGTGACAGGACTATAAGCAATGGACTCAAGCTGCAACAGAAGAAATTTAGGTTGTAGATGAGGAGGAATTTTTCTGACTATAAGGGTGATCAAGCATTGGAACAGGTGATCCAGAGAAGCTGTAAAATCTCCATCCCTAGAACTTTTTAAGAGCATGAGGGACCGACCTTTGGTTGGGATGGATTAGTCTGGAATGCTGCTGCCTTGAGCAAGGGGTGGACTAGATGACTTTGTGAGGTCCCTTCCAACACTACTTTCTTATGATCCTAACACTGTCTTCATTTCTATCCTTCCTGAACAGCATATACCCCACAACACTTGTTCCAGTCAAGACTGCTCTTATAAGAATAAAAGAAACATGGTGTAATATATCCATCTTCACTTCCTGCACCAGCAGTTCTATTTCCTGCATTTTATTGTCCAGGATCTTTGCATTAGTGTACAAACACCTCTATTGTCAGGCCAGGCCTCTCTTGATCTGCTGTCTAGTACCATGTAAGCCAGTACAGCCTGCTCCATGGTTGGGCTGTCAGTGACTAAACCAGCACACCCCACCTGAGCTAGCCTGGGAGAGGAGAGTGTGTGGACACTCAGCAGGACTAAAAACAAGACCCATCAAAGGGTGGATGAGCTTCCTGGGAGCCAACAGCTATTCATACCTGGAGAGGAGATGGGCACCACCAGGTCACTTTCCCTGGAGAATCACCAGTAATGCAAAGCAATTCAACTAACCTCATGCAAAGTGGAGGAGAATTGTCACAGCATTTAAGGTCCCCCCCTAACAGTCACAGCGGCTTCAGGACTGACAAGCGACACAAACACTCAATTCTCTCTAACATCACCCCCTGCCTCCCCTCAGCTTAGGCAATACAGTTGGTGAAAAAACTGTACCTATCAGACCACTTATCCAATGGATAATTGTGCTTTTATTCACTTTGCTACCCATCCTTATACCATCTGCTGTTTCTTTAGCTTTTGCTATTATCTTTGCACGGTGGATTTTCCTCTTCCCGTGTACTTCAGTCAGGTGTGAAGACCACATCTATCCTCCCAACCTCCAACAATCTTCTTAGTTTATTTAAAGCATGTTGTATTTGCTATGCCAGCCTCAATAACAGTGTGCTAATTCCTCAGGTACAGAGGTAAATAGTCCCAGCCAGTTTCTGCATCTAAGACCCCAAGACCTGATCTGCCGCACAGGAGTTAACCATTAGCCTCCCTTCAAGTGGCAGGGCAAGTGCTGCCCACTAAGCTCAGACAGCCTGTACCCCATGGCTAGTAGGACAGCTGAACTCTTGTTAGTACACACACCTGCCCATTGCATTGCATCCTGCTGCTCTTCCCCTTACCTGAGCTGTGATCTTGGCTGTGGCAGCTGCCGCTGCCACAGCTGCTGCTGGCGGTAATCCTCCTGGTGTAGCAGGGGTCAGGAGAGGCATTGGAGGAGTGACTGCTTTGCCAACCCGTAGATACTGGCCACCCAGATCAAAGAGGTTCATGGATGAGACTGCATCTTGGGAAGACTGTGCCTTCTCATACTCTGCAATGACAAATCAGGACACTGGCAGAAGGCTCTTTCTGCTGGCTGGCTACTGCCACCCTCACAAATTCAGCCAATCCCTCCCTAGACAATCTGGGTTTACACACTGCGAACAGGAGGTTTAGAGCTCTGGCCTTCAGTGTCTCAACCATCATGCCCAATCTTCTGATTACACAAGGTCACTACAGCTATCCTACTTAAAAGGGAATGAATGTTGCTTACAGACAACGCCCCCAAGAAAACAGCATTTTAAACTCACTGCGCCCCTCTGCCAACCCTGGGAGGGGCCAGCAGGGGAGATTATGCTTAGGGGCAACCAACACGGGTTCATTAGAGGCAGGTCCTGAGACCAACCTGGTGGCCTTCTACGACAAGTTTACCAAATCCTTAGACGCAGGTGTACCAGTGGATGTAGTATTTCTGGACTTTAAGAAGGCCTTCAACACTGTCTCTCACTCCATATTCATTAAAAAACTAGAGGACTGTGGCATCGATGCCTATACAGTCAAATGGGTCACTAACTGGCTGGAGGGTTGCACCCAGAGAGTGGTGGTGGACGGATAATTTTCGACCTGGAGGGATGTGGGCAGTGGGGTCCCCCAGGGCTTGGTCTTCAGGCCTGCACTGTTCAACATCTTCATCAGCAACTTGGATGAAGGGGTGAAAAGCATCTTGTTCAAATTCACAGTTGACACTAAGATGTGGGGAGAAGTGGGCATGCTAGAAGGGAGGAATAGCCTGCAATTGGACCTAGATGGGTTACAGGGGTGGGCAAATGAGAACAGAATGGGATTCAACACAGACAAGTGCAAGGTGCTGCACCTGGGGAGGAAGAACCAGCAGCATACCTACAGGTTGGGGTACTCCCTTCTTGTCAGGGCAGAAAAGGATCTTGGAGTCATCACTGATGCCAAGATGAACATGGGCCGGCAGTGTGGGGACGTGGTCAGGAAGGCCAACAGCACCCTGTCATGCATCCACAGATGCATCTCGAGCAGGTCCAAGGAGGTGACCTTCCCCCCCTCTATGCGGCACTGGTCAGGCCGCAGCTGGAATACTGTGTCCAGTTCTGGGTGCCGCACTTCAGGAGGGATGTGGACAACATGGAGAGGGTCCAGAGGAGGGCCACCTGCATGATCAGGGGCAGCAGGGCAGGCCCTACGAGGAAAAGTGACAGGACCGGAACCTGTTCCACAAGAGAAGGCTGAGGGGGGGGATCTAGTGGCCATTTACAAGCTAGTCAGGGGGACCAGCAGGCATTGGGGGAGTCCCTGTTCCCCCGAGGACTACCAGGAGTGACTAGAAATAATGGTCACAAGCTGGCACAGGGTAGATTCAGACTAGACATCAGGAGGCACGACTTCACAGTCAGGGCAGCTAGGATCTGGAACTGACTTTCAAGAGAGGTGGCGCTGGCTCCTACCCTGGGGGTCTTTAAGAGGAGGCTAGATGAACACCCTGTCGGGGTCGTTTGACCCCAGTCCTTTTTCGTGCCATGGCAGGGGGGTGGACTAGCTGATCTACTTAGGTCCCTTCCGACCCTACCAACTATGAAACATGCCCAGAAGAGGCACTGTGTTAGTTTGACCTGGCTCACCCGATGTCTGTAGATACCAAGTGCTTCAGCAGGTCTTTTTTGGTGTTTTTATCTAACAGGCAATTGAATCAGCTTTAGATAAAAGTGCCAAAAAGCCCTGCTGAATGACACGACCTATACAGGTGCTTCAGAGCCAGGTCGAACTAACATGGTGCTTCTTCCAGTAAACCACAGGTTGGGGGGGTTTTTTGGGCTTTTTTCACATCTGTCAACAGCCTAACAGACCCATCACACTAGACACTAGCTGAGCAGCACAACATCCATCTGTCAGCCAAGGGCAAAGAGCAGCCTTCTAAGTCCAGGCCATGAGCCACCTCCAAATTCCTTTCTATCCCATACCTAAAGCAGTTCTGACAATCGAGTGCACACCACTCAAATTCCAACAGGACACCCAACCCCACCCCATGCATGAGAACAGCCAATTTACCAATGAAGCCGTAGCCTTTGTGCTTCCCTGTCGTGGGATCCCTGGCTAGTGTGCAGGATTTAATCTTCCCAAAGGCCTCAAACACACTCTTGATATCGTCATCCGAAAGGTCCTGGTGAACCGATGCCACGTAGATACGGTTGAAAGCTCGTGCCTCCTCTGCTAGCTGGTCTATGATTGGTTGTGCCTGCCCAATATTGCTAGGTCTTCCAACCTGCAGAAAATAAACAAGAAGCCCTGTGAATACTTGGCGGGGCAGCATCAGGAATCTTCCTGGACATCAAGGGGAGTACTGATACATGAGAACCTGAACCTCTGTTCAAATCATGGAACCTCTTTCACAACACTGCAGCTAGCAAGAGGCACAATTCACCGTCTACTAGGTACGAACAATTCTGCAACACAGAGCCTCCATACCATTCTCTGGAGCCCTCCAAAACCCCTACCAAAGCTGGCACTAAACTATCAGAGATGGCTGCTGGCCTGCCAGAGACACTGCAAACAGAACTCCAACACCTTCCATCTCTATCTGCAATCGCTTACTCACTGACTGTGAACACAGAGTTCAATTCCCTTGTTCTTTTTGGATTGTATTAAATATTCCCCTTTCTTCTAGCATGGGACAAGTTAACGTAGCCTCTGTGCCCCTCACTGCTCACATACAGACATGTTCTATACACAACCTCGGTCAGCAGATTCTTCCCTTCCTTCCCTTCAGGTCTACACTACTGCCAACAGGCAGGATAAAGTGCTGCAAGGCTCTCCACCTTGCTCACAAAGGGCTTCTATTCAATGAATGGTAGGAGAGCAGAGGCTGATACCACTGCCCTAGATTATAATTGACACTCTATGGGTGCCTTCCCCAGAGGCAGGAAACAAGAACCACAGAGTTCCAGTGGAGGAACCAGGTGGACTGCTGAAGACATCTATGCTCACAGCAGAAAATTCAAAGGTTTCAGAAGTTAGAGGCCTGGCTCCTTTGGACACTGGAAAAGTCCCATCCCATTAAAACAAGCATCAGTGGATGACAAGACTCGCCCCTCTTGTAATGTAAGCTCTCGTCACTCACCTTTATGTTTCTTCCCCCAAGCATGACAGAATTCATCTGTTCCAAGGCCAGCTGCGCAGCTTCAGGCACCTCGTATTCCACAAAAGCAAAGCCCTAAGAGAAAGGGAAAATGTTATTAAATTGTACCCACTGCAGCTGGTCACACAGCCCTGATATCAACTACTGTAGCCAGGAAATCCACTCTCAGGGCTTTCCCAAGAGCACACTAAAGCAAAGGAGAGGGTAAACACTAAAAAGCTCTGGAGAGACCCCTGGCATTCCGCTAACAAACTGTACAGTGCCATCTGGGTCACTGCTGCAACTTATAGCAAGATTACAAGCCTGAGTAGAGCAGCGGCTGATTGACTCAGTCCCACAAGGAGATCTTGCTAAAGTAACTTGTTCTTCACTGCAGAAACAAAGGCTACCCTCTTCCTGAGGTAAACACAACAAGCATGGACAAAGAAAGGAAAACCAGCACCAGGGACTCTCCCACCAACCTTGTGTTTCATTGTAACAGAGTCCCAGGACATGTCAATGCTCTTGATAGGTCCAAACGGCGCAAAGGCCTGGCGAATGGTGTCCTCTCCCAGTTCGTAGTATATGGAGCCCACATACACACGACACATGATGGCCAGGGCTCGCTGCCTCTGAGCTGCCATCTGTATTGGAAAGAAGAACTGGCTGGTTAGGTCAAAGGGTGGCCCTGGATGTCAGGACAGCTCTCTCCCCTGCCCCACCCTCCCCAGGAGCTGTGACACAACAGCAGGCAGCTCCCCACTGGCTGCAGCACAGCCTGGCACACATGTAGTGATTGAGAAACGATTTCCTGCTCAGTGCTCAGACTGCTGGGGAGTGGAGCAGCAGTAAGGCTCACTCCCAGGGGCACAGTCAAATCTCTGATAGGGTCTGCCACCTCAGCAGGCCTAACTCAACCCATGGCTCATAGGGTCCAACCCACCCTGACGAGATTACATCCTGGCAACACCTGCAGGAGGAGGAAATGCCTTGATTCTAAAACAGCCTCCCACTCCAGGCAGCAAGGGACTGAACACTAGGTGCTATCCGCAATCCCTCCCCTCCCCAGGGGCAGCAAGAGATCCAGTCCTGGGCACCACCTGCTCTCATTTCCCTCCCCCTGGGCAGCAAGGGTCTGGGCACCACTCCCTCCCACCCTGGGCAGCTCCAGACACCGCCACCTCCTGTCCCCTTTCCCCAGGCAGGGAAAATTCCAATAGCAAGCACCACATCTGCACAGTTCAAAAAAAAAAATCAAAGCAAAATCCAGTGATTAAATAAAACTGCTGTCCTAGTTAAGTGTGTGGTGCTGGTAGCTGGAGTTTCCCATTGTTACTGGCACACACAGGGGTGCAGCCCCCACAAACTCAGTCCTTGTCTGTCTCAGTGCAGAGAAAGCCTCTGTGCTAGTTTTTCTGAATCTGCCTGAAAATCTGTTTGCAAGAACCCAGAAGTTCCTATGTGGGCATCTCTAAAGGCAGCTTCCTCCAATTCATTCCCACCCACACTACTGTTCTAAGGCCGCTGTTACAGATGAAGCGTCCCCCTAGGAAGGTCCTGTCTACTAAGATCATAGATTTGGTTGAGCAGTGTGCGTCGGGACCAAGGCAGAAAGGAAATCTCTGCAGAGGCAGCTCCCTATGATGAGCAATAGTGTATGATGGCACTGGAGACTTGAACAGGGCTTCATCCTTACTCTGCATGGAACAGCTGGAACAAATGTAGGGGTAAGAACTGCTACAAAGGACAAAAGCAGCATTAAGCTCAATGCCTCCCTCCCTCACAGTTCTGCAGGGGCCTGCACCAAAGTGGGGAGGTCAGAAGTCAGGCCCCTCTCAGGAAGAAGGGTTTCTGTTCCATGCCTGGCCTGGGTGGAATACTCCATGGTAAGCGTGAGCACAATGAGCTCAGACTTCTGTGTCCTCTCTAGGGATGCCACAACTCAAATGGTAGCAGAGGGAGCTGCCAGAGGGTCTCTCATGCAACAGGGTCACAAGAGACAGTAGGTCTGCAGCAGATCAAAAACCCACCCTACAACAGGCATAATGCTGAAATGCATGTCAGCCTGTCACTGTGACTAGGGATGAAGCGGTCTGCAACTGTAAAAGCAACCCAAGCTTGATTCCTAGCACTCCAGGGGACAGAGCCACTGTCTTCAACCCAGGTTCTCACACCCACACTGCTGGACTTCCAGATACCAGACTAATACTGAACCTGGAGTGATTAAAGGAAACAGGTTCATTTCACCTCTAAATAGGGATTGTGTATTTTATAGTTTTAAATCAATAGTTTTACAATACCTGCAGCATGCTATGAGCCAGGTAGAACTATGGCACATGTGTGCTGTAGGCCAGCTAAGTAGATTTCTCTAGTGTGCTGTCTCCCCAGCAACCCTCCACCTCTCTGAGCCTTGGTGCTTAAAAACCAGAACCACCTAGACCCTCACTCCCTCCATATGGAAGTTTAACACCATTCTTTTGGTAAAGCCTACCTGCTCCCCCATGCCTCCAGCTATCTAGCTCACCCATGGAGCCACTGCCTTTGCAGTGCTTTGTACCCCATTTTCCCTAACCAAGTTATCTCTGCTGAGACAGTGCAGCCTATATACTGAGGCCCTTGCCCCAGGCAGAGGGATTGAAAGGCATGTGCATGAAAGAAGGCATTCCCTTCTCCTGTAATTACTTGTGCGATAGAGACAAGGTTGATAACATTAGTCCTCCCATGGCAGCCAACCTCAGTGGGAAATCTACATTCTCACCATTCTGCAGGCTAGCAGCGGGAGCAGAAACAAAAGAGCTGAACTCCCATGTTACAGATCTGGGGCACAAAGCTAAGGATGAGCTGGACCATGGCTGCAACAGGCACATGCATTTTATTAGAAGGGACCAGCAGCACTGAGTTAAACTAAAGGCAGCAGGAACAGAGCACAGGATTAGGGGCCAGGGACTCCTCAATACAAAACCTGGCTGATCCACAGACTGCTATTTGCAACCCTGGGCCAGTCCCTTGGCTGTTCTGCTTCCCCAGCTGTAAGGTGAGATTAAGGTATCTTCCCTTCCCCCAGGGTGGGCAGTCTATCTGTCTGTGTAGTGTTGTTAATTAAATACTGAAGAGGGTTATTAAGGCTGCTCAAAATGAAGGTGCAAATGAAACATCATGGCTATCCTCTGCAATTTCAATACAACGGAGCAGAGAAAGCGTGCCCATCTTGGTCCAAAGCAATAAGAGGAACCCTCCAGCATAACATTCCATTTATGGAGCTCCATGGACACAGAGCTTGGAGCAGGGCTCAGGGCACATTTCCCTCAAGTAGGAGCTAGGAGCTCTTTCGAGCAGAGAAGATGAGGTCTTATATGGAGGATGTACTTGCTGTTCACACTCCTGACAAGACTCAACACAAAACTGCAGGAAAAAGGAATCTGAACTGCACAGAGCTTGTAACACTCTGCAATGGCTAATTCACAGCAAGGACTTGATTCCTAGGCTCTCTGCTCCTCCCACAATAGTAACTGGCTCTTTGTAGGAGGGAGACATTTTTTAGGAAAGTTTTTACAATACTAAGCCCATGATTAACCTCCAGAGCCCTATTAACAAAACATTTCCTACTGTCAGTGCATGCTTTTCATCTATGCTATTCATCTGTGCACGACACAGGCTGCAAAATACAATCAAGTAGAGGATGTGATGTGGGAGTTGATGCCATCAAATAAGTGTCTAAGTTAACTGCTAGAGGGTTCTTGGGCACCAGAGCTCAGGAACTGGCTGTACTGATTTCAGGCAGATATGTTTCATCCTATTCCACTCAAGCTTGCTTTTCCCCATTAAAAAAAAACAAAACAAAAAACTTATCTTTGGCTGTCCAGCTGGCATGCTACCTACCGTGGCAGTGTTAAAGGAGGGAGGGAAGCCAGGTGGTTTTAGTTTTAATGCTTCTTTCACTTTGGAGCACTGGCCTCCAGGTTGCATTTTACACCAACCAGAAATATTGCATTCCAGCCAGACAGGAAAACATTTACAGGTGACCCTTTGCATGAGGAGTGCACAGTATACAATGGCCAGTATCCCATGCGTCTCAGGTGGGAGGGGAAGGATAACTCCATGTTTTAAACTCTTTGTGATGGCAGATTAGAAACTCCCAGCACCAGGGACCTGCACTGCTTGTCTGGGTAATTCTGCTGTTCTTCCCTCTTCACCCTGCAAGTCCTTTACTTGAAGACATACATACCCCACCCCAACATAGAAAAGCGCACCTCATGACAGAAGTCTCATATCTGGTCTAAAAACTTGCTTGGCAAGCCTGTAGTGCCCCCATCCTCCCCAGCACCTTAGCTGCCAGGTCTCTGGTGGTGTGTGCTGTTTTTAACAAATTGCCCATTTGCAAGTTACCTTGGCAGTTACTTTTGGGTCAGGACCTCAGAACTGTAGCATCCCTAGAAATGCAGCTCCCACAATTTCACAGGTGTTCAGAAATGCTCGAAATCTAAGGCTCTTTGCCAACTGACTCCGGAGCCCCGGCTGCCAGCGTCACAGCAGACTGCACCCAGCCCAGGGTCTTCCTTTGGGGAGTTTACACTTTGTCTCTGTTTGCTGTGCTTGTCCATAACAGGTGGGTATGTGGGAGGGCTGTGCTGGGCTGAGGTAAGAGCATTGTATTACCACTAAATACTTCCCCACTCTAGGCCCTGACTAAGACAAAGTGCCCAAGAAGAAGTGAATATGTCTATTGACCGATTGTAAAGGTGAGAGAGGATCTCCAAAGCCCATTGTCACTGCTGCCATCTGAAAGACAGTAAAGACAGAGTTCAGTCTGTTGGAGCTGAGCATACTATGGCTGTTTGTAAAAACTCAAGCAGAGAGCGACGGCACAGGGAACCTGTGAGAGAGGCCTCTCCTTCCTTGCCCCTCACTGCCTGGTCCCAAGGACTGTCCAGCGCTGGGACCCTGCAGATTCCAGTCCCAACTCTGGGTGGAGGTGTGCTGCTGCCACTGCCTCAGGTAGCAGGGTCTTCTCCCAGGGGGGCTCAAGGCAATAGTAACCTCTGTAACCACTGTCATTGATTCACCCCCAGCAATTACTGGGAGCCCCTCAACTGGAACAGCTGCCCAGAAACACACAAAGCCCAGAAAGGCCAGAGCTGCCTAATGTGGCTGGTACATCTCACTCCCACATTGTTTAAATATACCCAACACCCCCAGTCATTATGCTGGGCTTCTTATCCTTGAGCAGGAGGCAGTGAGATGTGGTTAAACCTCAGAAGGAAGGGAGGTTTAGACAACAGTTGAGGGGCGTCTCCTGAGACACAGACATTCGCAGGTCTAACCAACTGGAATTTTGAGCAAATTCCCCAGAGTTCATGGCAGGAATCTATGGGGTGACACTGCCAGGAATACGAGACAGAGGCACCCTCTGGCAGGGAAAGGATGGTGAGGGGATACTGTTCCCAGTAACCCCAGACACCACCTTTGATGCAGATTGACTGTGGAACTCATAGCAGATTGTTTGATTTTCTGGCAACTGAAAAGACTGTCTAGCCTGCCAACAGGAGAGACAGCATCCACCTCCATCTCCCTCCCCTGGGCCACCTGCCTATTTTTGGGGTAGGGCAAAGTGGGGGCCTATCTTCCAATCAGAAGGTGAGGTTTCTTTGATCGGGCAGAAGACAATGTACTTCAATTTCACTGTGGAAACAGAAGTGAAAGTACCTGGCTCCAGGCAGACCTCAAGGCTGGGCTCTGGTTCTAAGTGCATAAAGGGCTTCACCTTGTGGGGAGAGTAAGAGCAAGGGGATGGGCTCAGAGGGGTCTCTCACCTGCAGGTTGGTGAGCTGCTGTTGCTGGTGGGCGATGGTTTGCTTTACCAGTACGCTCTTGATGCTCTGCTCCATCGCATACTTCTTGGCCTAGGAGGAAATACAGACTCCATAGTCACAAGGTGCAGGACTCCACCCAAGGCAGGGGAGAGACATTTAACTCCATACAACACCATTCCCCAAACCACACAGCTGGCTGTCAGTGGTGCTTTCCGGTGCTGCGGCCCTAAGCACTAAGCCGCTGTACGTTAGCCAATGGCCCACAGCTTACTAAGGTCTTGGTCAGCATCTTGGAGTCGTGAGCCCTGAAATACAGCACAATGCTTGAGCAGAGGATTGAGCGGACTCAGTCTGCAGCAGGCGCAGGGTTAGGAAAGCAACATGCACTACACACTCAGCATCTCCCTCTTCCTCCCTCTGCCCCTCAACACCCACCATGGCACCTTACCTGCTGGGATGAGGGCAGGACAGATAGCCTCGCCTCCTTCAAGTCCTTTCCACTCAGAACATCTGGACAAAGGTTTTACAAAGGGGGGATCCTATTCCCCATCTATAGTCCTTGGACTGAGCTCAACCCTCTCATACCTGGTCAGAGCTAGCCTACACTAGCTTAGTGAGCAGAAGCCACGGATCCTTCTGCATATTCTAGCTCTCTCCATCAGTTCCATGACTTGCAGCCACAAGGCTGATCTGTTTTATTCTACCCAGCCTTTCATCATTCTGGGAAGCACAGAGCCTTAACATCCAATGATGCTGAGATGGAGGCTCTTAATCAAGGGGGCATTCATATCCTACGATGTGCCTACTCCCAAAGGACAGGACAGACAGATTAAGCCAACCCCACTCAAAGGCACCTGCTTTCCATTGCGGTACGTGTTTGGGAGGTGCCTGGAAACGGCAGGCTCTAACCCGTGGCTTTGAGACGTGTGCTTCGGAAACCTGGAAACGGACAAGGGGATTTACATCTGTCAGCTATGGAGCAGCCAGAGGAAATGAGGCCGTTTTGCACTGCGAGCCAAACACAGACATACAAGCAGCTTCAGCATTATGGGAACATTCACACCAAACCTATTGAGCACAGTGCTGTCCCTGCCTTACCAGTGTCTGGGAGACCTGGACCATAGTTCCCACCTTTCCCGATTTAGTTCTCTTCCCTCTCCTTTCCCAACTCTGCTCTCCTCACAGTAAGTCAGGTATCACTCGTTCCCACCAGGAACAAAAGCCAGAGGTCCTGGACCAGCTGTACATGTGGGATCAACAGCCACAAATCAGTTTGACTGAATTTTGTTCTATAATTCAAATAACTTGGCTCAAAAGGATGAACGTATCTGCAGTGTAATAGATGTCCTCTTATAACAAAATGACAAATGAGTTGCTGGTGGGCACAAAAAGAGCAGATTCTGCAGCGTGTTCTAGTGTGAATGTTGTAGAGGCTTCAGCTGGAGCATTTCTGGAGTCTGTGAAGTCCAGACTACACCTGACAGTGACTTCAGGCAGCAGCAGCATCTCATCATCATTGGACTCAAAACAGTAAGACCAAAGCTGTTATCTACTAATATCTCAGCCAGCTTTTTACAGAAACACCTCATATGTTCCCATGCAGCTACTAGGAGCACCCAACCAAAGGAAGGAAGACACAAAAATTCAACACGTAGCATCATATTTTTGAGCACCACTGTCAGAGCTCAGTGTAGGCAAATACGGTCATTACCCTGACCTATTCCTGACAGGAAGGCATGGCTCCACAGCAGTAAGTCTGATGTTACTATTTAGAAAGTGCCCAAAAAAGAAGGGCACACTAGGGTCACTCACCTTCTGAAGAGCTTCCTGCTGTTCTGGGGTGAGAGGAGGAAGTCCCAGTTTGGCTGCTGTGCTTTGCCCATTTTCCATCTTTATGGACTCTGTCCCCTGCAGCAGAGAAAGAACCCAAAACAGAAACCATGAAAGTCTGCCTCAAGAAAACTACCAGGCTTTCTCCCCTTCCCTGCCCCCCCAAACATGTTGAGCCCAATTGGCCCCAGCAACCCAGAGGATTTAAGTTAGAAAAAACAGAAAGTCAGAAATCTCCTACAGACTCCAACACAGCAAAGTCTCATGTCACCTTCCTATCAAATATCCCAGTTACCTCCTTTGGGGAGCTTATTCCATCACCTAAGCCAGGGGTCGGCAACTCCCCGCACATGTGCCATTAGTGGCACGTAGAGGCATTTTTTCCAAGCATGCCAGGAAGCATGCAAGAAAACTGTTAATATATTTTTTTTTTAAGTTGCTCCTCTGGGCTCTTCCGTGCAGCCATCAGTCCCAGTGCCAGCGCCGTGGCAGGCACTGGGGCAGAGCCCGTGTGTTCTACTGTGTGGTCTACTGCCCCTGCCTCTTGCTCCAAGACTGCGCCCTCCAGCCCGGCAGGCCCCTGGAGCAGGGGCAGTTTGAAGGGCTGCTTACTGAGTTTTGGCAAGCCATCGAAAGCCGCATGACAGGCAGCCAGGGACAGATAAATATTAATTTTCTAAATTTTTTAGGGACCCCGTGGGCTGCATTCTGCCCACCCCTGCCCTGCAGGAAGGTGCGGGTGGACAGGGCTGGGGCTGGGGCATGCGCTGCGCAGGGTGGCTGCCCTGGAGGCTTCCAGCAGGTGGCAGAGCCCTAGGCCCAGGCAGGCAGACACCCCGTCCTGCCCAGGTGGGGCAGTAATGGGATGCCGAGTGCTGGGGCCAGGCAATCAAGGCAGGGTCTGGGTGGTCTGGGAGGAGGCGCTGCGGGCAAGCCAACCCAGTCAGGCCCTTAGGAAGGCAAGGGGTAGGCAGAAAGTGGGGGCTGCCTTGGGGCTCTGTGGGCTCGAGATCTGGTGGGCGGGCAAGCAGGCAGGGGTACCCAGCAGCACTTGTGGTGCGGCCTGGCCCAGCCTGCACAGCTCTGCAGGGATGGGCCACAGCCACCCTGCACACGTGGGGATGCTGCCTGGCTGGGGCAGGACACCGGGCTCGGAGGGCTTCCCTGCATGCTGGGCACAGTACAAGCAGGGCAGAGCCATCCCCGGTGCAAGGGCCTGACCGCAGGATCCCCCTGGACCCTAAGAACAGTCACCACAGCTACCCCAGCCCCAGCCTTGCCCACCCACAGCTCCCCTCAAGGGGCCAGGGCCAGGGCCAGGGCCAGGGCAGGCACTGCACAGAGCTGCTGCACTGAAGGCTCCCAGCCAGCTTGGACCCAAGGGGCGGATGTTCCCAGAGCCCAGGGCAACAACCTACAGCTGCGGCTCTCATTTGCACTGTACCCAGCCAGCACAGAAGCCAAGCAGGGAGCCCCCTGAGCCTGGTATCCTGCCCCATCCTAGCAGCATCCCTTCACAGGCAGGGTGGCTGCTCCCCATCCCCAGAGCTGCACAGGCTGGCTGCCCCCCCACCCCAAGACTGCAGAGTCCTGGGGCAACCCACTCCCTGCTTGACCCCCACTGTCCTCTGACTGCAACCTGCCTTCCCAAAGGCCTGGCCGGGCCAACCTGCCCACAACGACTCCCCCAGTGCCTGCTGCTCCCTGTTCCTCTCTCCTTCTCTTCCCCCTCATCACAACATGCTTAATAAGAAAAAAAAAAAATCACAAAGGCAGTACATGAAGTTTTATTTACTGTCACCAGGTTTAGAATTTTTAGAAAACCTGATTTTTTCTTTTTTTGCTTTACAGAAAATAAGCAACATTCATGATCATCTGCACCCCACCACAAGTCAAACACAGTATTTAGGGTTGGGCAGTTCAACTTATGGCCTGTAAGTGGTTAACCTGCAACCCTCTGACTCCTGCAAGCCACTGCTCCACCCTAGCAGCAGCTAGGGTCTGCAGGCTCCCTCTTCCTCCTCCACCTGCTGTTTCCTGCCCCTGCCCTGGAACAGCACACAGCTCAGGAGCCACCTGTGCACAAAGCCCCCACAAGTACAGCACGCGATCCCCAGGAATTTGCACACTGGACAGCCTTGATGCTGAGGCAGTCAGCTTGTTACTTCAAGCACCATAACCCAGGGTCTGGTTTCTTCAAAATCCACTAAAAAGACCACTAGCATCTAGCCTGGAAACGTCCAAGTTACAAAAGTTATATCTGCCTCCACTAGGTTAACATCTTACTTGCACATGCCCAACACTGAGGGTAGTAAGAAAGCCACTGCTTAAGATGCTGGAAGGCTCCAAGGGAAGGGAAAAACATCTGACCTAAAGCCCACTGCACTGGGGAATCCCAGCTTTCAGAAATGAAAGACTCTGGGTAGAGGTCACTGCAGAAATTACATCCAGCTATATTCTGCCATCAGGCTGAGACAGACAGCAGCCATAGATTTCAGGGGGGGAGGGAGGGATTATGCTTAGGAGCAACCAACACGGGTTCATTAGTGGCAGGTCCTGTCAGACCAACCTGGTGGCCTTCTACGACCCGGTCACCAAATCCTTAGATGCAGGGGTAGCAGCAGACATAGTCTTCCTGGACTTCCAGAAGGCCTTTGAAACCATCTCTCACCCCGTTCTCATTAAGAAACTGGGGGACTGTGGTGTCGACACCTACACAGTCAAATAGGTCACCAACAGTGACTTGGACGAGGGGGTAAAAAGGACCCAGTTCAAATTTGCTGATGACACTAAGATGTGGGGGGATGTGAGCACACTAGAAGGGAGGAATAAGCTGCAATTGGACCTAGACAGGTTACAAAGGTGGGCAGATGAGAACAGGATGGGATTCAACACCAACAAGTGGAAAGTGATGCACCTGGGGAGAAACAACTGGCACCATACCTACAGGCAGGGGAACTCCCTTCTTGTCAGTGCAGAGGCAGAAAAGGATCTTGGAGTCATCACTGATGCCAAAATGAACATGGGCCGGCAGTGTGGGGATGCAGTCAGGAAGGCCAACCGCACCTTGGACCTGCTTGAGATGCATCTGTGGATGCATGACATGGAGGTGATCCTCCCCCTCTATGCGGCACTGGTCAGGCTGCAGCTGGAGTACTGCGTCCAGTTCTGGGCGCCGCACTTCAGAAGGTATGTGGACAACATGGAGAGTGTCCAGAAGAGGCCACTCGCATGGTCAGGGGGCAGCAGGACAGGCCCGACGAGGAGAGGTGACAGGACCTGAACCTGTTCAGCCTCCACAAGAGAAGGCTGAGGGGGGATCTAGTAGCTTGTTACAAACTAGTCAGAGGGGACCAGCAGGCATTGGGAGAGTCCCTGTTCCCCCAAGCACAACCAGGAGTGACCAGGAATAACAGTCACAAGCTGGCAGAGGGGAGATTTAGGCTAGATATCAGGAGGCGTGACTTCACGGTCAGGGTGGCTAGGATCTGGGACCAACTTACAAGAGAGGTGGTGCTGGCTTCTACTCTGGGGGTCTGTAAGAGGAGGCTGGATGTACACCTTGCTGGGGTCATTTGACCCCAGTACTCTTTCCTGCCATGGCAGGGGGTCAGACTCAATGATCTGCTCAGGTCCCTTTCGACCCTAGAAACTAGGAAAGAGGATCATGCCAATGGAAGAACTGGACCACCTAAGGTTAAGACAGAAACACCTCTGTCAACAAGCGGTAACTCTGTTCCCAGCAGAAAAAGCGCTGTATTAAGCTGGGCTGCCCACCAGAAGTGTCCCTTGCTCAGCAACAACACATTGCAGTGAAGACAACCAGACCATACATCTGCATGCTCAACAGGGTGAGGGAGGGGAGGGGGGAGGCACAAGACGTAATATATAAGCAACTCTGAACAGAGCATCTTTCCACCTCCATCACGCTCCCCCAAGAAGGCATCTGCTATCTGTATCCTCAAGAGTAAGAAATGGCAAGATATTGCCCCATTTCAGGGCCTGAGCCTTTCTGTCTTCTAAACTCAAAATCTGTGGGGGTCATTATGAAAGAGAGAGTTTGAAAGCCATTAAGCCAGCAGCGCTAGCTCCGCGTCAGAGTGTAACACTATACCCAACCTTTTCATGGGACATTTCATAGTTTAAAGCATTATCGTTTGCCATAAGAAAAATCACAAGCAAAATGGCAGAAAAACATCAAACCTAAGAAACTGGAACAGAGTATGGAAGAGGGGAAGGGGGACAGGGAGGAAAGCAGCTGCTTTGAGAGCTCCAACTCTCTCACTGAGAATTTTTTGCAGAGGGGAATCTGCATACTGGGACTGCCCACTGGGGTGAGCAATGAATACAAACACGGCTGCTGGAGCCCGGCCAAAGACCTGGGTTGAACAGCAGGCTTGGTGACGGGGAAGAAGCGGGAAAAACAATTATGGGAAGAAACTTGATTTTAAAAAATAAATAAATAAATTTTTTTAAAAAATGGATTGCCACAAGCATTTCTGAGCTGCTCTCTAGTTAACTACAGTAAGCATAATCATCTGAGATGATGCCACAACACGCCACAGAGGTCTTTGGCGAGGAAAGGTGCACTGAAATCCCACAGGACCACCCAGCAATGGTTTCAAGGCAGAAACTGCTGCCTGCTGAAGCCTCCATGGGGGACTCTGTACCCCTCTGAGATCCATCGCCTTAGACTTCTAAGACTCTTGGTGTACCGTGCCTGTAGAGTCCCTGGCATGTGGGGAGCTAGTCTACAGCTAGGAAACTACATACATCACGGCTTGCTCGTGGTATGCAGAGCCAATTTCATGGCAGCCCCACCCCTTGGTGACCCCTGACTGGCTGAGGCCCAGGGCAAGGGGCTGGCTGCGCTTCATGCTGCTCGGCCCCTGGGCACGCACTGGAGGAGAGGCCCTGGCGGAGGAAGGAGGGGGAAGCCGCCATCTTGTCTGCTGCCCTTCGTGCCACCCCACCAGCCAGCGCCATCCCCTCCCAGCAGTGAGGACTACTGGTTCCCACTGCAGCCAGCATTTTATTTTTATTAAATTTTGTTGTTGTTGTCGATTTCACAATCCTGGATTTTGCACAAAAATCTGTAAAACTGCAAATTAAGTAGGTCCCCATCTACAACTGTGCTCCTAAGCGCTGCAGCAATGCCAACTGTTGCAAGAGATACGAGGTATACATGCAACTCTTCACACAACAGACTCGGGAAAAGCAAAGAATGCCTGCGTATACCACCTGCAGAATAAAAATTACATTTGTTGTGTCCATTTTATTGTATGCCCACAGCACAGGAATCTGACCTGCTACACAGTCCCCATGCACTGCAGTACAGTATCCCCTTCTACCATGTGACATGGTTCAATGAAGCAAAAGTACATGCAAGACCCCAAAACACTAATGTTGTTTTCAGACATGTTGTTTTCAGTCTCTGCTGTAATCAGTAGTCCTTCAAAACTTACACCCATGGCTAAAGCATTATGATTATAGTACTGCAGCCTCCCCACAAGAACTGCATACTGGGGCATACTGAACCACTTCAAGATGCATGTGAAGGGCAACTTTTGACTCTAGACTAGAGTTGCCAGCCATCCTGATGGCCTGGCATCCTGCAAGCTTAAGATCAGGCCACATATCTTTAATTTACATCACTAATGCAACAGTGGAGAAGTTGGTTCCCAAGTCTCCTTAAGCAAACTATGCCAAAGGACACCAATTTAAATCCCTGAAAAACCTAGAAACAGGTGTGGTACATGCCAACCCCTTCCCACAGCTTTAACTCTACCCCCAGGAGCAGGCAAGAGCCTTCAAAAATATATTCTAAGCATACTTCAACCAAAACTGCAGTGTAAGAAACAAAGTGCCTGTTTATGATGTGGCTTCCTCCAGACCTGTATTCCCTCAGTCTACGTGACCGCCATCACCTACGTCAGCAGGTGTACTGACTGGTGCAAAGAGGACTTACAGTAGGGTGGCAGAGCTCATTTTGCAGTGGGGGTACAAAAGAAAGCTATGGGGGTATACAGTCACAAGAGAACAGTGATCTGTTGTCATCATGGGAATATGCCATAATCTGGCAGCAGACTTGACCATGCAGTGCAGGACAAGGAACAGTACAAAGGGCAGGTCTAGAGGAAATCTTTAGGACAAGAGTTAAGGACTAGAAATAGCCAGCGATTCTGGGGCAGTTTGTGCAGACTAGACAAACTGGCTTGGTAGAAAGTCCAAACTTTCCTAACTGGTGTTCATTAACACCCCCCCAAATGAAGCTTTTCTTAGAGAGGACTAAGACTAACCGTTTTTCCCTACTGAACACCGCAAAGTATCCCTGCAGAACACCGTACAGTATTTATCCAAGGTGCACTGGGGCATCAAGTTGTAAAAACGCAGCCTTTCCTGGTTTTCAGAGGGCACTGCTTCTCCAATCAACTGCTCAGCACCACTGGTGGGATCCAGGGGATCAGAGTAGCAGCACCCTTTAAAGTAAAAGGCAAGAGAAGGCTCAGGAGGGATCTTGTGGTAGTATATTAATTCACCGGGGGGGGCAGCAGGGACTAGGAGAAGCTCTGTCTACCAGAGCACCCCTTGGAATAACCAGAAACAACAGCCACAAACTGATGGAGACTAGGTTTAGGTTGGACATTGGAAAGACCTTTTTTATGGTTAGGGTTGCCACAATCTGGAACAGACTTCCAAGGGAGGTGGTGCTCTCCCCTACCTTGGGGGTCTTCAAGAGCAGGGGCAACATGTAGGAGGTGCATGCAGGTGCGCGTGCACCCTGAGCATGGGGTGCACACTCTACAAAAAGGCGCCACCGACAGTGTGGGCAGCTGCCGCTCGCCACCTCGCCGCTGACACCACTGGCCACTGCTGATGTCTGTGGGTGGTCGCTAGCCCCTGGTCAGCACTCACCACCCCTCCACCCCCGCTGCTGACAGCACCGGCAGTGTCTGCAGGAGCTTCATCGCTTACTGCCACCATGCTCCCGCCACTGTCGTGCCCCCACAGCCGCTGGGTGGACACGTTGTTCAATGTTCAAAAGGAGGCTGGACAAGCACCTGGCTGGGGTCACACGACCCTAGCACTTTTTCCTGCCTAGGCAGGGGGTCTGATTTGATGATCCTTTGAGGTCCCTTCTGACCCTAGCATCTATGAATCTATAAAAGCCACAGCAGTCAGCTGAGCAGCTTGCATTTAATTCAGCAGCATGCAATGCATTAGACAGATTGTGAACCAGAGACAAACAACTCTGGGTTCTATTGTAATCCCACTTTGAGGTGTTTTAAATATGAGCAACCTCACTACACAGATGGATCTTGGAGTACTTTACGAATTCGAAGAAAATGGCTCTTGAGGTAAAAAGTCCTATTCTGTGAAAGAAGTAGGGCTGGAAGGGATCTCCAGAGGGTCATCCAGTCCAACCCCTGGCTGAGGCAGGATCAAACCATGCTATACAAATCCACCGTCTAACTTCTTAGCAAAACTACTGTCAAGTCAGATGCAACACAAGACAAAACAAAGTGCAGCTGGATTTGCAGCTGGCAAGTGATGTGAAGGGTTTCTACAAGTATGTTGGTAGCAAGAGGACGATGAGGGAAAGTGCAGGTCCCTTACTGGATAGGGGAGACAACCTTGTGACAGAGGATGCAGAAAAGACTGAATTGCTCAGTGCCTTTTTTTTTTTTTTTTTTTTTTACTTTCACAGGCAAGATCAGCTCCCAGACTACTGCATCAGGCAGCATAGTTTGGGGAGCAGCCCTCAGTGGCGAGAACAGGTTCAGCACTATTCATCACAGGGCCAGATGGGATGCACCCAAGGGTGCTGAGGGAGTTGGCTGATGTGACTGCAGAGCCACTGGCCATCATCTCTGAAGACACACGGTGATCAGGGGAGTTCCCAGATGACTGCAAAAGGGCAAACATAATGCCCATATTTAAGAAAGGGAAAAAGGAGGATCCAGGGAACTACAGTCTAATCAGCCTCACCTCAGCCCCTGGAAAAAAAAAAATAAATCACGGAACAAAACTTCAAGGAACCCATTTCTAAGCACTCAGAAGGCGGCAGCAATTAGGAACAGTCAGCATGGATTCAACAAGGGCAATTCATGCCTGACCAATCTGGTTGCCTTCTAATGACAAGATGACTGGCTCTGTGGATGCAGGGAGACTGGTGGATGTGGTCTACCTTGATTTTACCAAGGCTTTTGATATGGTCTCCCACAACAAGAGAAGGCTGAGAGGGGATTTGGTGGCTGTCTATAAACTTACCAGGGGGGACCAGTGGGGAATGGGAGAGTCCCTGTTCCCCTGAGCACTACCAGGAGTAACTAGGAATAACGGCCACAAGTTGACTGAGAGCAGTCAGGGAGGCTAGGATGTGGAACCAACTTCCAAGCGAAGTGGTGCTCGTTCCTTCCCTGGGGGTCTTCAAAAGCAGGCTAGATAGTCACCTAGCAGGGGTCATTTGACCCCACCATTCATCCCTGCCCATGGCAGGGGGTCGGACTTGATGATCTGCTCAGGTCCCTTCCAACCCTAACAACTATGAAACATTCTTGCAAGCAAGCAAAGAAAGTACAGGCTGAATGAATGGACTGTAAAGGGAACAGAAACCTGGCTGAAGCATCAGGCTCAGACGGCAGTAATCAATGGTTCAATATTTAGTTGGCAGCTGATATCAAGTGGAATGCCCCAGGAGTTGGTCCTGGGGCCAATTTTGTTCAATGCTGTCATTAACAACCTGGAAGATAGGCTGGAGTGCACCCTCAGCAAGTTTGCAGATGACACCAAGCTGAGAGGAGGAGTAGATATGCTGGAGGGTAGGACAGGGATTCAGAGTGACCGCAACACATTGGAGGATCAGGCCAAAAGGAATCTCATGAGGTTCAACAAGGAAAAGTGCAAAGTCCTGCACTGAGGACAGAACAATCCCATGCACTGGTACAGGCTGGGGGCCGACTGGCTGGGCAGCAGCTCTGCAGAAAAGGACCTGGGGGAACAGGAAACAAGAAGCTGAACAGGAGCCAACAGTGCGCCCTTGTGCCAAGAAGGCTACCAGCATCCTGGGCTGCATTGGTAGGAGCATTGCCAGCAGACTGAGGGCAGCAATTCTTACCCTCTATTCAGCACTGGGAAGGCCCCCATCTGGTGTCCCGTGTCCAGTTTTGGGCCCTTCACTACAGAAAGGATGTGGACAAGGTGGAGAGTCCAGCAGAGGACAATGGAAATGGTTCAGGCATTGGGGGACATGATTTGTGAGAAGGGGCTGATGGAACTGGGCTGATTTAGTCTGGAGAAGAGAAAACTGAGGTGGGATTTAATAGCAGCCTTCAGCTCCCTGCAGGGGGCTACAAAGAGGATGGAGCTGGACTGTTTTCAGTGGGGGCAGACAACAGGACAAGGAGCAATGGGCTCCAGTTGCAGCAAGGTGAGTTTAGGTTAGATATTAGGAAAAATTCTCACTAGGAGGGCAGTAAAACACTGGAACACAGGTTACCCAGAGAAGTGGTGGAGTCTCCATCCTTAGAGGTTTTCAACACCTGACTAGAGAAAACCTTGGCTAGGATGATGTAGTAATTCAAACCACAGGTTCAAAGCCGCAGGGTGACGTAGTTCCCTCACTCGGGAAGCAGCAGCGGGAAGGAGAGGAGTTAGGCACACGTGTGTCCCACACGCACGTGTGCCCCATAACTAACTTTTGACCCGAGGCAGCGGCGGCGGCGGCGGCAGCAGCAGAGGAATCGGCAGCGGGGGCAGCAGCAGCTGATCCCCCGAAGGTAAGTGGGGCGGAGGGCCTCGGCACAGCTGAGCCGGATCCGGAGGGGAAGCCCTCCGGGTCCCATATAGCTGAGCCGGTAGGGAGCCGCGCTCCCGAGCCGCACAGCGCGAACAGAGCGCGCAAACAGGCGCGCTCTGTAAGAGTGCGCCAGCGTTTGCGCAGGCGGGCGGGCTGGGAGGGCCAGGAGTGGGACTCCTGTACGGGTAGGATGTAGACACCACACAGGTCTACAAATAGCAGCTTAGAAGGATGTATACGAGGAGTGCTGCTAGGGCCTCTGCCCAGGGGGACAAGGCTAACCGGGGCTGGTCTGAGGCCTCCACCCAGACCGAGCCCATGGGGGAGCTGATGTCCCCCTACCTCCCGGCCTGCGGGGGATCCCCAGCAGGGCCGGGAGGGGCAGAGATTGGGAGCCCCCACACCTGTCCGGCAGGTGCCCGGCTTAGGGCTCTGGAGGCACAGGTGAGGGAGCTCCGGGAGGAGGTTAGCAGGCTGAGGGGGATCAGGGAGGCGGAGGAAGAAATTGACAGTTATTTCCTTTCCCTGCAGGACCAGGCACCCAAGGAAGAAGCAGCCCAGGGAAGGACCTCCACAGCAGAGTGGCAGACGGTCACAGCCAGGACCGGAGCGGCTCGCAGCGAGCAGGTACAAGCTTCTCCAGTCCGACTGGAGAACAGGTACGAGGCCTTGGCGACTCTGCAGGAGATGGAAAGGGAGGAGGAAACCCTTGGGCAGGAAGAACTCCCACATTCTTCACACTCCAAACAGATCAAGAGATCCGAGAGGACCCAGAAGAGGAGGAGAAGAGTGCTCGTCATAGGCGATTCCATCCTGAGAGGTACGGAGGGGCCCATTTGTCGCCAGGACCCTTCAGCACGAGAGGTCTACTGCCTGCCTGGAGCTAAGATTCAGGATGTGACGGAGGTAATCCAGGCCAGGATCAAGCCCACCGATTACTACCCCATGGTCCTTGTCCATGTGGGTACTAATGATGCAGCCAGGAGAACCCCCGATCACCTGATGGCAGACTACCAGGCTCTGGGCGGCGTGCTGAGGGAATTTGGTGCACAGGTGGTATTCTCTTCCATCCTACCAGTGAACGGACGCGGAAGACGGCATGAGAACTGCATCCGAGAGACCAACTGGCGGCTTCGGCAGTGATGTCTCGAGGCAGGCTTCGGCTTCCTGGACAATGACCCACACATTACAACGAGGGACATGCTCAGCTGGGATGGGCTTCACCTGTCCCCCAAAGGTAAGCGTGTGTTTTCTTCCAGGTTGGCGGATCTCCTCCGGCGGGCTTTAAACTAGGCTCGTCGGGGGGAGGGGAAGATGAGGGTGGGGGAGGCTGTGGACCACCAAACCAGGTGGCACCCACAAGGACAGCCCAGCCTGAAGAAAGAGAGCTTTGGGAACGTGAAAGACAGGGGGTGGACAGCAATACGGCACAGGTAAGGAACGGGAAGGTTAGAGACAAAAAGCCTTTTAGGACTTGGAGCGAGGGGGTAGCAAAAGCACCAGTCACAGGGCTCAAGTGCCTATATACTAATGCTAGGAGCATGGGGAACAAGCAGGATGAACTAGCGCTCCTGGTTGCACTAAACAACTACGACTTAGTGGGGCTGACGGAAACCTGGTGGGATCCATCCCACGACTGGGCGGTACATATTGAGGGCTATAGATTGTACAGAAAGGACAGAGTGGGGAAAAGGGGGGGAGGGGTTGCGCTCTATGTTAAGGAGCAATATACATCAACCCTCATCAAGACAGAATCAAAGGATGAGGAAGTAGAAGGACTGTGGGTTAGGCTACATGGGGGGCAAGGAGAAAAGGATTTGGTGGTAGGGGTCTGCTACAGACCCCCACATCAAGGGGAAGAAATAGATTTGGGGCTCCTGAGGCAACTCTCAGAGACCATAAAAGCTAAAGAGGCGGTGGTCATGGGGGACCTAAGCTACCCGGACATCTGCTGGGAGACACAGACAGCAAAGTCCCACTGCTCACGCAGGTTTCTAACCTGTGTACAGGACCTCCACCTGACGCAGGAGGTACATGGTCCCACTAGGGGGAATGCCTTACTGGATCTGGTATTGGCAACGGGGGATGACATAGTAGGGGACCTACAGATCGGTAGCCATCTGGGGGACAGTGATCACCTAAAAGTACAATTCAGCATAAGGCGTCGAGTGGGTAAGGTAACCAGTAGGGTGAACGTGCTGGACTTTAGGAAAGCTGATTTCAGCGAACTCAGGCGATTAGTGAAGGATGCACTGCAGAGCAGTAGTTTTGAAATGATGGGAGCCCAAGAAGGGTGGCTGTGCCTTAAGGAAGCTATCCTTCGAGCACAAAGCGAGACGATCCCCGTGCGAGGTAAAAGAGGGAAAGGGGCCAGGAGGCTTCCCTGGCTGACCAGAGAAATCCAGGGCAGACTAAGGGCCAAAAGGGGAGCACATAAAAAGTGGAAACAGGGAGAGATCACCAAAGAGGAATATACCTCTTCTGCTCGTGCTTGTAGGGAGGCAGTTAGACAGGCCAAAGCTACCATGGAGCTGAGGATGGCAACCCAAGTAAAAGACAATAAGAAATTGTTTTTTAGATATATAGGGAGTAAAAGGAAGGCCCAGGGAGGAATAGGACCTCTGCTAAATGGACAGAAACAATTGGTGACGGACAGAGGGGACAAGGCTGAACTCCTCAACGAGTTCTTCGCCTCAGTGCTCCTAAGCGAGAGGCACGACAAGTCTCTCACTGGGAGTGTAGGGAGGCAGCAGCAAGGCACCAGACTTCCATGCGTGGACCCTGAGGTGGTGCAGGGTCACTTGGAAGAACTGGATGCCTTTAAGTCGGCAGGCCCGGATGAGCTCCATCCGAGGGTACTGAAGGCACTGGCCGACATCATTGCAGAGCCACTGGCGGGAATATTTGAACGCTCGTGGCGCACGGGTCAAGTCCCGGAGGACTGGAAAAGGGCCAATGTGGTTCCCATTTTCAAGAAGGGGAGGAAGGAGGACCCGGGTAACTATAGGCCAGTCAGTCTCACCTCCATCCTTGGAAAAATCTTTGAGAAAATCATCAAGGCTCACATTTGTGAGAGCCCGGCAGGACAAATTATGCTGAGGGGAAACCAGCACGGGTTCGTGGCAGGTAGATCGTGCCTGACCAATCTAGTCTCTTTTTATGACCAGGTCACAAAACGCCTTGACGCAGGAGGAGGGGTGGATGTCGTATACTTGGACTTCAGGAAGGCCTTTGATACGGTATCCCACCCCATACTGGTGAACAAGTTACGGGGCTGTGACTTGGATTACTGCACAGTCCGGTGGGTGGAGAATTGGCTGGAGGGTCGCACCCAGAGAGTTGTGGTGGATGGGTTGGTTTCGACCTGGAAGAGTGTGGGCAGTGGGGTACCGCAGGGCTCGGTGCTTGGACCAATACTCTTTAATGTCTTCATCAGCGACTTGGATGAGGGGGTGAAATGTACTCTGTCCAAGTTTGCAGATGACACTAAGCTATGGGGCGAAGTAGACACGCCGGAGGGCAGGGAACAGCTGCAAGCAGACCTGGACAGGTTAGACAAGTGGGCAGAAAACAACAGAATGCAGTTCAACAAGGAGAAATGCAAAGTGCTGCATCTAGGGAGGAAAAATGTCCAACACACCTACAGCCTAGGAAATGACCTGCTGGGTGGCACGGAAGTGGAAAGGGATCTTGGAGTCCTAGTGGACTCCAAGATGAACATGAGTCGGCAGTGTGACGAAACCATCAGAAAAGCCAATGGCACTTTATCGTGCATCAGCAGATGCATGACAAATAGGTCCAAGGAGGTGATACTTCCCCTCTATTGGGCGCTGGTCAGACCGCAGCTGGAGTACTGCGTGCAATTCTGGGCGCCGCACTTCAAGAAGGATGCGGATAACCTGGAGAGGGTCCAGAGAAGGGCCACTCGTATGGTTAAGGACCTGCAGGCCAAGCCCTATGAGGAGAGATTAGAGAAACTGGACCTTTTCAGCCTCCGCAAGAGAAGGTTGAGAGGCGACCTGGTGGCTGCCTATAAGTTCATCGGGGGGCACAGAAGGGAATTGGTGAGTATATATTCACCAAGGCCCCCCCGGGGGTTACAAGAAATAATGGCCACAAGCTAGAAGAGAGCAGATTTAGATTGGATATTAGGAGGAACTTCTTCACAGTTCGAGTGGCCAAGGTCTGGAACGGGCTCCCAAGGGAGGTGGTGCTCTCCCCTACCCTGGGGGTATTCAAGAGAAGGTTGGATGTGTATCTAGCTGGGGTAATGTAGGCCCAGCACTCTTTCCTGCTTATGCAGGGGGTCGGACTCGATGATCCATTGAGGTCCCTTCCGACCCTAGCATCTATGAATCTATGAGTTGGGGCTAGTCCTGCTTTCAGCAGGGGTTGGACTAGATATGACCTCCTGAGGTCCCTTCCAACCCTAACTTTCTCTCATGGAGGCTGAAGAGGTCCAGGTCCCTCAGTCTCTCCTCATAGGGCTTCTCCTGTAAGCCTCTGACCATACAAGTGGCTCTCCTCTTGACCCTCTTGAGTCTATGAACATCCTTCTTAAAGTACAGCGCCCAAAACTGGATGTAGTACTCCAACTGTAGTCTGACCAATGCCACAGAGGGAGGGGGCATCACTTCCTTGTTTCTATTTGTCATGCATCTGCTGATGCATGATAAAGTGCGGTTAGCTTAGCTAATGATTTCATCACACTGATGACTCGTGTTCATCTTGGAGTCCACTAGGACTCAGAGAACCCTTTCCTCTTCCCAGCCAGTCAGCGTGCTGGATATTTTTGCGCCCTAGGTGCAGCAGTCTGCACTTGTCCTTGTTGTACTGCATCCTATTGTGTACTGACCACTTTTCTAACCAGTCTAGGTCTGCCTACAATCATTCCCTATCCTCCGGAGTGTGTGCTTCACCCCACAATTTAGTATCATCCGCAAACTTGGACAGAGAGTACACTTCACACTCACCCAGCCAGTAAATGTTCTTGTCACTGGCTTCAGATGTTAGAGATGGCAATGAAAAAGGAGCAGGGAGGCAGCAGACACACAAGCATTTGAAGCTTATTTCAATAATGTATCTATTCAACCACAGAAATACCTATGTGCATAGCAAACTCACAGGAGGCACAGTACTCAAATCTAGGGGATTTAGGATTCCATAAATCCTGGTACCAAAAGGCAGGGCAGAATGACACCTTATAAATTATTTTGTTCAAAGTTGCTTGAGCTTTCATAGCCTGTGGCCTAAGTAGTTTCATATTTCTGAACAAGTTAATATATACAGGTGCTACACACCCCTACTTTCTGCCTAATTTCAAATCAACAGGGCTAATCACATCTCTACTCATGGTAGCAGGAGAGAAGTAAGAGTTCTCTGGTAAAAAGGAAACTGAACTGCCAATGGGCAAACACTTAAGGACCTGGGCATACATGTTAACCCTGGCCTAATTTGCACTGGTTTTAGAAGCTGAAATAAATTACACAAGGATCTGAAGCAGACAGACAAGTTACCCCAGGATAACTGCTGCAGTAGCCGTTACTGCAGCACCTCACCAATACTAGAGGAGGAACAGGTGATACCTCATGTTCATTGAGCCCCAGACAGCAACTAAGGCATGCGCTATTTACACTGGTGTACTTTTACGGCTGCTTTCTGGTCCCCGTGTCACCCTGCCCCTGATTCCACTCAGTCAGTGTAGGTGTTTACATCCTGTGCCCACTCTTCTTTTTTCTTTTTAACACCTGTTTGAGTCTCTTGTGTATCCAGGCCCTATGCTGGGCAGAAACATGCAAAGAGGCAAAGAAAAACTGACATTCATGATCAGGAGGCTTGCTGTCCATTCAGCTTTATCTCAAAGTCAAAGATAGTAAATGGAAGGTGGTCAATTTATGGACCTTGCTGTGGGACACCAGGATACCCGGGGCAGCACACAGCCACAACTCATGCCACTTCCAAAAGACCCTCCTCTCAAATGGGCAAGGCTCATGTATGCCCATGGACAACATCTCAGAGAACTACTAATGCAGTACACTAAACAAAAATCAGAGGAAAAAAATCACCAACACACTCTACTGACACTCAAAGCAGTCCAACAGGGATGAAAAACCATCCCAAATATTAACATGAGCACTAGGGACCAGGGATATGCATGGTTAAATGAGGAATCATTTAACCGATAAGCCCAGCAATAACCCGTTATAGTTATGTTTATCATTTAGCACTGGGCAGGGCACAGTCCAGCACGGAAAGGTTGGGGGAGGGAGGGAAGCTGCGCAGTGCCCCAGCAGAAACCAGAAGGCCACAGGGCAGGAGGGAGAAGGAGGAGTGAGGAGGGGAGTGGGGGACACTAGTACTCATAGCTAGTCTGCTCCCTTCCTCACAGCACATCAGCAGCTGCAGCACGCTGTCAAAGGCCCCAGGGAGCGGCTCCCAGCAGCAGTTGTGTCTGAGCCGGTCTGTGCGCAGCACCTGGCTCCCCACACCGCTCTGGATGGTGGCTGTGGCCCCCCTGCAGCAGGGCCCTGGGCTCTGCACCCTTGGCTGAGACTAATATGCATTATCAATTAACCGTTTAACTGGTATAATTAAGGGTTAAACAGATGATTTTTTTTTAAACAATATTTACATCCCTATTAGGACCACCTACTTAATGAATATGCCCAGTAACTAGACTGGCTAATACCAGGGGATTGTCCTCATGACAGATACTTAGTATAACTGTTGCATGCCAATGTACTCTCTCTTATATTCCAGCCTTTCTATGGCATTGTATGCAACTAATACCAGTCAGTGAAGTTATATGCCATTACAAAGTGATACTGCATAATTATGAATACTGAGACATCAAGTGTTTTAATAGTTTGGACAGTTTAAAGTTTGTTATTCAGCTGACTTTAAAAAAACAAACAAAACAACAACAATTTTGAGTTGCATGCTTACACTGTTGATATAGCAATTTTACATGATAAACTACCTCTGAGAAGACAGACTGTTTGAGACCTGGGCCATGCTGTCCGATAGCAAGCCCAACTCCTTAAGTGCTAATGTAACAGTAACTGGCAAAAGGCCGGTTGTGTTTTATTACTGCTATTGTCTACCTGGCCTGGCTAACACACTAGAAAGGTGCGGAGAGAAGGCAAGAATAGAGAAAAAGGAAGACAATGGCAATAGGAAAATAACTACTGTTAGAAGGGTAACAAACAGAACGTGGATACCTGTTGCTATGAATACTGCGTCTTGGGTGGTTGGCCCTTTAAGGCGATTTGAACTCCAAGAGTTCAGGCACATTCTTGGAAAGGTATTACATGGATGGGAATTTCTCTGAAGTATAAACACACACAAGAGAAAAAAAGAAAACATACAAAATCTAGTTTATTTCAGGAGCCACAAGAGAAACAACAGATCAAACAAGATGTGGAAGCACAAGAGCAGCAGCAACATTCTCAAAGCTGTACAAACAAGGCACCTTTCACATTTTCAGTTGGGTACAGCACAAGGAAAAGGATTTAGTTGCACACACTCTACTCTTAGAAACCTGCAATCTCAGCCTGACTGAAGTTGGGAAAAGCATCAACCAAGCTCTTGTTCAGGAGGTACTCTCCTTTTCATATCCCACAGGGTCCTCGTCTCAAAAGTCCTGTATAATTTTGTAATCAAGTTCTCAACTGCAGTTTGTCAGGGCCTCTGCAAGTCCATCCTACACACTAGGCCCTTTATTACTGTTGGGCTCCCTCAGCATCTACTCCTCTCAGCCTTTATTCCTAATCTCTTCCTTTGGAGCCTCAATAATCTTCAAGTGCCCTGGCTTGCCACCCCTTACTCATATATTTATGAAACAAAACCTCAGGACGTAAGTTTCTATGTGACCTCACACTATTTAAAAAAAAACAGAGAAAGAGAGCGGATACGAGACCCCCCTCTAAAACAGATTCTCAATGAGGGAGTCACAACTTGTATCCATGCCATGAGACGCTGACAAGGGGGTTGCTGAGTGCCACACAATATTAGCACTGTTGAGTGCAACACCTACAATACAATTCACAAGATAAACCCAGAGAATTCAAATAAGAATCCATAGCAAAGCCATTCTGACCTGTTATCTAAGTTCTTGGCAACAGAAAAATTGCTCTATTATTTTTCCATAAGCAAAAAATAAGTGAAAGCTATGAGCTGGCATTTACCAGGGAATTCCTTGAGTTTAAAAAACCCCCAACAGTTGAGAACCACTGCTCAAGTCACCTACACATCAGCACTACTTGCTTATCACATGCTCTGCATACCCATTATTTTTTGTTCAACATTGATAGATGAAAAATGTAGCATTAACTGCTAAATGCTATATCTTTTAATAAATTAATATTTAATAATTAGTTTCATACTTATGAGACTTGTGGGAGAAAGGATAGAGAAGCTTCTCAACAAAAGTAATGCAGGTGTTATAATGCTTTTACATAAAGGCACTCCTTGCATATACACAGAAACCAAGGGCACTGACTTTTAGAAACACAGATTTAAAACATTTTGTGAGGCACTCTGAAAAACACTCTAGTAGAAAAACTTCAGTATCCACCTATTCCTCAGAACCTATTTCACAATTACTAAGGACAGGTTAATTGTGTAATCAGGTAAGGTGTCACTATGTTCTTACTGGTCAGCATATCAAATCATTATGAGAGTCTCACTAAATTGAGAACACAGCACTTTAACTAAGAAGAGGGGAACAATGATGTGCACTATAGGCCAGTCAGTCTCACCTTCATCCTTGGCAAAGTCTTTGAAAAGATCATTAAGGCTCAGGTGGTGTTTTCGTCGATCCTCCCAGTCTCAGGCTATGGGCTGGGGAGGGAGAGGAGGATCCACGTAGTGAACCAAAGACTGCGGAGCTGGTGCCATTGGGAAGGCTTTGGCTTCCATGACTACAGCCCGCTCTTTGGCGAGAGAGGCAGCAAGCTGCTGGGAAGAGATGGCCTCCACCTCTCCCCCCTGGGGAGGAGGCTCTTCTCAGCCAGCCTGGCTGACCTGCTCCACCGGGCTTTAAACTAAGCCCGCGGCGGGATGGGGGGACTGCTGCCACTGCTGGCCCGCTGAGCAACCCTTGCAAAGCCAGCAGACCAAGGCACTTAAGGGAGCCCACCCCTGCCCCAGCCCTGGCACAATCTGTGGGCAAGGCAAGAGCCCCCAAGGGGACACTCGCCTGCCTGTACACTAATGCCAGGAGCCTGGGCAACAAGCAGGAGGAACTCATCCTCCTGCTCAGTGCAAAGAATTATGATGTCATTGGGATAACAGAGACCTGGTGGGACTCCACCCATGACTGGGCCACGGGGATAGAGGGCTATACCCTGTACAGGAGGGATCGTGTTGACAAAAGGGGCAGGGGTGTAGCTCTCTATGTCAAGGAAAGCTACATGTCCCTGCAAGCTGATGTTGGCGACTAGCGTGGACAGCTAGAGACCCTCTGGGTAAAAATTGGTGGGGAATACAGCACAGGGGACACAATGGTGGGAGTCTACTACAGACCTCCCACTCAAAGTCCTGAACTTGACCAGGAGTTCGCCCGGGAACTGACTGAGGCCGCTTGCTCCAGGACCTTGGTTGTCATGGGTGACTTCAATTACCCGGACATCTCCTGGGAAGATCACTCAGCAAAATCCGAGCAGTCGCAAAGCTTTCTCTCGTGCGTGGATGACCTCTACCTGACTCAAGAAGTCTATGGGCCAACGAGAGGCAAAGCGCTGCTCGACCTGGTACTGGCTACGGGGGACGACCTAGTGATCGATGAGAAGTTGGGTGACAGTGACCACGAGCTGATCACCTTCACCATCCGCCGGAAAGCTGGCAAGTCAGTCAGCAACACAGAAGTCCCTGACTTCAGAAAAGCCGACTTTGACAAGCTCAAGAGGCTTGTCGGTCAGGCCCTCAGGGACCGTGACCCCAGGGAGATGGGAGTTCAAGAAGAGTGGTTGCTTCTCAAGGAAGCGATCCTCAATGCACAAGCTAAATCTACTCCAACACGGAGGAAAGGCAGCAAGAAGGCACAGCAGCCCTCCTGGCTCTCCAGAGACCTAGTGGTTAAAAAGGAAAGCCTACAAAGGATGGAGGATGGGATTCACTTCCAAGGAGGACTATTTTGCACTGGTCCGGTCCTGCAGGGAGCAAACCAGGAAAGCCAAGGCTGCAACTGAACTCCAACTAGCTTCAAGCATCAAGGACAACAAAAAGTCCTTTTTTAGATATGTGGGGAGCCGGAGGAAAAGCAAGGGCAACGTTGGACCCCTGCTAAACCAGATGGGGCAACTGACAACTGACGCCCAGGAAAAAGCCAACCTATTAAATAGGTACTTTGCGTCAGTCTTTCATCAGTCCCATGGGACGCCCATGCCTGCTATGGGACAGAGAGATCCGGGTGATGGGGATCCCCTACCCTCCATAAATGCTGACTTTGTGAAGGAACACCTTGAGAAGCTGGATACCTTCAAGTCAGCCGGCCCTGACAATTTGCACCCCAGGAAACTCAAGGAGCTGGCAAGCATCATAGCCCAGCCCCTGGCACAGGTCTTTAAAACACTTGGTGCTCTGGTGTAGTGCCCGAAGACTGGAAGAAGGCCAATGTGGTGCCGATTTTCAAGAAAGGGAGGAGAGTGGATCCGGCTAACTACAGGCCCATTCGCCTGACTTCTATCCTGGGGAAGATCTTAGAAAAGTTTATTAAGGAGGCTTATTAAGGAGGCCATCCTTGAGGGACTGGCCCAGGCTAACATCCTAAGGGATAGCCAGCATGGGTTTGTTGCGGGTAGGTCTTGTTTGACCAATCTCATTTCCTTCTACGACCAGGTGACCTGTCACCTGGACGAGGGAGAAGAGATTGATGTCATATATCTTGACTTCAAAAAAGCTTTTGATCTGGTATCCCATGATCACCTCTTGGCCAAACTGCCCAGTTGTGGCCTTGGCTCCACCACGATCCGCTGGCTGGGAAATTGGCTTCGTGGTCAGACCCAGAGGGTTGTAATCGATGGCAGTCACTCATCGTGGTGCCCTGTGACCAGTGGGGTCCCTCAAGGCTCTGTCCTGGGACCCATACTGTTCAACATCTTCATTAACGATGTGGACATTGGAGTCAGGAGTGGACTGGCCAAGTTCGCCGATGACACCAAACTTTGGGGCAAAGCATCCACGCCAGAAGATAGGCGGGTGATCCAGGCTGACCTGGACAAGCTCAGCAAATGGGCAGATGAGAACCTCATGGTGTTTAACACCAAAAAATGCAAGGTCCTCCACCTTGGGAGGAAAAACCTGCAGCATCCTTATAGGCTTGGCAGCACAACGTTGGATAGCACTACAGAAGAAAGAGACTTGGGGGTCATCATTGACCACAAGATGAACATGAGCCTGCAATGCGATGCTGCGACTACTAAAGTGACCAAAACGCTGGCTTGCATCCATAGATGCTTCTCGAGCAAATCCCGGGACGTCATTCTCCCTTTGTACTCGGCCTTGGTGAGGCCGCAGCTGGAGTACTGCATCCAGTTTTGGGCTCCAGAATTCAAAAAGGATGTGGAGAAGCTTGAGAGAGTCCAGAGGAGAGCCATGCGCATGATCTGAGGTCAGGAAAACAGATCTTACAAGAGTAAATTGGATGCTTATCTTGCTGGGATCCTATAACCCCAGCTGACTTCCTGCCCTTTGGGCAGGGGGCTGGACTCGATGATCTCCCGAGGTCCCTTCCAGCCCTAATGTGTATGAAATAAATCTATGAAATCTATGATAGGCTGAGAGACATGGGACTCTTTAGCTTGGAAAAGCGTAGGCTCAGGGGTGATCTGATGGCCACCTATAAGTTTGTCAGGGGTGACCACCAGGATCTGGGGGAACGTCTGTTCACCAGAGTGCCCCAAGGGATGACGAGGTCGAACGGTCACAAACTCCTGCGAGACTGATTCAGGCTGGACACAAGGAAGAATTTCTTTCCTGTCCCAGCCCCCAAGGTCTGGAACAGTCTGCCAGCGGAGGTGGTTCAAGCGCCTACATTGAACACCTTCAAGAGTAAATTGGATGCTTATTTTGCTGGGATCCTATGACCCCAGCTGACTTCCTGCCCTTTGGGCAGGGGGCTGGACTCGATGATCTCCCGAGGTCCCTTCCAGCCCCGATGTCTATGAAATCTAAGTGAGAACCCAGCAGGTAAAATTATGCTGAGGGGAAACCAGCACGGGCTCACAGCAGGTAGATCATGCCCAACTAATCTAGTCTCTTTTTATGATCAGGTTAAAAAACACCTGGACACAGGAGTAGGGGTTGATATCATTTACTTAGACTTCAGGAAGGCCTTCGATACAGTATCCCACCCCATACCGGTGAACAAGTTAAGAGGCTGTGATGTGGATGATTACAGTCCCATGGGTTGCAAATTGGCTAGAGGGTTGTACCTGGAGAGTGGTAGTGGATGGGTCGGTATCAACCTGGAAGGGAGTGGGTAGTGGGGTTCCACAGGGCTCAGTCCTTGGACAGATACTCTTCGATGTCTTCATCAGTGACTTGGATGAGGGAGTGAAGTGTACTCTGTCCAAGTTTGCGGATGATACAAAACTGTGGGGAGGAGTGAACACACCAGAGGGCAGGGAACAACTACAGGCAGACCTGGACAGGTTGGACAAATGGGCAGAAAACAGTAGAATGGGATTTAACAAGGGGAAATGCAACGTGCTGCACCTAGGGAGGAAAAACTTCTAGCACACCTACTGCCTATCATAAAATCGGAGAAGAAGATCTACAAGGTCCCTTCCAACCCTACAAGTCCGACCCCCCGCCTGGGTGGGAGAAAAGACTGGACTCAAATGAGTCCAGCCAGGTAGTCATCAAGCCTCTTCTTAAAGATCCCCAGGGTAGGAGCCAGCACCACTTCCCTAGGAAGTTGGTTCCAGATCCTAGCCGCCCTAACTGTGAAGTAGTTCTTGCGGATGTCTAATCTAAATCTAGTCTCTAATAATTTATGTCCATTGTTCCTTGTCATGCCAGGAGGCGCTAGGGGAAACAGTGTCTCACCTAAACCCTTCTGGTCCCCCCCTAGTGAGTTTATAGACCGTCACCAGGTCCCCCCTCAGCTTTCTCTTGTGAAGGATGAACAGGTTTAGGTCCCGCAGTCTTTCAGTGTAGGGTCTGCCCTGTAGTCCCCGGATCATGTGGGTGGCCCTCCTCTGGACCCTTTCAATGTTGTCCACATCCCTCCTGAAATGGGGTGCACAGAACTGGACACAGTACTCCAGCTGTGGCCCGACCAGCGTCGCATACAGGGGGAGGATCACCTCCCTGGCTCTACTTGAGATGCACCTGTGGATGCACGACAAGGTCCGGTTAGCCCTGCCAACCCTGACCTCGCATTGTCGGCCCACGTTCATCTTGGAGTCAATAATGACTCCAAGATCCCTTTCTGCCTCCGTGCTCTCAAGAAGGGAGTTTCCCATTTTATAAGTGTGCTGCTGGTTTCTACTGCCTAAGTGCAGCACCCTGCACTTGTCAGTGTTGAAATGCATCCTGTTTATGTCCACCCACTCCTGTAACCTATCTAGGTCTTGTTGCAGTCTTTCCTTCCCTACTAGCATGCTCACTTCACCCCAAATTTTGGTATCACCCGTGAATTTAAACAGGTTGCATTTCACCCGGTCGTCTAAATCGCTGATGAAGAAACTGAACAGTGCAGGCCCAAGGATCAAGCCCTGGGGGACTCTGCTGCCCACTTCCCCCCAGGTCGAATATGACCCGTCCACCACCACCCTCTGAGTACGACCCTTCAGCCAATCTGCAATCCATCTGACTATGTAGGCATCAATGCCATAGTCCGCCTAGTTTTTTAATGAGGATGGGGTGGGAGACGGTGTCAAAGGCCTTGCTGAAGTCTAGAAAGACTACATCCACGGCAACACCTGCATCCAAGGCTTTTGTGACCCGATCATAAAAGGCAATCAAGTTGGTCTGACATGACCTGCCCCAATGAAACCGTGCTGGTTGCCCTTGATCATCATCCCTGAAGCTGGCCCATCACAGATGTGCTCCTTGAGGATCTTCTCAAAGACTTTCCGAAGGATAGAGGTAAGACTGACAGGCCTATAGTTGCCTGGGTCCTCTCTCTTCCCTTTTTTGAATATGGGGACCACGTTAGCTATCTTCCAGTCATCTGGCACCTGGCCCGAGCACCACCAGCGCTCGTAAAGCCGTGCCAAGGGCCCTGCAATGACCCCTGCTAGCTACCTCAACACCCTGGGGTGGAGAGCATCTGGACCCGCTGACTCGAACACGTCCAGCCCCTCCAGAAACCCTCTAACCCGGTCCTCCCCAATCTGAGGTCTGGAGGCATTCCCCTTGAGTCCATCTAACATCACAGCGGGGAAGTCCTGGTCCCTGCACAAGAAAACGGACACGAAGAATTGGTTAAAGAGTTCCACTTTCTCCTCTGGCGCAACCACCAGATTGCCCAGCGTACTTTGCAGGGGCCCCACATTACCCGGTGCCACCTTCATCCTCCCTATGTATTTGAAAAAGGACTTTTTATTATCCTTGATCTTGGACGCTAGTCCTAGCTCTAAGTCCACTAGGACTCGGAGATCCCTTTCCACTTCTGTGCTACCGAGCAGGACATTTCCTAGGTGGACACCAAAATGAACATGAGTTGTCAGTGTGACGAAGTCATCAGAAAAGCTAATGGCACTTTATCGTGCATCACCAGATGCATGACAAACAGAACCGGGGAGGTGATACTTCCCCTCTATCGGGCACTGATTAGATCACAGTTGGAGTGCTGCGTCCCGTTTTGGGCACCACACTTCAAGCGGGATGTGGATAACCTGGAGAGGGTCCAGAGAAGGGCCACTTGTATGGTTAAGGGGTTGCAGGCCAAACTTTATGAGGAGGGACTAGGGCACGTAGACCTCTTCAGCCTCTACAAGAGAAGGTTGAGAAGCAAACTTGTGGCTGCCTATAAATTCATCATGGGGGCGCAGAAGGGAATTGGTCAGGCTCTACTCACCAAGGCGCCCCGGGGGGGGGTCACAAGAAATAATGGCCATTAGCTAGCAGCGAGCAGATTTAGACTGGACATTCGGAGGAACTTCTTCAAAGTTAGAGTGACCAAAATCTGAAATGGGCTCCCAAGGGAGCTGGTGCTCTCCCCTACCCTGGGAGTCTTCAAGAGGAGGTTAGATAGGCATCTGGCTGGAGTCATCTGAACCCAGCACACTTTCCTGCCTATGCAAGGGGTTGGGGTTGGGCTCAATGATCTATTGAGGTCCCTTCCAACCCTAACATCTATGAATCTATGAATGAGGTGGTCACATTCACAGATGACACCAGATTACTCAGGATGGTAAAAATAAAGCTGACTGGGGAAATCTGCAGAAGGATCTTAACTGAGAAAGTGGGCAACAAAATGGCAGATGGAGTTCAACCTCAGTAAGCGCAAAGTAAAGCACGTAAGAAAAAGTAAACCAAGATGCACACACATGATGTGTGTGTCTATATTAAGCTGTTACTACTAGGGGTGTACCAACTGAAATTTTTGAGGCTGATACTGATAGCCAATTTTTAAGGGGGCATATTGGTCAATACCAATCCAATTTCCAATATCAGCCCAGAAGCTTGGAAAGCTGAGTACAGCTGGTAAGTCTCATGTGGTGGAAAGGGAGGGGAAAGGGAAGGGGCGTGGTGGGGGTAGGACGTGTTCAAGTCAGCAGGTCTGGACGATCTCCACCCTAGAGTACTAAAGGTATTGGCCGAGGTCACTGCAGGACCCCTGGCATGGCTTTGTGAGTACTCATGGTGCTCTGGTGTGGTCCCACAGGACTGGAAGAGGGGCAATGTGGTTCCCATCTTCAAAAAGGGGAGGAAGGAAGACCCAGGAAACTATAGGCCAGTTAGTCTTACCTCGATTCTAGGCAAGCTGTTTGAGAAAATTATGCTGGCACACATCCATGAGGGGCCAGCAGGGGACTGCATGCTTAGGGGCAACCAACATGGGTTCATCAGCGGCAGGTCCTGTTAGACCAACCTGGTGGCCTTCTATGATCAGATCACCAGATCATTAGATGCAGAGACATCGTCTTCCTGGACTTCCGGAAGGCATTCGACAACGTCTCTCACCCCGTTCTTATTAAGAAATTGGGGGACTGCGGTGTCAATGCCCACACAGTCAATTGGGTCGCCAACTGGCTGGAGGGCCGCACCCAGAGGGTGGTGGTGGATGGGTCCTTCTCAACCTGGAAGGATGTAGACAGTGGGGTTCCCCAGGGCTCAGTCCTCGGGCCCTCACTGTTCAACATCTTCATCAGTGATTTGGATGAGAGGGTAAAAAGCACCCTGTTCAAATTTGCTGATGACACTAAGATGTGGGGGGATGTGGGCACACTAGAAGGAAGCAACAGGTTTCAATCAGACCTAGACAGGCTACAAGGGTGGGCGGATGCGAATAGGATGGGATTCAACACAGACAAGTGCAAGGTGATGCACCTCGGGAGGAACAACCGGCACCATACCTACAGGTTGGGGAACTCCCCTCTTGTGAGCACGGAGGCGGAAAAGGATCTTGGAGTCATCATTGACACCAAGATGAACACGGGCCGGCAGTGCGGGGACACGGTCAGGAAGGCCAACCGCACCTTGTCCTGCATCCACAGATGCATCTCGAGCAGGTCCAAGGAGGTGATCCTCCCCCTCTGTGTGGCACTGGTCAGGCCGCAGCGGGAGTACTGCATCCAGTTCTGGGCGCCGCACTTCAAGAGGGATGTCGACAGCATGGAGAGGGTCCAGAGGAGGGCCGCTCGCATGATCAGGGGACAGCAGGACAGGCCCTATGAGGAGAGGCTACGGGACCTGAACCCATTCAGCCTCCAAAAGAGAAGGCTGAGGGGGGATCTAGTGGCCTGTTATAAATTAGTCAGGGGGGCTCAGCAGGCATTGGGGGAGTTACTATTCCCCCATGCACTGCCAGGAGTGACCAGGAATAATGGTCACAAGCTAGCAGAGGGCAGGTTTAGGCTAGATATCAGGAAGTGCTACTTCACAGTCAGGGTGGCTAGGATCTGGAACCAACTTCCAAGAGAAGTGGTGCTGGCTCCTACCCTGGGGATTTTTAAGAGGAGGCTGGATCAACATCTTGCTGGGGTCGTTTGACCCCAGTATTATTTCCTGCCATGGCGGGGGGTCAGACTAGATGATCTACTCAGGTCCCTTCCGGAAACTATGGGTACAACTTTCAAAATAGGTCTATTAATGTTGTAAGCTGTAAAGCAGTGTTGTGCCATTAGGCATGAACAGGTGTGCCACAGAATTTTGGGGAGTCGCCCCCCCTCCCCGTCTGTCTATCTGTAGCTGCAGCAGGCAGGGGGCATGGCTCCAGCCAGTGATACAAGCCCTGCGCTACCTTCCCTGCCGCCGCTCTGTGTCTGGATGCGTGCCACCCCCATCCACTCTGTGTCCGATGTGCCACAATGTTTCTTTATTCATGCAAGTGCGCCCTGAGATGGAAAAGGTTGGGAAACGCTGCTGTAAAGCAAGAGAGAAAAAGCTGAGGGTACATCATTCTGGATCGCCCCTGCATCTGTACTCTTCTCCTTAGCATACACAGATGCCCATGTGAGACGCAGGCTTATTAGGTGTGGTCAGTTAATGACTATTGGGACCCCTGGGGTTTGAACCCAGGTTGCTTGCACTCAGACAGGATTCCAGGATGCAGGACCACTGCACAGCTACTGAGTTAGGTGGACCTGTAGTTTGGCATAGTATGGTACTTAAGTTAAAGCAGAGGTTGTCAACCAGGGATACGTGTACCCTTGCAGGTACTTGGACCGGTCCTAAGCAGTACGCACAGATGGGTAGGGACAGAGTGCCACAGCCTCCCAGGAGCAGAGCTGGGGTGGGGCAAGGGCAGTGGCGCCCCTCTGCGGGGCAGGGAAACCTCACACATGGAGGCTGCTGCCTCCACACACCAACCCAGTGAGCTTCCCCTGCCCTACAGAGGGGTACCGCTCCTCCCAGCCTGGTGAGCTTCCCTGCCCCAAGCCCAGCCCTGCTCCTGAGAGACGGCAGCACTCCCCCCACTGCCCAGCTCAGCCACATATTACCCCCCCACCCTGTCGGCATCTGGCTGCCAGGGGTACTTAGACTAAAAAAAAAAAAAAAGGTTAAAAACCTCTGGGTTAAAGTATAATCAGTCATTTCCAAATACTTACAAACAATGGATTTTTTTCCTGATACTTAGTCAGCTTAAAAGGGACTGATTACCACACGCATCATTCTTATATTTATACACCACCTTTCCCAAAAGACTCAGAGGTTTACAGTACTCTTGATTTTTGTAGCAAGAAACTGCATTAAGGATTTTTCTGTGCAATCATAATTCTCATATAACAAAGCCAAATGCCCACGATTTGCATTATGAATTTTTGCAATATATTTTTTCTTCATTATAAATGCCAAGAAATCATTTGCGCACAATCATGCGAAATACATCTTGTGAAAAGCTTAAAATGGCTAACTCCTGATTATCAGGCTCACTCATGGATTATTAGCCATTGTTACCAATGCCCTCCAAGTGATGAATTAACCAGATTTTACTGTATTTCAAGGCAGGCGAGATCTATTTTATCACATTTTGCAGAGAATACACTGCGCTGAAATTACTATCAGCCATTTTCATTTTAGTCGAACCAAATTCTCATTAGAGAGAGGCAGTTAGCCATGATAGCATATAATGAAGCAGGCTGTTACCTATGAAAGTTTATGTATTACTGAACAAGTTAGTCTCTACGGTGCCACCCTGTCCTGCCTTCTCTCTCTCTCTCATTAAGATTAAAACAAGCTGTAAGATTCAATGAAACAAAAATTGTTGCTTCTCAGAGGACAAACTATGCATTCCAGCTTCAGTGCAGAAAGTGTTGATGTAGGAATTTAAATGTCCTAAGACCCTCTGAAAATTTAATCTATAGTTCCTTTTTTTCCCCCCCTAAATACTTGTATAGTAGAGCGATAGGTACCATTTGTTGATCGCTACAGATTGAAAGCCATTGCTAAGGGTACTGTGCTATGAGAGAAGCCACTTTTCAGAAAAGCAAAACATCTTCTGAGCAGGTAAGGTCAACTTCATGGCACTCTCCTCCAGAGTCAAGATATTAACCTGACTGGTTAAAAGATCTAGCTGGACACTTTGGCTCACAAACACTGACTCATCATCAAAGAGAAAAAGGCATTCTCTCCCCTGCCCTCCCCAGAAGCGTCTCTGTAGCAGTAGTAGGAGGAATGCACTCTGGCCTATAATAATAGCTCCAATTCTGTGGTAGATGAACCACAGTTAAGCTGCTGTGAAGCACCTTGGGATCAGCAGGTATGAAAGGCTCTTTTAAGCTGAAAAGCCTCTTCAACATAGAGAAATTAGTTGGGAACATAAAAAAAGGGAAACTTAAAATCAACAATTTCAGGCAACTTGAATTTTATTCCAGGCTTTGCTACATAGGGAAGTTAGCATACAGTAACACAAGGTTTGAATTTAAGATGAGTTGGTTACTCTGCTTTAACTCCCTGCATGGACAAGACCCAAGAAGTTCACAAAAAAGCAACATCAAAGGAGGATTTAATTTTAGTAAAAAAAATACTGAGAAATCAAACCTAGTAGGCAAAATGTGATGAGAGTAAGTTACAACTAGAGGTGCACTGATACATTGGTCCGATATTGGATCAGCACCGATATAAAGCAAATTGAGTGCATCAGAAATTGGCCTGAGGGGGCCAATAAATGCCCGTGTATGTGTGCAGCCACAGCACAGCACAGCACACAGGCAGCTAGGAGCACAGTACAGCAGTTTGGACAGCTGCATGCAGCTGGTAAATCTGGTGTTACAGAAGGGGAGAGGGGGAAGAAAGGGGAATGGGGAGGAGCAGATCAACGCTACCTGCAGTAAGGGAGAAAGTGGGGCAGGGGCAGATGCTGCCCAGCTGCGGTGGGGTGGACAGGAGCAGCTCCCATTGCTGTGCGCACCCCAGGAATGCATGGGGTGGGGGGGGCAGCAGCCACGTGCCCCCAGATCTACACAGGGCATGGGCAGGGTGAAGGGCTGCTGCGCTGGACTCTTCCTGGCACACGGGGGTGGGGGAGTGTGTGGCAGGGGTTGGGCTGGGGCTGCACTTGGGGCAGGCAGCAGCAGCACTGGGAGGGGACTACATGGGGCCCTGCAGCCACCCCAAATTTTGCCGTAGCTCCCCCTACCAGGGCTGCCACTGCCCCACCCCCGCCACATGCCCGGAAGAGCCTGGCACAGCCCCAACCCCAGCCTGCAGCTGCAGCCCACCCCATCCATGCCCCATGCAGATCCTGGGGACATACACCCCCTCCTTCCCCACCCCAATACTCTCCTGGAGTGCGTGCAGTGGCAGGAGCCACCTACCCCTCTCCCTGTGCCCCCCGGATGAGTGCAGCTTCATTTTGCATCCTGCCTCACTCGAGCAGCCTCTGCCCTACTCCCTCCCTCACCCCAGGGGCCTTGATCTGCACCTCCCCCCACCCCCATGCTCCTTCCCTCCCCCTCTCCTTCCACCACAACAGACTTACCAGCTGGACACAGCTGTAGGTGATTTCCTGGCCACCTACAAACTCATCAGGAGGGGCCAGCAAGAAATAAGGGATACAGTGTTTACCAGGGCACCCGGTGAGGTAACTAGAAATAATGGCCACAAATTGGAAGAGAGCAAATTCAGATTGGACATCAGGAAAAAATTCTTTACAGCAAGGGTTGCCAAAATATGAAATACACTTCCAAGGGAGGTGGTGCAGTCCCCTTCCTTGAAGGTATTTAAAAGGAGATTGGATAGACACCTGGCTGGCATCATCTGACCCCAGCACTCATTCCTGCCCTGGGCAGGGGGTCGGACCCAAATGACCTAATAGGTCCCTTCCAATCCCAACATTCAAAACTACGCATCAGAAATCAGATCAGTATTGGCTGATATGCATCCTTAAAAATTGGCTATCAGTATCGGCCCCCAAAATCTCTATCGGTGCACCTCTAGTTACAACGCTTCACTGCACTTATACAGTGCTACTGAATGGTCTTCAAGGAACCTAGCTCTAAAATGCTGGAGACTGCAACTGAGAGAGGAACAGTGGAAAAAAACCCCAGTCATACCCTGTATACTCTCCCTTTCAACATCCACTCTCTGCCTACAGGATACTGAGCAAGACAGACCTATGGTCCAATCCAGTAAATGACAATTCTTATGCTCTTGAACCAAAGGCTACGCCACGGGTAATTAAGAAATATTTTAGACTGTCAGAAAGAATTTTTTTAATGCCTTCAGGTCTGGACAATCTCAGCCCAAGAGTCCTAAGAAGTTGACTAAGAATGTTTCTAGCCTGGAAACACTAGGGGTTTTTTTATTTAGTTCTTCAACACCAAGGAAGATCCCTCAAAGACAGAATGGAACACCACTGACATTAACGCAACCAGGTATAGGACCTGCCCAGGTAAGAGCTCAGGTATATATCAAGGGACCAGTTGTCTCTCAGGAAGGGGGGTAGGTGTCTCTTCACTAATGCAAGAAGCATGGGGAACAAGCAGGAGGAGCTTGCTCTCCTGCTTGCAAGTAGTAAAATGGACCTGGTTGGTCTAGTGGAGACATGGTGGGATGAAACTTTTGACTGGGCAGTAGACACAGAGGGCTATAGGTTGTTTAGAAGAGATAGGAAGGGGGGAGGGGGTTGTGCTCTACGTTTTGGAACAGTATACCAGTTCTACCTTCCAAATGGGACCAGAGGAAGGCTTAACTGAGACCCTGTGGGTCAAACTTCAAGGAGGGCAGGGGGAGAGGGATCTGGTGGTAGGGGTTTACTACAGGCCACCACATCAGGAGGAAGAGCTGGATCTGGAATTCTCCAGGCAGCTGGGGGAGGCCGTGCGTGCAAAGGATGTTGTGGTCATGGGTGATATGAATTACCCTGACATCAACTGGGAGGAGCAGTCGGCCAGGTCTAGCCACTCACGAAGGTTCCTGACGTGCGTACAGGACCTAAACCTCATGCACGAGGTACTCGTCCCCATGAGGGGAAACGCCATACTGGATCTGGTGTTAGCCTCTGGGGACGACCTGGTGGGGGAGGTGCTAGTACAAGGGAGGCTAGGGGACAGTGATTGTGAAATGATCCAGTTTGCTATTCAGAGGAAGGTGGGGAGGGGAACTAGCACAGCGCAAATGCCTGACTTCAGGAAAGCCAACGTCGATGTGCTATGGGCAGTAGGCAGGGAGGCACTCGGAGCCCAGGAGGTAGCTAGCATGGGGGTCCAGGAAAGGTGGTCCTTCCTTAAGGAAGCTATCCTTGGGGCGCAGCAGGATGCAATTCCTCTGCACAGGAAGGTGGGAAAAGGATCCAAGAAACCTTCATGGCTGAGCGTGGATATCCAGGCTGGCCTGAAGGCAAAGAAAAAAAGCGTACTGGCCGTGGAAGCAGGGGGCAGGGACGAAGGAGAAGTACACCTCCCTGACCCAAGCTTGTAGGGATTTGGTGAGGGAGGCTAAAGCAGCACTGGAGCTTAGATTAGCTTCTAGGATTAAGGATAACAAAAAGTCCTTCTTCAACCATACAGGTAGCAAGAAGTCTCAGGGTAACATTGGACCCCTATGAGGTAGGACAGGGCAGTTGGTGACGGACGCACGAGAGAAGGCAGAACTCTTCAACAAGTTCTTTTCTTCCGTGTTCCTGTTCACTGACAATGGGGTGCTCTCGGATGATAGCGTAGAGAGGCCCGGGAAGGATGCGAGTCCCCCGACTGTTAGTTCAGACCTAGTTAAGGACTACCTGGAGGGCTTAGATGTGTCCAAGTCGGCGGGCCCGGATGACCTTCATCCGCGGGTGCTGAGGGAATTGGCTGGTGTCATTGCGAAGCCATTGGCATGGCTGTTCAAGGACTCCTGGTGCTCGGGCCAAGTCTGAGGACTAGAAAAGGGCCAATGTGGTCCCTATTTTCAAGAAGGGGAGGAAGGAAGAACCTGGCAACTATAGGCCAGTCAGCCTCACTTCTATCCTGGGGAAGGTCTTTGAAAAAATTATCAAAGGCCACATTTGTGAGAGACCTGCAGGGGATGCTGAGGGGTAACCAGTATGGGTTTGTGCAAGGCCGATCCTGCCTGACCAACCTGGTCTCTTTCTATGACCAGGTAACAAAGAGCTTAGATGGGAAGGAGGAAGTTGATGTCACCTTCTTAGACTTCCCGAAGGCCTTCGACACAGTGTCCCACCCAATTCTGGTGGGCAAGCTGAGGGGCTGCGGCATGGACAAATGCATGGTCACGTGGGTGGCAAACTGGCTCCAGGGGCAAACCCAGAGGGTGGTGGTGGACAGGTCGATGTCGACCTGGGGGGGTGTAGGCAGCAGAGTCCCCCGGTCCTGGGGCCGGTGCTGTTCAACATCTTCATTAGCGACCTGGACGAGGGTGTGGAGAGCACCCTGTTCAAGTTCCCTGATGACACCAAGCTGTGGGGTAAAGTGAATACACCGGCAGGCAGGGACCGCATCCAGGCAGACCTGGAGAGGTTGGAGAGGTGGGCGGATCTGAACAGGATGTAGTTCAACAAGGACAAGTGCAGGGTGCTGCACCTGGGAAAAGGGAACCAGCATTATGGTTATAGGTTAGGGGCTGCCCCTCTCAGCAGCACAGAGGCAGAGAGGGATCTTGGAGTCAGGACTGACTCCAGGATGTATGAGTCGCCAATGCGATGAAGCAATAGGCAGAGCCAACTGCACCCTGTCATACATCAACAGGGGCATCACTAAAGTCCAGAGAGGTCTTACTCCCCCTCTATGCGGCGCTGCTCAGGCCACAGCTGGAGTAATGTGTCCAGTTCTGGGCACTGCACTTCAGGAGGGACATGGAGAACCTGGAAAAGGTCCAGAGAAGGGCCACTCATATGGTTAAGGGCCTGCAGGCCAAGCCCTACGAGGAGAGACTAGAGAAACTGGACCTTTTCAGCCTCCGCAAGAGAAGGTTGAGAGGCGACCTGGTGGCTGCCTATAAGTTCGTCAGGGGGGCACAGAAGGGAATTGGTGAGTATTTATTCACCAAGGCCCCCCCGGGGGTTACAAGAAATAATGGCCACAAGCTAGAAGAGAGCAGATTTAGATTGGATATTAGGAGGAACTTCTTCACAGTTCGAGTGGCCAAGGTCTGGAATGGGCTCCCAAGGGAGGTGGTGCTCTCCCCTACCCTGGGGGTCTTCAAGCGAAGGCTAGATGTGTATCTAGCTGGGGTAATGTAGGCCCAGCACTCTTTCCTGCTTATGCAGGGGGTTGGACTCGATGATCTACTGAGGTCCCTTCCGACCCTAGCATCTATGAATCTATGAATTCTATGATACACTAGTATTAAAAGGCAAATGGGACAACACAGGTAACCATACGGAAGGTCAACCTGACATGAGCTCCAGGAGACTAACAAAAAAAGCTGATACAGGATTCAAATCAATAAAGAATAAAAAGGTAAGGAAAACAGTTCATGTCAGACAACAAATGGTTTTAGAAAACAGATGCATCTATGAAGACCCAATTTTATTCTTTACTGAGATCACATGTTTGGCCAAAAAAGAAAATGGATAGAAATATTATACATTGAATCAATACTGCAAAATAATCTTGTTAAAAGTTAGTACGGTGTTATCAAAAACACACATGCACTGATTGGATTAAGAAATGTCCAAAAGATCTTAAAAGTTAGCTGTCAATACGCAATCACCAAATGGATATGTTCCTTTCGGATTTCCAGAAGAAACTGTCTCGTGCTTCATGCTACTCAATATTTTTTTTTTTTTTTTTAAATCAGTGAACTGTCTAGAAGTAACTGTCTATCAGCAACCTGGAAGATCAGTGCTGAAAGAATAAACTGATGAAACAGACTTGCAAAGGGGTAAATGATGAAGACAGGGTAGTTATGACTGGTTGGTAACACCAATTATCCAAAATGGTTTTAATATTTGTAAAGACACAGGGTGCTGACAGATGTGGGAGAAAAACCCCCCAGCACTTTATTAGAAGAGGATTCACATCAGATTAACCAGGTTCCCCAGCATCTGTATAGCTCGCACACTTCAGCAGGACTTTTGGGCACTTTCATCTAATTGATTTAATTGTGTGATTAAATAAGTGCCAAAGAGCCCCACTGAAGTGTATGAGCTATACAGATGCTGAGCAAGCTATGTCAAACTGATGTGATTCCTCTTCTGGGCATGCACTGTGCTTGGCATGGGGGCAAGCTAAGCTCAAAGTAAAGTGCTGGTTTTATTTTGTTGTACCTTAGGGTACAAACCATACTCCCGTGTTCTTTCTTTGTTATGCTTCTACCTCTAATCTCCAATCCCCTGGGGGAAAGGGGGAGCACAAAGAAAAAGAGATAATAAAGGCAACTGCGAGCAACCTATTATGCCTTTACCTGCATGTGTAGAGAGGGCCACACAGAAGCTGCCCATGCCACAGGTTGCCTACCTCTGTTCTAGACTGACACTCCAAACACAAATGTAAGACTGGAGTTCGGTAGCCATTTAGAACAGTAATTATCAATCTTTTTTGCACTAGAACCCATTTGTAAACATTGATGGCGAGTCCCAACCCAGTGCCCACCATCCTAAGCCTCAGCTACCCAGTGTCAGAGGCAGGGGGTGGGGGCCCCAAGCTGCCCCTTGAAGGCTGGAACTCTGCAAGGGAAAAGCCACAGTTGCCCATGTTGTTTTTTTAAAGGACAATCCATTTTTAAAGTTTGTTCACGACCCTTTCATATAGTCTTGCTTCTTTTGGGACATGACCCACAGGTTGAGAAACCCTGATTTAGAAAACACAAAACAGAAAGACTGTGAAAGTTACACTGCAGGTCCTGGAACCAGTATTATTAGACAGTTAATGCCAAAATGGCCCTTACTTTATCTGGATCTTTATACCCACACTCAACACTAGGCATCTGAGTGCCTGATAGTACTGAGAGCTTGCTGAAAGGACTCTAAGATTAAAGCAAAAAAACAAAAACAAAAACAAAAACAAAACAAAAACAAAACAAAAACCCCAGGCCCCCCTAAAATAACAAAGCATGACCTTGGCCTGCATTTTTAACACAGCTATAATAAAGCCAGAATCTCTTTGGCACAAGGTCTATTTTTCTATCTGTGTTTTATATTTTGGTGCACTGTACAATACTTATTCAGTCTTAGGCAATCTTCTGTTCCAACAACCTCATTGCACAAAGAATCTGCACTAACTGAAGGGTTTCCATGACAGCTGCTAGTATCCAAACATGACAGGTGTTCACCATAATGGTGTGCAACTGACTTATAAGAAAGGGCTGTTTGCTTCATTCAGTCAGTGGTTTATCTATGGAGTACAGAGGAGGAGAGAACCAGAGGCTTCTCCCTTTTCTCCCAAAGGATACATTTCTCAGCAAAACATCCTCACAGCTAGGAAAAGCTCAGCAGGATTCTCCTCTGTGGTATTTTCACATTAGCCAGAGGTTGCTTAGAAACAAGAGCTCTTCTCTGGAAAGAGTACAAAACTAACTCCTGATGGCTCACGTACCAGAAGTAACCTACACCACAGCATGTTGCTTACTGGTACTGCATCATCTGCAGTGGGTGCTTGGTGGCTTCTAGGCAAAGGTTAAAGCAATGGGCTTGGGAGTGACTCTCAAAGGTGCAGGTCATCACCCTGAAGCACTCCGGGTGTCCCTGTTCTAGGTTTCAGGAAAGGTAGCGATATTAAGAGAATTATTGCTAAAAGGCCTTCAGCTTTAAAGTCAGCCTTTCCCTTGGCCCAAAGTAGAATGCAACATAATACATAGTTATTGATTTAGAGGTCTGCAGAGGAAAGTGAAAAGGAATTTGAGACCTGTGTGAAAGTGGAGAGTTTTTTGACTGGTATTAGGTTAAGAAATATTTGGGGGGGTTTTTTGTATCTCATGTTCAGGTTCTCCCTTTAAAAATAGATTATATATGAAAATATCCAAACTAACTAATGAATTGGTCCACAAAGCATTAGGTGCTGATAGAAAGTGTTACCATTAACCTAACTGTGTAAAGTCTAAAATTCTAATTCAGCACATCGGGTTCACTACATCACCATAATGAATGAAGCACCAACATTGTACTGACATACCACACAGTTCCAGGTACCCTATTATACAAAGAATATAAATGTAAACAAGACAAGACAACAGGGGGTTAAAAAAGGTTCCAAGGTTAGAACTGTACAAAGAAAGATATGTGAAAATTTCTAAGAAAAGAAGAGAGAGGACAGGAGATAGGTATAGAAGGCAAAAGCATCACTGAAGTACACGGGAGGGTAATGAGTTTGGACTCTGATCCTTCCAGCCCAAATGTCTATGAAATCTATCAGTCCCCTGCCCCAGGGGCAGGAAGTCAGCATCCCAATATGTCTTGAAGGTGTTCAAAGTGGGTGCTTGAACCACCTCCGGTGGCAGTCTATTCCAAACCTTAGAGGCTCAGACAGTAAAGAGGTTCTTCCTCATGTCCAGCCTGAAACAGTTGCGGAAGAATTTGTGACCGTTCAACCTTGTCATCCCTTGGGGCGCTCTGGTGAACAGATGTTCTCCCAGATACTGGTGAGCATCCCTGATAAACTTATACATAGCCACCAGATCACCCCTGAGCCCACGCTTTTCCAGGCTGAAGAGTCCCATAGCTCTCAGCCTCTCATCATAAGGTCTGTTTTCCTGACCTCTGATCATGCACATGGCTCTCCTCTGCACTCTCTCAAGCTTCTCCACATCCTTTTTGAATTGTGGAGCCCAAAACTGGGCTCAGTACTCCAGCTGCAGCCTCACCAAGGCCGAGTACAAGGGGAGAATGACATCCCAGGATTTTCTTGAGAAGCATCTATGGATGCAAGCAAGCGTTTTGCTCTCTTTACTAGCCACAGCATCACATTAAAGGCTCATGTTCATCTTGTGGTCAATCATGACCCCCTTTCGTCCATAGTGTTAGCCAGTGTAGCACTGCCAAGCCTATAAGGATGGTGCAAGGTTCTCCACCTTGGGAGGAAAAACCTGCATTTTTTGCTTCAGGTTCTCATCCGCCCATTTCATGAGCCTGTCAAGATCTGCCTGGATCATCCTCCTGTTCTCAGGTGCAGATGCTTTACCCCAGAGTTTGGTGTCCTCAGCAAATTTGGCCAGCCCACTTCTGATACCAATGTCTACATCATTCATGATGTTAAACAGTATAGGCCCTAGGACAGAGCCTTGTGGTGCCCCATGATCGGTGAGGTCCCACAACAATTGACTTCCGTCAAACATCAACCTCTGGGTCCTACCGCAGAGTCAATTCCCCAGCCACCGGATTGTGGTGTGGTCGAGGCCGCAATTAACCAGTTTTGCCAAGAGGTGATTATGGGATACCAGAGCGAAGGCTTTTTTAAAGTCAAGATATATGACATCATATATGAACTCTAGCACTGACTTCAATAACCCCTACAGCTAAGTTAAAGCAGAGAGACACATCACTCCACCTGAAAAGAGTACATGTAATTATGCACCTAATCTGTACTCACAGGTGCTACAACTGTATAGGTTGTCAATTTGGTATTTGTAAAGTCAATTTCACATAGTTTCACATGGCTTTAAAATGAGGCCTTAAATGCCATCTTCGCTTACTGGACTCGGTTTCTGCAAACCTCACCAAATTTTCTGAGAATTACCATAAGTCTGTGTGGCTATTACTCTGAATTTCTCTCATGCTCTTTGATACACTTTACAGTTAGCCTAAGCCCCGGCAGTTTTTGAAATATACATTTCACATGGCCACATGACAAATGGTTTAACTCAGGGGTGTCAGTTGCTTGGGGCTCCAAACAGACCTGGGCTGCAGCATTCCTCACAGGCTGGACTGGGATCAACCACCAGTTGGGACCAACCTCCAGTGGAAGCGGTAAGTGGTGTGGATGCCTGTGCCACCGCGCCCAAGGAGAACATCTGATACTCTGGGGATGCTCGGAGGAGCGTGCATGAATGAAAGACAACTGCAAAAACAAAAGACTAAGTGATCACCGAATACCACCCTACCCCAGACTAATACACAGTGGACACTAAGAACTCTCGTCTCCCTGCAGCAGCACCAACCCTGTTCTTCAGTGAGCTACGTACACGGCGCAGCGTTATCCAGTTCCTCCCCACAACTCGCTCCACAAAGGGAACTAGTGACGTCACTGCGCCTTTGACTCTTCCCACAAAGACTAGACGCACGCTCCAGTGACAGGGCTTGCTGACAATCGGTCTGGTGCCAGCATCGAGCCTCAGATGGAGTTTCCCACCCACTCCAGGCTGCGCTCCCAAGCAACCTGACTTGGAGAAGCCCTGATCCAGCACATTGGGGGCTGCTACCGGCCACCACTGGGCATGGGTCCATGCAGCCCACATCTCGCTCTGAACACTAATGGACACCCACAGCACAAGCAAGCGCAGAGCCCAAATCACCCGAGGGGCCAACCAAGGCGAGCGGCACAAGGAGCACGGGCGCATCCCCTGTTCTTGGCGGCGAGGCTCTCTCCGGCAATGCGGGACCTGTTATCCGACCCACAAACCGGTTTTTCACAAGCCGTGGGGCGCCGCGAGCTGGGCAAGAACCATTTCCCCAACCACGAATAAAAAATAACCACATCGCCCGAGCAGCCGCATCCAGCCCAGCACGCCCAAGCCCCGCGGCCGGGAATACCCCGCACGACCGCGAGCCGCCCGCGCCGCCTCATGCTAGGCCAGGGTCGCGCCGCCCCACACACGCTCCGCGGCCCCACCAGCCCCGAGGCCCCCCGCGGAAGAGCCGGGCCGGGCCGGGCCGGGCCGCGGCGCGGAGGGAGAGGGGGGTGGAGGAGGAGGAGGAGGTCAAGACGCCACTCACCAGGGAGATGGTCGTCGTGGCCGCCATCTTGTCGCCCCGGCCTGCCGCCTGCTCGAGCTCTCGCGAAAGTTGCAGCTTGGAACGAGAAGAAAGGAAAGAAAACTCTCGCGACGCCTTCCCGTTTTCTGGCCTCGCGCACGGCTTCTCGCGAGATCTGCGGCGGAGAACAGGAACTCTCGCGACGCCTTCCCGACGCCTAGTCTAGAGCACGGCTTCTCGAGAGAGTTGCCTCACGTTTTCGCTCGGGGTTGATGGGGAGGGACAGGCACCGCAAACGTCGTCGGGGGCGTGCCCTGCTTGTGCTCCGCTTCTATAGCCCCTCCCTCCCCCTGTAGGTACTGGGGTTCGAGGCCTGGTGACCCCGCTGCATGTGTTGGGGGTGACGCTGGGGATGGCTGCAGCCCGGCCCTGACGCCTGTGGCACCAACCATGCGGCCACGTGATTTCCCTACCCCGGGCAGCGGGGCCTGGGTCTGTGCTGGGGCCCTGCAGCACATCTCCACGACACTTCACAGTAGCGGGATGCTGGCGGCCGCACTCCTGCCTTCCCGGGGCAGGTGTGGTAGCCGTCCGTGCCGGGGGGTGATGGTCACCTCACCTCAAGCTCCAAACCGAGGAGCGAGACTTGCCTGCACCACAAACGACAGCCATGACGTGGTGCAAGGGGGCCTGGAGGTCCTGCCCACCCTGCTCCGCTGCATGCGTTTGCTCGCTTCCCCGCGCCCAAGACCGCCGCTCCATGACGACCACCCGAGACCACAGCACCGGCATTTGCCCGCTTCCCCACCCCCAAGACCACCGCTCCCAGGTGACCATCTGAGACTGCAACAACAGCGCTCACTTGCTTCCCCGCGCTCAAGACCGCCGCTCCATGACGACCACCCGAGACCGCAGCACCGGCATTTGCCCGCTTCCCCACCCCCAAGACCACCGCTCCCAGGTGACCATCTGAGACTGCAGCAACAGCGCTTACTTGCTTCCCCGCGCTCAAGACCGCCACTGCCAGGCGACCACCCAACTGCAGCAATGGTGTTCACTCACTTCCCCACACCCGAGACTGAACAGCTTTTGCTCACTTACCAGCACCCGAGACCACCACTCCGAGATGACCACCTGACTGCAGCAATGGTGTTTGCTCGCTTCTCAGCACCCAAGACCACCACCCGAGACCGCAGCAACTGCGTTCGTTTACTTCCCGGTGCCCAAGGCCACCGCTCCGAGACGACCACCTGAGAAGGCAACACCGGCGTTCATTCACTTCCCAGTGTCCGCTTTGCTCATCTTCATGTCACTCCTGTTCCCAGGTCTTCTCCTCTCTGTCAGTATTTCCAGCCTGTCCACGGATCCTTCTTCTCCAGTGCCATCTTCTAGGACCCTAGTGTACTTGCCCCCTGCTACTCCCCGCTCTTGCCAGGTCACAGCTGAAGTGGGAGCCCAAATGAGTTACTGCATGTCAGTTCTCTCATACCAACTACTTTATTGACACATTCACAGAATATAGAGATGAGCAAGACATCATTTCATGTGGTGTGTGGACTGCCCACACCCAGACCCCACAGGACCTTGAGTCGCCCTTGCAATCTGTGCTGGAGCCTATGCCCTCATGCCCACCCTCCAGATAGTTGTTTCGAGTTTCTCACCTCCAGCCCTCCCACCCCCATGTGGAATACAGCACCTTGAGCTGTGTCACGGTGCATGGAGGGTGCAGAGCCCACTGTGCATGCTATCCTCTCCCCTTGTCCTGTCTGGTGGCTCTGCCCTGCTTACTGCTACTGTGATGCTTAGCAGAAAAAAAAGTGAGGGAGAACTAGAGACTTTATGTCAAAAGCCAGGGGGGGAAGCTGCATGCAGGCCTGGGGGTAGGAGAATGGCATCACGCTACGGAGTGGGCTGGGCTCAAGTGATCAAACCTAGATGGAGGTCTTCTCCTTCAGAGGGGTCCACACCACTTGGACAAAGCCCTGAGAAAAAAGTGGTGGCAGGATCTGTATCCTCCGCAGTGCAAATAATTCAGTTTGAACTCTGCACAGAGGTTTTTGCTACATGTTCTGCTCCAAGATAAGCTTTATCACTCAGTGTTGGCTTTAGCATTTTGACAGGCTGCAGGTGGCTGCAGTGGGGGTTCCTGTCAGCTGCGTGTACTCTGGGGAATGAGGTGCAAAGGGTCCCAGTCTCCATCTGGGTTGCTTAGATGGAGCCCGTGGTTGGATGCAGAACAAAATGTTACACACCCTGCAGAGAGCCTGTGAGAGTCGGCACTTCCTGCTGCACAAAGTTCTGCGCATGCCGCAGTCATCTCTAAAACAACTCTACTGGGATAAGTGGAGTGGTTTTGATTTCCTTGGGACTTCACAGAGAAATATGTAGGATCTAGAGCATGTAACAATATTATGATTGCAAGGGAATAGCACAGCTTGAAGACACAGATGATTTTTACTTCTATAGGTGCTAATTATGTCTTTTCCAAGTGATTATAAATAGAAATAACTCTTTCTGCCTCATTTGGAAGAGAAGTAGCTTGGATTTTTGCAGTGGATTGTGAAGAATTTACTGAAGGAAAGTGAGGCTCAGTAGATTTGCGCTTAATCCCAAATACAGGGTGGGTGCGTTATTATGCCCCCAGACAAGCTTCCATGAAGTCTGCCTTGTGCTCATGAGCCTTCTGCTGCTCAACAGGTACCTTGTCCTGGAGACACCTCACTGCTGCCAGACATCAGAGTCTCAGATTGCTAGGGCCAGTAAAAAGAGCAGGCATGGAACTGCAGGACTGAGTCCTTGGGCCGTACTCATAGGAAGCCAGCGCACAGTGCATAGCACCTAATAAAGTAGGACACTGCCTACAAAGGGTCATGCCTCTCTGAACCCGTTCACCTCAAAGATACCATCCTGCCCTCCTACTTCTGTTTGTCTTCAGACTAGCACAGATAACCATCTTTGTGCAGAGCACAGCACCAGAGCAGTGCGTTTGGGGAGACTGATTTTTTCTGAAGTCAATAATGTACATTTTTTTTACTTCTGAGATTTCTGAATTATCAAGTGAAGTTAATGTTTTACATGTTTTGAAGTTAAGTCCTAATTGCAAGCTGTGAATAAAAATACTAGTTAATTTAAAAAAAAAATAAAAAGGGAAGTGACAAGCATATCTAAATTCTTGTGAAGCTTATCGGGAATCCTGAAAGTGATGACAGAGGAGGGCACAGCTGGAATCCATTGTTGCTGGAGATCAAAGAGAAGGAAGTAGATAGAATTACAGCAGTGGTGGTGAGGCTCTAAAATATTCTGAAAAGCAGGCAGGACAGTCAATAACACATCTGTATCAAAAGCAGGACAGCTCATCTTATTTCTTGGTATTCTGGCTTTATGCTGTTGATTTTCCATGAATGGATTTGTCATCTAACTAGTTAATGCAAAAGCTGCTGATCAATAAGGTAAATAAATTATTAGTATTTAGTGATTACCAAACTTCATGATGAATTTGTGTAACACAAAATGTGCCTGAAGTTGAAAATCGAGTGGGAAACCAAGAGCTAAATGGACTTCAATAATAACCAAAGATATTTTCCTCTATAACAAAATGTAAACATCTTTTAGCATCATTAAACAACAAGAGAGAAGGATTTATGATTACTTCAAAATAAAAGAAAATAGCTTTTCTTTGCTTTCTTCCAGTTGCAGTTGAGTGTCAGAGTGGAAGGACAGAAAACCGGGGAGTCTGATCCGAGAAAGGAAATGCTTTCATGTCATTGCCCTTAGGTTACGTTTGTAGCATCTCCGCAGTGATGCCAAGCTCCCCTTACTCGCCCCTGTCCACATGCACTGCACGCTCAAAAATGCGTTGTGCTCCCCATTAGAGCGATTCAGGGCTGCGCAGCCCACTCCGAAGGCTCCACCTGCGGTACACCTCTTTGGACACCTGCCAAAAAGCAAGTATATGTTTTTCAGCACGCAACAGGGCTTGCTTCTTGGCAGAGGTCTCAGTATCGCTACAGGGGCAGTACACATGTGCTCCAAGGTGCCTCTTCCAGGCCTCCTGGTAGCTCTTCAACATTAGCTTCATCCAGGAGGAGTCTCCTAGACATCCAGAAATGGCAAGGATCGATCCTGATGAACCATGAAGAGCAGCCCTAAGGCAAAGACTTGGTAAGAAAGCTGTAAGCTTGTTAATGCTAAAAATATGGGGCCAGGCTCTATTCTCCACCAGTCACCTGGTGCAAGAGAATCAAGGATACTCAGAGAGCTGGCTTCCTGCTTCTCCGCCTGAAATGGTTCCTGCCCTGAAACAAGGTAGAGGAGCCAGAGCTGTTCCAATTTATAACTAGTTGCACTCTATGGAACCATATGGCAGCCCCACATTTGTGCAGTGGGACAGATCCCTAACACCCCAATGCGTCCCCCTAGTTTTCCCGGATGCTCTTGATGCAAGAACAGGTGAACTTCCTTGAACAGGAATTTTAACACAGGAAAATGCATCATCAGACAGCTGGGTCACACCTAGATGTGGGACTGTGTCTTGGGATTCACTGTCACTGCAGAGGTCCTAGCACCACTTTAAGCAAACCAGCAGAACAACCCCAGTATGCTGCAGCGATGCAGGGGACAGGCTCTTGGATGTATAAGCTGGGGCATATCAAAGAGTAGGAAGGGGGTGATGCATCAGTATGAAGCACTGTTGTTCCAGTGCTGCAGGAATATGACATCTCACCCCAGTGTCCACCCTTCAGAAATGATGTTGACAAGAGGGATGCTGGAAAGAATTCAGATTAGAGCCATGCAAATGATTCAGTGTCTGCCACCTGGGTGCTGGGATGCAGCCTACCCCCTCCCACAGAGATGGAGTCTAAAAAGAGAGGACAGAGAAGTGACTTAATCGGTGCATAGGTGCCTGTACAGTGGGGAGATTTCAGATGACTCTTTAATTTGGCAGGCAAAGGCATAATAAGATCCAGTGGTTGGGAGTTGAAGCTAGATAAATTCAAGAGGAAATAAGGCACTTTATATTTTTAGAGTGAAGGTAACTGACCATTGGAACAATTTACCTAGTGATGCAATTGACTTCTTTTTACCTAGAATCTTTACATCAAGATGTGTCTTTTTAAAAGTTTTGCTAAAGCTTCACTGCAGGCTGTGGGCAGGAGACAGTCCATGACCAGATGACTATAAAGGTGCCTCCGGCCATAAAGTTTCTGATCACTCACACACACCTTACACAACCGATTTGACAGTGGCACCTGCCTTACCAAAGCAACTGAAAGGGGCTTCAGAAGGACTTGGCAGCTGCAAGCTGCAGAGGAAATGTGGTGGCCTCTGTGGAAACCTGGTTTGATCTAATTAACAAGTGAAACAACAATGAGGCAAACCTGAAAACAAGCCTCAGAGGGCTTTGTGGAACTTTCCATTACCTGCCCTCCCTGACTTCTCCCAAAATAAACACCATGGCATAGGTTGATCCAATGAAGGTTGATCATTAAGAAGAGGCTAAACCATATGTTGTAATAGTTAAAGGTTCAGATCTCTGCCTCCAGTCTGTCTTTGCAGAAGAGACTGTGTCGCTGTTTATTGAATCAAGGAGTTAAAAAGCTGTGGCAGTCGAGTCATGGTATTCTGAATTGCACTGATTTTTAATCAACCAGTGAGCTCACCATCAACTTCGTGTGTGTGCTGGACACAGTGGGTAGGCTCATGGCTTGGTTTTGTCTAGCTGGGCACGGAGAAAGCAAATACATCACAAAACCCGTTTGTGCCTTACAGCACAGGCTCAGCGTGACAAGCCTCTGGTTCGTAGGCTGGTGCTAGTCGCTGTGTTGTGCTCTGCAGCTCTCCTTCGTTGGCAGGGTGCACCTTTCTGTGCGTACAGAACAATCTGTCAGCTCGCAGCGCTGAAGCAAACTGCAGTTTGTGTTTCGCTTCATGACACACTTGGGGTTCTTTGGCACTGGGTTTTTAGTGAGACTTTTCCCATGAAAAAATATTTTAGGGGGAAGAGTTGGGGAAATCCCTAAGCCTTGCGGCTGAGCTGACGGTCTGCTGTGGTGCGTACCAGCTGAAAAGCTTCCATACAGTGGTGCTTCGTTCCTAAACCTTAGGCTGTCCCCCGCGTCTATCTGGCCCAACCCATGCTTCCAGCATTGTGAAGAGGTTAGGTAATGGATTTGCCACTATACAGTACAACATGGTCACTGGGAGGAAAAGCCACTGGAGAAATCAAGCTGGAACTTGTTGGTGATACATGTCAGCCAGGGAGATGGAGTTGAGAAAGCTGAGCATGAGCCATCAGGAAAAGGAAGCAGCTGCGACACGAAGTTGTCAGCTTGCAGAGTCAAGCACAGGCTTGCCATGGCACAAGAGGAAACATTCAAAGACCACCAGGACCAAACAGCTGGAGCATTTTACCACCCAGCCCTCCTCTTCCCCCTTTTACCTGTCTTTCCTGCCCAGCCAGCTGGGCCCAAGAGAAGCTACATTGCAGCTTCTCCATGTAATGGTGATGACGGACGGTAGTTAATCCACAGACACCACACGTCACTTGGTCAGGTGTGCTCCTTTCCATAGACCTATGGATTTGGCAGTGGTTGCGAGTCTGCACATGCAACACAGCTGGCCAGGCTTGGCCAGAATATCTCGCAAAGCAGCTTGGATGGAAAGCCAGCACAGCAGGATGCAGCGAGAGGATGCAGCTTCCCGCAGCAGTGCGGGAAGCTGGCAGCATGCAGGCAGCCAGCGCAGCACGGGGAGTCGATAGCACAGTGCAATGCGGCCACAGCAACACGGGAAGCTGACAGCACACAGGCAGTTGGCACAACACACGGAGTTGGCAGCATAGCAGAGAGGGCAGCAGGGCACAGCCAGGCAGAGGGACGTGGCAGGGCAGGGCGGCACCACGCTGGATGCACAGCTCACACCTATCTGCATTTTTTAACCTGACCAGTCCACAGCTCAGATCCCCCCTGTTGCAGGCCAGTGGCCCACATGCTGCAGGAGGAACAGAAGGGGAGACATCTTCCATGCCCCAGCTGCAGGTGTCACACATACACCTCCACCTACTCTCCCTCGCTTGCATCAGGTGGCGACTGGAGGGTGCAGTCATGCCCATTCCTAGTTCCAGTGATACAGGCGTCATCACTCCTGTTCACTGATCTTTCCTCCTCTTGCCGTTGTCTTTCCGAACCAGGGCAGGATGTATCCCTCGCACAGGCTGTAGACACACAGCCGAGAATGAATGGCCAGGTTGATTCTGCAGGGGGGAGTTTGGTCGGGACCCTCACAGTTCCTTCCAGCCAAGCACACTTCTCATCTCCTCCTGTGCAGGCCCCTCTCTGACCCGGACCTCTGTGAGGCGACTCACAAGGGAGCAGACCAGTACTTGTGGAACGTGCTCTCCAGGAAGTTGGCCAGCTTCTCGCAGTCATCCTAGGAGACAGGAACAAGCACGGTTAGTTGGTTCTGCATGGGGGACCTCCCCTGTGCTCCCCTACTCAGTGCCTGACCAAGCCAAAAACTCATGTCTGCCATCTCACCAAGGCAGGGGGAGACTTTGCAAGCATGACTAAGGATGTATTATTGATGGTGTTGGTCATGGTAGTCCTTGGGGGAGAGCCAAGAACAGGGTCCCGTTGGCCAGGTGCTGCAAAACCATGGTAGCAGCAGTCCCTGCCCCACAGAGCTCACAGCTGAGGCAGGGCCAGGTCAGACGTGTCTGCAGGGATGAGGGGGTAACGTGAAAAGGGCAAACAGCTCAATGGCAGAAACAACACATTTGGTGCATGGCTTGGTGAAGGTTATGGGTGGGTTTACTCAGGACAGAATCACGCTGATGGATGGGAGAGGGAAGGGAAGGGGGACTGAGTGGGGGATGACCCCAGGGGGTGGGTACAGAGTGGAGCTGACAGGAAGGGACTGAAGGAGAAAGGGGAGGGCTGGAGCAGCTGCCTGGCACAGACTGGACAAAGGCAGCTCAGAACTGCAGTTAGGGAGAGGGACCCATGAGGGCCCCTGGGTCAGCCCAGCCCCTGCTGCTGCACTGCCCCATTTCAGTGCTTCTCTTGAAGGGGGGCAGAATGGCACGAGGTGTCCAGAGCAGTTCGCACCACGGCCATGCACGACAGAATTCATGCTTCCCTGCCTGCCACCGCCTAGGGGAGGTTTGTGTTTCTCGCAGCTGTAGCACTTGGGGGCCGTAGTTACCCTCAGCTCAAGCAGCCCCTAGGTCCTTCGCCCCAGCTGTTTCCAATTTACACTCTGCAGCTGGCAGCAGGAACTTGCTGCTGTTCCCTATGTCCTTGGCCTTCCAGTCTGTAGCATTACACTGCACCCCTGTCCCTCCCTTTGGTCCTCTAAGGACCTCTTCCTGTGTGATATCCTGATCCTCCTCTGGCCTGTTGATGCCCCAAACCTGTGTCAGCAGCAAATGCTACGAGCCCACGCTGTACCTGGTGCCACAGACCTAGTGCTAGTCCTAGTGCTGCAGCCGGCGAGCAGGGGGCAGCGCCCAGTGCAGCCAATGTGGCTACATTGCACAGTCATTGGGCAACATATGCAGGCAGCCCTGGGAGCCAGCACCACCCACCCCCCTCACTGGGCTATGCAGTCCGACTGGCACTCCTGTTGAGGCAGGTGGAACACCTCAGCCCTGCCTAACCCAGACCCAGGTGGCTTCGGCACCTCAGAGACGTGGGAGATGGGTGTGGGGCCTTGCACCCAAATCTTCCACCCCCCAGGCCAGTGTCAGTGGGAGGAAGGAGGCTGCCTGGTCTCTCTGCCCATGCAACTCCTTGGCATTCAGGCCTCAGAGCCCAGCTGCACTTGGTGCCCCTGATGTTGTGCCCAGGTCAGAGCCATGTAAGGGGGAGTCTGCTGAAGCAGAGTCTCCAGCCCAAGCTCTTCCCCCTTCTCCAGCACTCAGAGCCTTGGGGTCAGGGATGCAGGGCAGCCACAGGACCTCGTGCTGCTATCCCGGCAGAGGGGGCATGGCCAAGGCTGTAAAGGCAGCTCACCTCATGGATGAACCCATAGTGCACCAGCTCCATGGCCAAATCCTTGGAATTATCAGCTGCGGAAAAAGGGATGAGGTGAGACAAGAAAAAGTGACTTTCATGTCCCCCTCCCCTCCGTCCAGGACATCTCATGCACCTCCCTGGGGCGCAGCGCAGCTGGAAGCTTCTGCCAGAGCCGCTGGCCTCGGGGCAGGTGCTGCCAAGTGGCCCTGGGACAGCCCGGCCAACCACAGGGCAGGGACAGCATCTGCAGGCGAGTGCTCACCTGAGCCCTGGGGGGAAAATGAACTTCATGCGATCCCGCCCCACGGGCAGAGTGGGGCAGTCCTGGCAGACCACCCTTGAAGAAACGGCCCATTTTTCAAAAAATTTGTATCCAAGGCCAAATTAGCCCAAACTGATTCCAAATCCAAGAGTCCAGAACCATTACTGGCAAACATCCTCCAGCCGTACCTGGGGCTTCAGATGTTTCCAAAACCTTTGGTAGGCATCCTACTTGCAGGCCCAAACCCGGAGGCTTGGGGTTCGGATGCCCCCGAGTTTTGCTTGCCCTTAGCCATAAGGCCCTAGGAGCAAGCAAGGGGGGAGACTCCCATTTCCATAAACTGGACTTACAACAGCTGCACCTTGGCGGGTACTGAACCACGCCAGAAGAGCAGTGCTCCTGTGGTGTGGTTCAGGAAAACTGCCTTCATGGACACAGATACGTGGTATTTCCCCTGCCAGATTGAGAAGCCACTACACTTCATCTGAGACTTCAGGAGGCTGAGAAACATCCCGTTGGCTGCAGCCCAGACTGAGGCACAGGCTGTGGACAAGCTCCCATCATGGGAGCCAAAGTGGGACGTCTGGCTGTGGGCTTTGCCACCTCCCATAAGCATTCGTGCTGCAGAAGCACAGCTCACCACTTGCTCACAGCCTCTTTCCTTTCAGCGTAGCTGCGGCCATGGTCTCAGGAGGGACCAGCAGCTTTGAGAGGAGTCATGGAGGCTGGGCCGTGGTGACCCAGCTCCCTAGGGAGCCTACAGGCGCCTGCTTTCCCTCCCCACTCACGCTGTGTCCAGTGCCTGCCACCTGGGTGCTGGGATGCAGCCTACCCCCTCCCACAGAGATGGAAGGAGGAGCAGCCTGGGAGCAGACCAAGAGCTCACTGGAGCACAGGCCATGTCCTTCCAGGACTGGGCAGGATCCAGCCCATGGGCCGCAGTGCCCCCCGCACCCGATCAAGGGAGGATGCTCACGAATGCACCTACTTGGCAGCAGGTCGTAGCTCAGATGCCGGTGCAGCTTGTCTTCCAGGACCAGTAGGAGCGTGAGCTGTGGGCGGGAGAGGGCGCGTGTTAGAGGACGGCGCGGGTGCTTGGGCCGTGCCGGCGGCTGGGGGTACACGAGCTGTGCCCTGTGCCAGGCTGAGCGTGAACATCAGAGTGGAACTGTTCCCTTCCTCGCCCACAGCTGAAATACAGCTGCTAAAATGGAGACAGGTGAGGTCAGAGAGAGACACACATGCACACATGTGAAGCCCTGGCTGTGAGCCCCAGGATCGCCCTCTCCAGCGAGACCTCAGGGATAAAGGACCAGGCAGAGACGCACCAAGGAGCCCCCGGAGAATGTCAGTTTGGCTGGGAAATGTCCTAGCACTGCCTGTCTGCAATGACAAGAGTGCCTCAAACCTCGGTCAGGACATGGACACGGACACGGCCTCCTCCTTCCGGGGGAGACTCCTCACGCCGATCTGTGCTGTCAGCACCCCCAAAATACCAGGACATGAACCAGCAACCCAGGAGCAGAGCCATTCCCTGCTGGGGCTGGGTGCGTGCAGGGCCTGAGCAGCGAGAGCAGGGAGCTTGGAGGTGGAGCGGACATGGGGAGCTGCTGCCTTGTTCGCTCCGAGACAGCCTACGGCCGGAAGCTGGGCTGAGAGGCCACTGGGGAAAATCAGTGCTGGATTTATTCACACTGAAGCAAAGCCAAGAGCAAATACCTCTGTCTGGGAAACACTCATCTGTGGGACTGTCTCCCCCACTGCCTCAGAGAGCCACTTGCCCACCAGATGGGGAGCTGCCTGGGCCACACTGCCGGGGTGGACTCCCTGGCACTGTATGTCTGCCCAGCACAAGGCAGGATGGGCCCAAACCTCCTCAGGCCACGGGGTGCTACTGCTGTAAGTCCTGTTGCAGCCTGGAGTGGGCAGCACAGAGCTGACGCTGCTCACTTACATGCCACTGACTCTTGTCTTCGTTCAGCTCCATGTTGCACTGCATCTGCACCACCTAAGAGACACCAAGGGCACATCATCACAGTCCAGGACACACTCATCTCCCCTCCTTCTGCTTTGCCTGTCCCTGGTCACGCTGCATGACCACGTTGCTCTGATGGATGCCCTACCACCCCAGCCACCCCATCCCCATCTCCATCCCCATCCCCAGGCCTGACTGAGTGGCAGTAGGTGCCCCAGAGCAGTCCCGTTCCACCTGCTCATCCTGAGAATCCACAACTGCAGCCACGTCTGTACCACACTGACATCTGACCCTTAGACTGGGCTCCACTGAGCAGCAAGTCTGGTGCCCTGTCCCAGCCGTGCCTGTCACCAGCTGGCTTAGAGGCAGGAGCAGGAGGGAGTTGTGTTATAAGGCTTTTCTAACATGATCCTGGACCTCGAGCTACACACCTATGAAGCAGGAGGATCAGCAGTCTAGAGACCTCTGAACACAGTTCACTTGGGACACGTCAGCAACGGCATTCCTGCCCCCCGCCCCGATACCTCTGACTTCCGTTACCAATTTTCTACATTACAGAAGTTCTACCTTATCTCAACTGGCATCTCTTCCTCCATTCCCTCCTTTTAAAGCAGTCCCGATTTTGGCTGGGACACATCTTGGAATACCACCACTATTCCAGATGACTGGAAGAACGATAATGTCACGCCAAGATTCAGAAAGGATAAGCAGGACATCCTCGGCATTTATACACCAGTGAAGCAGGCGAGACACTGGAAAAGCTCCTACAGGACTACGTGGCCATAACGTAGAATTCAAATAATAGGAATGCAATGACTAACCAGTTAAAGCAGCTGGCTCCTTGGAAATGGGTCTTGCCAAAGACATCTCCTGCCACCCTTCAACAAGACGCTTGTTTGGCTGACAAAGGCACCCGGGCAGATCGGGGCTGTCCAGCTGGTCCATGAGGGGTTAGTTTGAGACTCCTGGCTCCCTCCCAGTGCAGCTCCCCACATCGTTCTGGCTGCAGCTGCAACAGCTGGAGGCTCTTGGCTCCCCCCACCCCAGCTTCTGCTTCCTGCCCAGCCACAGGGGGTGGGAGGAGGGGCATGACGCAGCCCACAGTGCTGGGGGAGCTCATGGCCCCCTCATGGCAGCTGAGGGTGGAGCTGGGGCACCTGCACTCACGCACCCATATGCATGGTGCCACAGGGGTAGGGAGCACCAGCATGCTCAGTGCAGCAGGGGAGCACCTGGGGGACTTGTGGCCCATGCTGGTGTGGACCCATCGACACAGCCCCCATCCACTAAGAAGCTGGCCAGCCCTCCTGGAAATAAAGGTACTTAGACCTCGTGTCAGACTCGATATCACGGAATAGTCACAGTACAAATGAGCTGCATAAACTATTGATACAGCACAAGTCAAATGCATCAAGACCTGGCTACATGCCGGGGCTCCATAAGCAGCTGCCAGCAGGGAATCATCCCTGCAAGGCAGCATTTTTGGGGGGTTCTGCAGGGCCGGGTGCTGGGCCCATCATGGCTCTGCATTGCTCAGATTCAGCAGGATTCAGATAATGCCTGCAAGGATGCTGGGAGAGAGGAGGAGGACAGGGCAGTGGTACAGAGAAACCAGAATCTCTTGGTAAGACGAGCCCTCCCCAAAAGCAAGATTAGGGGCCTGGGAGCCAGCTGTTCCAGCTGGACTCCAGAGCAGAGGGCAGTCTCCTGCAGAGCCAGGGCCGAGAGGAGCTAGGGGTCACATCGGACATGCAGCTAAGCACAAGCTCTGCACTTCTACGATTATTTGCATGGCAGCAGCAAGCAGGAAGAGGAAGGTTGTCTTATCTACTTGTGACATTGTTAAAAACTAGGAGGCAGGCAAAAGAGAGCCACAGAAGTGGTCTGAGGGCTGGGGAAGACACCCCGGAGAGAGAGCGAGGCCAGAGCATTGGTGCTGCAATGATCCAGAAAATGTGGAAGAAACAAGGGTTTTTTTGGTGGTATCTTTTCTTGGACCAACACAGAGTTGGGAGAGACATCAGACAAGCTTTGGGCACAACGTGCCCTTCTCCAAGTCACTTGCTTTCAAAAGAGGGATGGAAAAAGCCGAGTCTCTAGGTTGACACAGTCTCCCACCCCATCCTCATTAAAAAACTAGGCAACTGTGGTATTGATGCCTACACAGTCAGATGAATTGCAGACTGGCTGAAGGGTCGGACTCAGAGGGTGGTGGTGGATGGGTCATATTCGACCTGGGGGGAAGTGGGCAGCGGAGTCCCCCAGGGCTCAGTCCTGGGGCCTGCACTGTTCAATTTCTTCATCAGCGATTTGGACGACGGGGTGAATTGCAACCTGTTTAAATTCGCTGATGATACCAAAATTTGGGGTGAGGTGAGCACGCTAGCAGGGAGGGAAAGACTGCAACAAGACCTGGATAGGTTACAGGAGTGGGCTGACATAAACAGGATGCATTTCAACACTGACAAGTGCAGGGTGCTGCACTTAGGCAGTAGAAACCAGCAGCACACTTATAGAATGGGAAACTGCCTTCTTGAGAGCACAGAGGCAGAAAGGGATCTTGGAGTCATTATTGACTCCAAGATGAACACGGGCCAACAACACGAGGTCAGGGTTGGCAGGGCTAACCGGACCTTGTCGTGCATCCAAGGTGCATCTCAAGTAGAGCCAGGGAGGTGATCCTCCCCCTGTATGCGACGCTGGTCGGGCCACAGCTGGAGTACTGTGTCCAGTTCTGTGCACCCCATTTCAAGATGGTTGTGGACAACACTGAGAGGGTCCAGAGGAGGCCTACCCACGTGATCCGGGGACTACAGGGCAGACCCTACACTGAAAGACTGCGGGACCTAAACCTGTTCATCCTTCACAAGAGAAGGCTGAGGGGGGACCTGGTGACGGTCTATAAACTCACTAGGGGGGACCAGAAGGGTTTAGGGCAGACACTGTTTTCCCGAGCACCCCCCCGGCATGACAAGGAATAACAGCCACAAGTTGTTGGAGAGGAGGTTTAGATTAGACATCCATGAAGTAGTTCTTATGGTCAGGGCAGCTAGGATCTGGAACCAACTTCCAAGGGAAGTGGTGCTCGCTCCTACCCCGGGGGTCTGTAAGAAGAGGCTTGATGACTACCTGGCTGGACTCATTTGAGTCCAGTCTTTTCTCCCACCCAGACTGGGGGGTCGGACTTGAAGATCTACAAGGTCCCTTCCAACCCTACTTCTCTGATTCTATGATCATCCGGAAGGAGAGGGGGTGATTGGATTATAGCATAGAAGCACCTTCGTGGACAGGAAGCATCGGATACGGAAGGGTTTTGGAACCAGGAGAGAGCGGAGAAATGGAAACCAGTGACCGGAAGCAGGATCCAGACCAATTCAAGTGGAGGATGGCACGATTTTTCCCCATGGGGTAGCCGCTGCTCATAGCACAGCGCAGTGGGGCTGGAAAGGACCCCAGAGGTCACTGCTACTGCAGTCCCCAGCCTGAGGCAGGGCCACTCCTATCCAAACCATCCCAGACAGGCCCTGGTCTGACCTGTTGCTAAAGCCATGCAGGGCAGGGAGGTCAGTTGTGCAGCAACAAGGGGAAGCAGGGGACAATGGCCGTCAGCGACCTGCTGCAGCGAGGGATGTTAGATGCACTGGAGGGACCCAAGGACCAAGCCCCAAGGTGACGAGGGGTCAGACACCTAGCAGTCCCTTGTGGCACTAACTCTAGCAACTCCGAGAAACAAGTGGTGAGGGTCTGTGACTCCGCACCGCCAGGCGCCCTCCATCCACCCCCCCACCACGACTGTCCCCACACTCTGGTTCTGTTGCCTGGGCTGGGCTGTCTCTCGCCCTCTGTGCACACCCAGCACCAAGGGGCCCGAGCACAGCAGTGGTCTCGGGATGCTGCTATACCATTGGAGCCAAGCGAGGATCAGAGCCGCCCTGCAGCCCTTCCGGCATGAGCCGCACCCCAGCCTCCAGGTGCAACAGACTCTGGGCCCCGGTGCTGCCCATAGACCTGCTGGGAAATGAGCCGGAGCCATGGAGCCAGAACCAGGCTGGGTCTGGGCTGAGGACAGGCTGCCTCCACCCTGCCCCGAGGGGAGCCCCAAGAGGCCGGGGGAGAGCAGTCGGTCCCCAGGGCGAGGGCGTGAGGATGACCCCACCCCCAGCAGCAGCAAGGGCTGCTGCCCCGTCCTTACCTTCCTCGTCTCCACATCAAAGGGCTCAGGGGTAGGAGTCTTGGTTTTCTGGGGGTCCTCCTGGGGTTGGGACAGCGCCCGCGGGAGTGCCAGGGGTCTTGTCACAGCGAAGTTCATCAGGGGATAGATCCCGTTCCTGACACAGATGCAAACAGGTGAGGAGGGCCCGACGCCAGCCCAGGCAGGGCAGTTGGGCCAGGGTCAGGGCTGGGGCAGTCCCTCCACTCCCTGGACACCTCTGACTGCAGCCTGGGGCCAGAGCTCCACCAAGGGCAAGGCAGCAGCTCAGGAAAGGTGCGGGGGCAGATCGGGAACTGGCTCAGAGCCCAGAGACACCCGCAGCCCCCGCTCTCACCTGACGTCCTCCAGGAACTTGTCAAGCTCCAGGAAGGAGACCTCCGAGTACCTGAGGGGGCAGGAAGGGGCCGTCGTGGGGCACAGCACAGAGCAAGGGTGACGGGGCCGGGAGACTGGGAGCAGCCAGCTCCCTGGGTGGGTGATGGAGGCTCCTAGTCCCTGTCCACCCCACACCCCCCGGGATGGCCCCTCCCCGGCTCTCACCTCCACTGCACTGAGGGCTGCCCCTCGCGTCGGATCTCCGCCATCACCATGTTCAGATCCAGCTCCTTTGTCTTCTCCTCCACCACATTCTCTGGCATCAGGTCTACAGCAAGGCCAAGGGAGCGGCACTGAGCTGGGAGCTCCGGCAGGACAGGGGGCCCGGTGCCTGGCCCTCACCCCTGCTCTGGGGCAGACTGGGCCCACTCGCCCCTGCCGTGCCCCCACCACTCACACTGGTTGTTGATGAAGCAGTGCGCAGCCAGTAGCTTGAGGGAATGGACCTCAAAGAGCACCCGGTGGAAGAGCAGGTTATGGGCCGTCGGCCGCTTGTCCGGGTTGAAGGTCAGGCACGACAGGATGAACTCCTGGCAGGCGGAGGCAGGGGCATGATGTGCAAAGGACCATCTTCTGGCATCCCTTGTCCCCAGGACCTGCTGCTCCCAAAAGGCCTTCCCCTGCCACAGCCCCATGGCCAGCCCCGTCTCCTGCCCAGCCTCCGCCTCCGCCTCCCCACAGCGGCACAGTGGGCCCATGCGTGGCAGCTCCGCAGCGCCGTTCCAACAGCAGCATCCCTGGGACATGCAGTGTGTGCAGCTGGTGACGCCTGCCAGCATCCCCAGGGGAGCATGTGCGTGGGGATGGCCTGGCTTCCTGCTCCAAAACTCCCTGTGTGCGTCCCGACGAGGCAGCGAGAGCCTGCGGGGACGAGGGTGCTGCGGCGGGTCTGCCTGACACTGCCTGCGTGGGTCTGTATGCAGCCCCAGCCTGGGGGCTGGTGGTGGAACTGGGAGAGCCCAGCGCTGGCCAGAGACACACCGGGTCCAGCTCCTGTCTGCTTCTTGGTGGTGGCAGAGGCAGGCCCAGAGGCCATGCTCCAGGCACCATGCGCTGGGCTCTGCTGCCAGTCTCAGGTCCTACCCCCACCAACTCTGGAGCAGGCAGAGACCTGACCTGCCTCCAACGCCTCGCGGACCAGCAGCCCCTGCATACCCCCGATGCTGCTCCCCAGGCCTGGAAGCACTGGTGCACCCAGATCCTCTCGGCTCTCAGGTAAGCCCCTGCCCTGGGCTGCGACCAGCAGAGGCTGCTGGTGGGATCCTGCACAGCCGAAGGCCCCAGGGACAGGCTGGGGCAGCCATGGGACCCCAGTGACAGGCTGAGTCCCAGAGCTGCCTGGCCAGGCTTGGAGCTCTGCTCACCCGCATGTTGGGATCGTCCAGGGAATGCCTGGCCCGAGTGATCGCCTCCTCCGAGACCCGGGCATCCCCGTTGCTCTGGATCTCCAGCACGGCCATCTGGTAAGAGCAGAGCTCAGCTGTGTCCCTGCCGCCCCCCAGCCCAGCTCCCTGGGATGGGCTGGGGCCCACATGCTCTCAGGGTTCCCACTGCCGTCCTCTCCCCACTGCATGAGGGCATCATGCCCCAGTGGCCATGACCATCTCACCCCCGTCTCCTGGGTCCCCGGACTCTGTGCAGCACACCTCTCTGCTCAGGTCTGGTCTCCCCCCGGACCACAGAGGACAGTGGGAAGCCCTGGGGCAGCAGCTGCCCCCATGGCTGCAGGGCAGATGGCCCATGCCTTGCAGGCGGAGGGTGCAGGAGCAGCCGTGCCTGCCTGTGGGGCTGGATGGGCCTTCACAGGAGAGCAGCCTCAGGATGGCATGGGGCAGGGGCAGGCTTCCCACGCTGTCCTGGCAGGGGCCGCGCTCTGCCGGGAGCTTCCCCATCGCAGCAAGGCGTGGCAGGGAACGGCGCCTGCAGGGGTGTGGGCCCCGGGTCCCCGCAGGGTCGGGAGATAGGGAAGGGCAGGGGGACACCTTGGTTTGCGGCAGGGTCCTCTTGCTCCCTACCTCCAGGGCGCACATCCCAAAGGAGAAAATGTCCACAGCCGTCCCGTCGGCCTCTCCTGCAACCAAACCGCACCACAGGGCTCCAGGCCACCGCCGGCTCCCCTGCTCTGTGCCGTCTCCTGCCCCTTCCTCCCCTGTGGACCTGCCCCCCATTGTATCCCGCAGCCCCCGGACCCATGTCCACCCCCCGCGGGACTCGAACTCACGGCCATACTCCGGGGGGAAGAAGTGCATGTTGCGCTGCTCCTCTCTCTCGGTGCGGATGGGGCTGCGGAGGTGGTCAGGGAGGGCTGTGGGCGGGCACAGGCTCAGTGAGTCTCAGCCAGCTCAAGGCGCCTCTACGTTTGCTCCTAGAGGTGCAGCCCGCCTGGGCTGGCAGAGCCCTGCGCCCCCTCCCTCAAGGGGATTCCCCTGTGCCCCACAGGCTGGGGCCAGGCTGCGAGCCATGCCAGGCCCACGGTGCCTAGGCCTGTCCCCGTGCTGTGGGGAACTGGACCCCGGACACCCCACAGTCAAGGGGGCTGGGAACAGTGCCCGCCGGGGGGATACTCACCATTTGCAAACACCCGTTGCCAGACTGCAGCGGGGGCAGGTCCAGAGGCGACGCAGTGTGGCACAGTGCAGTGCGGGGGGAGAGGGGACAGAGGATGACCCCAGCCCTGGCACACTGAGCACCTTCATAAGCCATTCAGTCTATCCGGGCCATTGCCCTCCCCTACCCTTCAGCCCGGCAGACCCCCGCCGCAGCCCGGCACTCCCCTCCCTCACCCTCCCATAGCAGCCCAGCCGGGGAAGCCTCCTTGCCCTGACTGCTGCCCCCACCAGTGCCCCAGCCCCGGCCCGGCAGTACCTGACCCGATCTTGATGAGCCCGTTGTGCTGGATGAAGATGGTGTCGCTGGTCAGGTTGCCATGGATGATGGGTGGGTCGCAGGCATGCAGGAAGCTGTGGAAAGGACCGGCCCCACTAAGCTGGTTGTGGCCTGGCCTGGGACAGCGCGGGGGTCGCAGCCCGGGGCAGGGGCTTACCTGAGAGCCGAGAGGATCTGGGTGCACCAGCGCTTCCAGGCCTGGGGAGAGATGGGAGCGTCCGCATGGACGGAGGAGCCTGATCAGCACCCGGGACCCCACTGCCCCAGTGGGGGAGAGCCCAGTCCCGCCAGGGCACGGTCAAGCCCCACCACAGGCCCCGGTGCTGAGCGCTGGCAGGCTGAAGGCCACATGCCCACTTCTGAAGCTGTGTCTGTCCCTGGACCCAGGACTTGCCCATACGAGCGAGCAGGGAACAGGCTCTCCTGTAACCTGACGCTGCCTGCACGGAGCGGCTCCTGGCACGGCGCCCGCAGCAGAGTGGTGTTTACCAGCACGGCCAGGAGCAGAGTCCCCCCCAGAGCTCTCCTGGCCAGGGAGGGCTGTGGCCCAGGCTGGGGGAGCCCAGGCGTCGGGGTCATCCTGTGCCGGGCGGTGGGGGAAGCTGGTCTCTGGTCTGGCCCAGCACTGGGGGGAGCAGGGCCAAGGGCCCCACGCTTGTCCCTGCAAGGGTGTCTGCGCCCAGATCCATGGAGGGGGCTTCCTCCCCCTGGCACCAACTGCACCCGTCTATGCCACGCACACCCGCCCCCAGCCTCTGCCGGGAGGGCAGGAAGGGGGGTCTTACCCGGGCGTTCATGGCCTTATGATTCTTCTTGGTTTTCTTCAGGAACTGCTTCAGGCTCCCCGAGGACACGTACTCCGTGATGAAGATCACCTGGCAGGCCGGGCGCAAGGGATCAGCGGGACAGTGCTGCCCACCCTACAGTCTGCGGAGGGCCCCATCTGCACCTGTGTGCAGCCACCCCCGGCCCCGGGAGCTGGATCGAGGACTGGAGCCCTGGGGGCCCCCCGGCCAGCACTGACACCCCTCAGGGCAGGCACCCCTGGGCTCGCCCCTCCCCACAACCCCCAGCCGCCCTTACCCGAGCCTTGGAGTCCTTGGCGCCCAGCCAGTACTTGTGCAGCTTCACGATGTTGGGGTGGTCGACGAGCACCAGCTGCTCGAACATGGTCTTGATCTTCTCCTGCGGGGACGGCAGACAAGGGGCATCTCACAGCCACTGCAGCAGGCCAGGGGCAGAGGGTCTTGGGGAGCAGGCTGTCTCGAGGGTACAGAGCACCCGGGGGCTGCACAGGGTCTCTGGGAGAGCAGGGAGCCAGAGCAGCTCGGTGCCTGGCCCAGGAAGCAGGGATGCCCGGGGTCCTCAAACTGCCCCAGCAGGCGCTGGCAAAAGAGCTTGGCTATCGCTGAGACCCCGGCCCGGGAGCCCATGCTGAGAATTAGCTAGGATGATGCCCCCAGCGCTGTGGGGGCAAGGGGCTTTCCCAGCCAGCTCTGCCCCATGGGGACAGGAGCCACTCACCTCATGGGCCTTGAACGCCTTCTTGTCACAGAAGAGCAGCTCGTTCCACACCACCTCCACGCCCTCCTCCGTGTCCATGGCCAGGAAGGTGCTCTGGATGCCGGGGATGTTCCCCTGGTTCACCTGCGGGAACCGGCGGGTGTGAGGCTGCGCGGCCAGAGCCCTGCTCCCGGCAGGCTGTGGGGCTCGAGGCTCCCTGGCCATCAGGCAGGGACCGCTCAGCCAGGGACCACCGCCAGTGCCCCATGCATCCCCCTCCCGCACCAGGGACTGCGCCGCGCCGCGCCAAGGCGGTGCCGGGCAGGGATGTGCTCCCGTCTCCCCCCAGGAATGCACACTCCTCTCCTCCCCACTCCCTCCCCAGAGCAAGGGGGGCAGCTCCCGCGCCCCCACATGCAGCTCCCCACAGTGCCCACCCCAGCTGCTCCCTGCTGAGGACAGACAGAAAACCCCAGCAGGGGTGCAGCCCCACGGTGGCCAAGGGCTCCTGCAGCCAAAGCCAGGGCTGGAGCTCCCTCCTCTGTACCCCTGGGGGAGAGAACACACTCGCTGTCACACGTGTGCACAAGCGTGCAGGGACCCATGCCCACGTGCATGCACGGTGGCTGCACAGAGGGCAGGCAGAACTCGAGGCACCTCTCAGAAGACTCTCAGCAGCTGGCAGGATCGGACCTTGAACCCAGCCCAACCCCCTGGCCTCCCCCAACCTGCTCCATCTGCCCAGGGCCTGCGGGCCACCGGGGAGGGGGCAGCCCCCAAGCCAGGCCTGGCAAGGAGTGGGGGAAGCATGGTCAACGGCCAGAGCGCCCATCGCCCCAGCCCCCGAGAGAGCGGGCGGCGCAGGCCCAGGACCACTCCTCGCTTCCCGCAGCCCGGACGCGAGCCCACGCTCCAGGGTCCGATTGCCAGGCCCGGCATGGCCCGGGCGGCCTGTCCCGGCGCAGGCACTGCAGGAATGACACAGCAGTCCTGGTGGGCTGGGAGGGCGGCGGGGCCGGGCAGGCAGCCCGTGGCCTGTTCCCACAGCAGCGAGGCACAAAGCACCTCTATTCTCCCTTCTCTGCCCGCCCAGGCTCCACGTGTTTCACACAAAGACCAGCACAGAAACTGGGGATGCTGCCAGCCAGCCCGGCCCGCCCGGGTCAGCTCCCTCCCCGCGTGCTGGCAGTGGGCGCAAGGGCACCGGGAGCGCAGCCTGGCAGCTCGCATGCAGCAGGCGGGGGATAGGTGGGGCCCATGTGCGGCTCCCCGATTCCCTGCCTCCAACGTGACCCGCGGCCCCAGGGAGCCCATCCCTGGGGACAGCCCCGGTTGCTCTCCATCCTGGGCTCAGTGCATGCATGGGAGGGGGTAGCAGGCACGAGTGTCCCACCCTGAGTGCACCAGGACGGGGAGGCAGCTGGCGGCTTCTGGGGGCTCGATCAAGGGGCTGAGGAAGCAGCTCAGTGGGGAGCGTGTGGTGCACCCCCAGCCATGGAGACTGAGAGCTGCTGGCCCCACCACCTGCAAACCTTCCCTGGAAAATCACCTTGCAAACACCATCATGTGCCCATGAGCCACCACCAGGCTGCAGGGCACGGCCCAGGCCCACAGGAAGGACTGTTCCAGGGGAGTGTGGCCGGTGGGGCCAGCATGGCTCTGGGACAGCCGTCCGTCCGTCCGTCCAGGCTGCGCACTGACATGCCAGGCTCAGTCTCCAGGCAAATCCTTGGCTGCGCCAGCGTCTCAGCCGCTTGCTTTGATCCCCAGACGAGGTGCTCAGGTGGGGCTTCCCCCAGAGCTGGCACAGGCGGCGGGGAGCCCGGCGGGGCCCGTTGGCTGTTGCCCTGTCACTGCGACCCTGCCCCAGGCAGCTGGCGATTGTCTGATCGTGCGGGGGCTGCGCAAGGAGCACCCGGCGCCCCGTGACCAGGCCAGGCTTCAGCACAGGAAGCAAAGCCCTTGCCCGGGGCAGCGAGGGGCTGTGCCCACCCTGGCCTGGGAGCCACGCACTGAGCAAGGACAGAACGCAGCACGGAGGAGCCGCCGCGTTTGCCCGGTTGTTGCTCACAGCCTCTACACCAGTGGGCAGGAGAAAGTGGTGCAGGTCCCCCTCGCTCGCTCCCCACCGTTCAGGTCTGCCCATGGCCAAGTGCACGCGCTCTGCCCAGGCAAATGCTCGTCCAACCCCAGCCCCAGCAGCTCGTCTAACCCTGGTCCAGGCGGCTGTCACAGCTCCTCTTGCTACCTAGGGCCAAACAGGTGCGGGTGCAGGTGCAGGCGCAGCCACCCATGGGGAGGGGACTCGTGTGCGACGCGAGACTCGGCGTCCATGTCCATGAACCAAACCCCTCTGTGCCGGCCTGCGAAGCAGAGAGGTCAAACCCACTTGCCCTGTGGCTCTGCCCAGCACTGAGACACGCTCCTGGCCCGGAGCTGTAATGGGGGCAGCTGGGGAGGGGGACCAGAGGGGCACCAGCCCTGGGTGCCGCTACAAGGGGGCACCCAAATCTGCCTGGAGTCTTTCCACAGTAGGGGCTGCCCCGCACAGCCAGACCCAGGATGTGGCAGCTTAGCCTGCACCCAGCAGTGGGTCTGGGGGCAGCAGCATGGTGCTTCCCCCCGGGGCACTGCAGTCACAGCAGGTGCAGCCCTGCACCCGACAGCACGCCGGCCCAAGCCCTTGCTGCCCCACCCGCGCAGCTGCCTCCAGCAGGTGACACCTCCCCCCCAGCCCTGCAGCAGACACGTCCCTGCCCCCCCGCCGGCGCTCTCTGGGTGTTGCACGAGCCCGACTGCCTGGCTCCAGTGATAACTCCAGGTCCCGCTGGCCCTGCACGGGTGTGATGGCCTCCGCAGCAAGCCAGCCGCCCAGCTCCACCCTCAGCACTCAGCTCAGATCCCGACATGCAGGGCTGCCACGGCCTGGACACGGCCAGGACAGGGGGTCCCGGGGGCCTGCCATGCCCCCAGCCAGAAGGGGCTAAAGCAAATGCCACAAAGGGGGAGAATTCACTGCTCCCCCCACACTTCTGTGCATTGCATCTCTATGCCAGCTCGCAGCCCTCCACCTCCAGCTCTCGGAGGAGCGACATGATAGTGAACCTGCCCTTGCTAAGCAGGCAGCATGTCGCGGGCCCATCCTGGACGCACGCCCCGTCAACGCTGCAGACGGCAACCACGCGTCCCTGCAGCAAGGGGCACCCGCTGCGCCCGGGGCCTGGCTCAGCCACGCCAGCACCGTGGACAGCCCCGAGCTCAGCAGGCGTGGAAGGGGCCGGCGCGGTGGCTGCTGGCACAGCAAAGAGGGACAGGAGCACTCCCTGGGCACACACGGCGCCAGCCCCTCCAGCCATACCCGGACAGCCCGGCTGGGATGTGGCGGAGCTGCGGGAACAGATCAGAGAGCAGCGCATTGCTGGTGGAGCACGTCCCCCTGGCGCCCAGCCCCGGTCCCCCAAGCCAGGACGAGCCTGCAGCTGCACTCCCCAGGGGCTCCTTGTGTTCAGTCACCAAGGAAGCACCCGGGGCCTCGGGGAGACAGGGAGGATGACGCAGACCACGCTCCTTGCAGAGCTTCCTCCAGGACAACGCCGACGAGGCAGGGCTGTCCTTGTCCCGTGCGCCCCGTGCCCAGCCTGCTCCCAGCTGGATCCCTCGGTCCTCGCAGCTCTTGGCACTCCCCTCCCTTTGCCTCTCTGCATGGCTCACCTGGCTGCTCCGTGCAGCACCGCCACCACTGCAGCTCTGCACCGAGGGGGCGGCTGCCGGCGCTCGGGAGCTATTTTTAGGCACATGTAAAAGACGGAAGCAGCAGTGGGAGAGTGGGGAGCACCCAGCGGCTGCCGAGCCATGGAGAGCCCAGGAGACGCGCACGGCTGCAGGAGGCGGCGCTCAGGGGCCTGAGCATGGCCCGGCAGTCCTGGAGGCAACGTGCGCCCGAGGGGTGAAGGGGACACGCAGCAAAGCCCCCAGCACCATCCGTGCACAGTCCTCTGCTGCCGAGCAGGGAGGGGTCTGCCCACGGCTGCGCCGAGTCAGTGCTGGTGCCCCAGGCCACGAGGCCTCCTGCCGCCGTCTGCTTGTCACTGGTGGGTGGGGACGCAGCAGCCAAGTGCAGAGGAACATGTCACGGCAGCTGCCTTCCGGAGCGGGGGCCCACGGCATCGCCCAAGGCCACCCCGCCCTGCCCGCCAGAGCTCGCAATCCTGCACGCCTCCAGGAAACTCCCGGGGGCAGCTCAGGAACAGCCTCGTGCACGGCGCCCAGCCCCTGCCCCCCAGCGCGGCCTGCGCTCTCTGCGCCAGCCCCAGCCAGGCGAAGTCCACGAGAGCCAGAGGCCAAGAGCAACACGCAGCGCCGGGTCTGCGGTGCCTGATGAGCCTGTTCTCTGCGTCTGATCCAGTTACACCGTCCGCAGATGAAGAGAACATGAGATGGAAAACGCTTTCATTTCAGTGAAGCGCTGGGTGCTGAACTGGCTCAGCTCATATCCCAGTCGGCCGCCAGGGCTCCAGCCTGCCGGACGGCCCAAGACCGCGGGGGAACGCGGGGCAGTGGGGAGCCGCACGTCCCGTACGAGGGGGCGGGGGAGGCCGGGATGCTGCATCACTGGCAACGGTAGATGAGGAGGGCAGCAAACCCCAGCGAGGCCAGAGAAACAGCCGTCACAGCCCAGGGAGAGCGAGAAGAAGCCTGGACAACAGGAAGACAGCCAGGCCTCTGCTGGGGGGCAAGAGAGAGAGAGGAGAGAGGGAAGGCGAGGGAGCAGCTGCCGGACTCCAGCAATCCCCTCGCCCCGTTTCCCTTCTCTCTAGGGTCCCGGCTATGCCTGGGCCGGGCTTCACTTGCTGGGGGCTGCTCCTCAGCCTCTCCTCCCTGCCAGGGCACCAGGAGCTGGGGAGTTTTCCCCGTCTCCGGCCTGGGTCCCGTGCAGCAGGCAGCACAAACAAGTGCAAGCGCTCCCTGGGCGGAGCGCATGTTGCAGCACAGCTGCCTGGCCCCGGCACAGGGCCCGCCCGGGCAGCCGTCCCAGAGGAAGTCGGGCTGCGTGGTCCCGGCTGGGGCTGCGAGGGTCATTGCCCGGGCACGGCGAGGCCCCATCGGGCACGGGGCTGGCGCGGCTCCGACGCCGGGGAGCTCGGTGACAGCGCCCGGGCCGGGCCCCCAGCCAGGCCAGGCACAGAGCTGGCCCCAGGGGAGACAAACCTGCCTGCCCCACTTCCCCAGAGCCGCTTCGCACCCTGCCTCCGATTCGCCTCCAGCCCCGCGCTGCACTCGCCCCGTGTTGCCCCGAGGCCCAGCCCCTCGCTCCGGGGCCGCCCTGCCGGACCCCGGCCCAGCCCTACGGCCCAGGAGCGGGCGCAGCGGGACGCAGCGCGGGCGCGGACACACGCCGGGGGCCCGGGCCGGCGGCGTCCTGCCTCGCAGCCGCCGTCTCCGCTCGGCCCGGCTCCCGCCCGCGCTGCCCCGCGCACCCGCCGGCCCGGCCCCGCAGGCTCGGCCCCGGCATCGCCCGGCTCGTACCGGGTCGCGGCGCTTCTGCCAGCGGCCGCACGGGCTCTCCTCCAGCACCTCGCTCTCGTCCTCGCTCTCATCCTCCTTCTCCCGGCCCCGGCCCCGCTCCCGCCGCGCCTCCTGCTCCGCCGCCGACATGCCCGGCCACTGCCGCCGCCGCCGCCGCAGCACGCCCCGCCCCGCCCCCAGGGGACGCCCCGCCCCGCGCGGAGCCCGGCGCTCCGGTGCCGCGCTGGTGTCGCCCGGGGGCGGCGGCCGCTCCAGGCGCCCCCCGGCCGCGCCCCGGGCCGTCCATCGCCCCCCCGCGGACGGCGCCCCCCTCCCCCGGGCTGCGGCGCGGGGAGCAGAGGCACCGCTCGGATCCGCGCTGCCGGGCGCGGGGCTGGTCTGCGCTCCGCTCCCGGGCCTGCCCCCCGACTGTGACTCGGCCCCGCGCCCTTCTCCGCCTGCTCCGGTTCCCGCTGCCCGCGCCCGGTTCTTGTCCCCGGCCCTGCCCCTGGGGGAGCACGTGGCCGCCCCCAGCTCTGCTAGCCGCGGCACTGGCCCTGCCGGCCGGCCAAGCGCTGTTCCCAGCCCCGGGCGCTGCGGGGGCAGAGCTCGTGCAGCTCCAAACCCGGTGAAGCACTCGGGTTCGGGGTTGTGCCAGTGCCCCAGCCGAGCCCCCTCGGGCAGGTGTCGCCTGCTTCAACCACTGCCGGCCCTGCCGCCGGCGTCGTCCCTTCAGGCCAGGCGTCGCCTGCCGCGGCTGCAGCCCAGGCCCCTGGCAGCACCGCTCTCCCCTGGCCGCTCCCTCCCTTTGTTCACGTTTTGCTGTCGGGACCTTCTCCTGGCTGAGCCAAAGCTTTGCTGAGCGCCGAGCACCTGCGGTGCCTACGTCCTGACGCTGCCCCTTCGCCGCGTGCACCGTGCAGCCAAGGCTGCCGGCTTCCGCCGTGGCCTTTTCCCCTTCCCTCAGCCCAGCATTGCCCCCGAGTCCAAACTGCGCAGCCGTGACCGGGGAGTGGTGACGGCGAGAGCCTGGGACAAGGCCCGTTGCAGGGCAGCTGTGTTTGACAACTGGTTTTCAGTCAGGCGCCGCTGCGCTGCCAGGGCCCGATCGGGGGAGGCTTTTCGCTGCTCTGGAGTCGGGTCCTGCAGCTCTGTGGCTCCGGCGGAGGGACGCCTGCTCCTGCGCGCAGTGAGGAGAGAGGGCCGCCCACCTGCTGTCTGTTTGTGAGCACAGTCTCTCTCGAGATGTCAGTTCCTCGCTCTCCTGCTTAAGTGTTTACAGTTAGCTCCTGGCAAAGCGTCAGCGTTTCCGTGCATGTGCCAAGGTCTGCGTGAGACAGTGCTGCAGTTTTTCCATCTGCCCAGCAAGTCGCCTTCCCCACTGCTGAGCCTCAGCGCTGCGGCGGGACGCGAGGCCAGCCTGCCCGTTGGGCAGAGCAGCAACTCCTGCTCTGGTTCCCTCCCGGGGAGTCGCAGGGCTACAGCACGTGCAGGCGCCTTGGTTTCCTGGCAGGTTTTGGCCTTGTGTTGCAAGGCCGTCGCTGCCCGAGTCCGTCTGCACTCCTGTGTCTGTCCTGAGCCCTGCGGTGTAACAGCCGACCTGTGCCCAATGTGAAAGGGGTTTGGAAACGTGCGTCGGCTCAGACCTCGCCCGGCAAAAGGGCCCTTTGCAGCTCTGGAAATGCAGAGGCCGCTGCCTGTTTTCCCTTTCTTGCCCAGTGGCTTTACAAAGCCACAAATAACCCTCTCCCCCAGGAGTGGAGGTCTGCGGTGTCACGCACCCTGAGCATCCCTCTGCCCGGATGGCCAGCTCGGCGCTCCCCGTTCTGCTCTCCTCCCGCTCGCAACTGGACCGGGGCCTGTGGTGGCTACATCTCTAAGGAGCGGCCCGCTTGTGGGGTCTGTGCCAGCTCAGCAGCCCTGTGCTCATCACAGGCTCTTTGCAGAGGGAGCGATCCTTTGCCAGTGGTTGCAGCAGCTGCAGAATATCATCATCTGGTCAGGGGCCTCCAGGTCCTTGACCACCTGGGTGACAGCGATCATCGCTTGCTGGAATTCACCATCCAGCGCAGGGTTTGGGGGCCTGCGCAAGGCAGCAGCCCTAGACTTCAAGAGGGCCAGCTTCAACGAGCTGAGGAGATTAGTGGGAGAGGCGCTGGGCTCCCAAGAGCAGGGGAGCTCAGTGCCCAAGATGAGTGGTTGTTCCTTAAGGACACAATACTCAGGGCCCAAGGGGTGACCATCCCAACAAGAAGCAAGGGGGGCAGGAGTGCCCAAGAGCCCCCCTGGCTCACCAAGGGCGTCCAGGAATGCCTGATTGCCAAAAAGGCGGCGTACACCCGGTGGAAGGGGGGTGCTATCACCAAAGGGGAGTATACCTCCTGTGCTCGGGCCTGTGGGGGGCTGTCAGGAAAACTAAGGTAGACATAGAGCTAGGACTAGCGTCCAAGATCAAAGATAATAAAAAGTCCTTTTTCAAATATATAGGGAGGATGAAGAAAGCACCAGGAAATGTGGGGCCCCTGCAAGATCCTCTGGGCAATCTGGTGGTTGCACCAGAGGAGAAAGCAGACCTCTTTAACCAATTCTTCACCTCCGTTTCCTTGTGCAGGGACCAGGACTTCCCCACCGTGATGCAAGACGGACACGAGGGGAACGCCTCCAGACCTCAGGGTGGGAAGGACCGGGTTAGAGAGTTTCTGGAGGGGCTGGATGTGTTCAAATCAGCGGGTCCAGATGCTCTCCACCCCAGGGTGTTGAGGGAGCTAGTAGGGGTTATTGCAGGGCCCTTGGCACAGCTTTACGAGCGCTTGTGGTGCTTGGGCCAGGTGCCGGATGACTGGAAGGTAACCAATGTGGTCCCCATCTTTAAAAAAGGGAAGAGAGAGGACCCGGGCAACTGTAGGCCAGTAAATCCTAGGGAAACTCTTTGAGAAGATCATCCTGGAGCACATCTGCAATGGGCCGGCCTCCGGGATGATGCTCAAGGGCAACCAGCACAGTTTCATTAGGGGCAGGTCATGTCAGACCAACCTGATTGCTTTTTATGATCAGGTCACAAAAGTATTGGATGCAGGTGTTGTCGTGGACATAGTCTTTCCGGACTTCAGCAAGGCCTTTGACACTGTCTCCCACCCCATCCTCATTAAAAAACTAGGCAACTGTGGTATTGATGCCTACACAGTCAGATGGATTGCAGATTGGCTGAAGGGTCGTACTCAGAGGGTGGTGGTGGATGGGCCATATTCGACCTGGGGGGAAGTGGGCAGTGGAGTCCCCCAGGGCTCGGTCCTTGGGTCTGCGCTGTTCAATCTCTTTATCAGCGATTTGGATGATGGGGTGAAAAGCAACCTGTTTAAATTCACTGATAATACCAAAATGTGGGGTGAGGTGAGCACGCTAGTAGGGAGGGAAAGACTGCAGCAAAACCTAGATAGGTTGCAGGGGTGAGCTAACAAAAACAGGATGCGTTTCAATAGTGACAAGTGCAGGGTGCTGCACATGGGCAGTAGTAACCAGCAGCACACTTATAAGATGTGGGGGGACGTGGGCACGCTAGAAGGGAGGAATAGGCTGCAATCAGACCTAGACAGGTTACGGGGTGGGCAAATGAGAACAGGATGGGATTCAACACCGACAAGTGCAAGGTGCTGCACATGGGGAGGAAGAACCAGCACCATCCCTACAGGCTGGGGAACTCCCTTCTCGTCAGGGCAGAGGCAGAAAAGGATCATGGAGTCATCACTGACTCCAAGATGAACACGGGCCGGCAGCGTGGGGACGCAGTCAGGAAGGCCAACCGCACCTTGCCCTGCATCCACAGATGCATCTCGAGCAGGTCCAGGAAGGTGATCGTCACCCTCTGTGCGGCATCGGTCAGGCCGCAGCTGGAGTACTGCGTCCAGTTCTGGGCACCGCACTTCAGGAGGGATGTGGACAGCATGGAGAGGGTCCAGAGGAGGCCACTCGCATGGTCAGGGGGCAGCAGGGCAGGCCCTACGGGGAGAGGCGACGGGACCTGAACCTGTTCAGCCTCCACAAGAGAAGGCTGAGGGGGATCTTGTGGCCTGTTATAAACTAGTCAGGGGGGATCAGCAGGCACTGGGGGGTCCCTGTTCCCCCGAGCACCGCCAGGAGTGACCAGGAATAACGGTCACAAGCTGGCAGAGGGGAGATTTAGGCTAGACATAAGGAGGCATGACTTCACGGTCAGGGCGGCTAGAGTCTGGAACCAACTTCCTAGGGAAGTGGTGCTGGCTCCTACCCTGGGGGGCTTTAAGAGGACGCTGGATGCCTACCTGGCTGGAGGCATCTGAGCCCAGTTTTTCTCCTGCCCAGGCGGGGGGTCGGACTTGAAGATCTAGAAGGTCCCTTCGACCCAACTTCTATGATTCTGTGATCTAGCCATGACAAGCCGGCCCGGAGAGCTGTGCCCTCTCCCGAAGCCTCTCAGCGGCAGCTGGCACATCACACAATCCAGAGGCTGTCGCATGCCAGAGGCGCAGCCCGGCTCTGAGCAGACTTTTTCCTGCCCCTGGGATCCACGTCTGCTCGCCAGGAACCCAGGTGGAAAAGCAGGTTGAGCTGCGACCACCTCGGGGGCATTCCTGGTGCAGACGGGGGTGGTCTGGGGAGGGGTGAGCTGGTCCCTTCCAGCCCTGCACTTCTCTGGCTTTGCTTTGCTCCCTCACCCTGGGGACCCCGTCCAGCTGGCCAGGGGCTGTCACAGGGCACTCATGGCCTGGCCTGCCTTCAATTTATAACCATGACATTTCCTCCAGTTGTTCAAAACGCCATGGCCGTGAATGCCCCCCCAGGTACCGTGTGTGCCTGGCACAGAGCCCTCCAAGGGCACCGGGGCACGGCCGCCACCTCCCTTCTTTGGCGGGCTGCGGCGAGTGGCCCCGGCCACCTTTCAGCGCACCGATTGCAGGCCTGCGTGCAGCGCGGCATCCGCGAGCGAGTCCCTGCAAAGTCCGCTGCCAGGTGTCTGCAGCTCCCAGGGTGCCGCGCAGGGGAGAAGACGGCTGCCAGATCCCCATCTACCACGGCTTTGTCTCTCGCCTGGGGCCTGGCTTCTGCACTGGTCTGCGACCCCGGGATTTCTTTCTCAAGCTGACTCTTGCTCCACCGGTCCCTGCTGCACTCATCACTTGGAAGCTGTGACCAGAGGAGCAGAGACTCGTTTGCTTCCCCGGCTCCCTGGAAAGCCTCCCGCGGCTGGTCCCCTCCTCAGCCCATCCCGCTGTGCCAGGCCGTCAGGTGTGTCCTTGGGCTTCAGGTCAGCTTAGACACTTGCTGCCCCAACACAGACCTTGTCTGCAACTGCGAGGAGACTTCTGGGTGGTGTTTGAACCCTGCTGCAGGACGTCCACGCCTCGCTCTGCTTGGTTTCGGTTCCTTCTGCCTGTCGGAGACTTCCTCTCATGCCTTTGCAGGTTGCTCCATGTTGCTCAGGCATGCACCCAGCTCCCCGCCCCGCTCCTTGGAGGCTCCTGAAACCAGCTCCTGCTTGGCCTGTGCGGCTAGCCTGGGCTCAGGGCTCCCCACAGCTCCTCTGCCTTCTCCGTTTCCACCTCTCCTGTATGCGGGCCCTCAGCCCTCCTGACCTTGCACTTGAAGCCCCCCCTCCAGCACAGCTTAGCCCTTGTCCTTTGCCCTGGGAGCAGCCTCCTGTTAGTGATCCCTTGAGCCCGAAGGCGGAGGCTAGCACGCTGGTCACTGGGGCCGACCTGCCAGGCAAAGCCCTTTGCCCCTTACACTTCCCGGCAAGCCAGCCCCGTCCTGCCCCTGCCTGGTGTCTCAGCCCTTGCTGTCAGGCCCCGGCCGTGCTACTGTCCACGGCTGCCTAATCCCCTTCTGCATCTCGCTCGGCTCCTGACTCCGGATGTCTCGGGCAGGGAGTCCAGTGGGCGAACTGCAGGGGTGGGGAGCATCCCACCCGCTTCCAGCACCACTGTCTGCTGCCTTCGCTTCGCCCAGCCCTGCACTAGGCAGCGCCTCCCCCACGCACCCTTGTCTCTGCTATGCGCTCTTGGCATCTGCTCTGATCTTTCCCAGGTGACGGCACTTCCAAAGCACCGGGCCCCTGGGCCACCTGCGCCTGCACTGCCCCTTCCCATGCCATGATGAAGAGACTCTGCCTGCCCAGCGCAGGGACTCTGGATGTATTTGTCCTCTCCCCTCTCCCCCACGCGCCAGGCAGGACGGTCATCCCATGGCTCATGGGAGGCTGGCGTGCAGAGGTGTGTGGGCCTGGCCGTGGCTGCAGACGGGAGTCTCTGCTGGGGGCCGCGTGCGAGTGGAGACAACACGCAGGTAGGTTTTGCTTTCACGCAGCTGGTCCTGGGACAGGACGAGGAGCTTGCGATGCACCCGTTCTGCAGCAAAGACGAAGCCCTCGTGACCTGCCCGGGTTCAGGACCAGACTGTGAGGAGCAGGGGCTGCCGCTGAGCTCCCCGAGTGCGAGACCAGCTGCTGAGCTATGGGACTGTGCCCCGCTGAGACAGCCAGGAGCTGCCAGCTGTAATGAGGGGCATGGGCCCGGGTCCCCGCCAAGTAGCGCAGCATGCAGGTTCGATCCCTGGGCTGCGACTGCCCTTGGCAGGCTGCTCGGTCGCACAGCCCCACTCAGCCTGGGGCTTTCCAATGGGAGGCGTCTCTGATGTTTCCCCGCATGTGGTCCCGGGGGGGTCAGGAACGACGCTGCGTCTCTGCCGTGTTGGCCTGGCTGTGCACGGGCCTGCACTGACGCTGCTCCTGTTTCCGCTGCTGCTGCTCATGGCCCTGGGGCAGGTGTCTGCAGGCGCACGGCTCTGGAGCCGTCCGGCTCGTCCCTGCTCCGGGTCTGTTCTTGGCAGGGGCTGGGACGTTGCAGGGTTTCCAGCTGGAGCACCTGCCGGCCTGGGGCAGGGCTGCTTGCTGGGCAAGCCGGGAGCGTGCAGTGAGCGGGACTGGACATTTGGATGCGACTCGTGGTCTCCGGCGTTGCGGAGGCAGGAGCACAGGCTGCTCCGCTCAGATGTTGGCTGCCTGTTTGTCCGCCGTACAATCTGGCCAGTCTGCCAGGCAGCTGTGGGGGCTGCGTCCTGGGCACGGGGAGTTGTGGGCCTGAGGCTCCGTCATCGTCTCCGTCATTCTGACCCCTCAAACCTGGTCCCCGGCTTCACCCGGCCTAGCAGAGGGGCCCAGGTCGGAGCGGCGCAGCTCCAGCCATAGCCTCGCTGGAGCGGGGCAGGACTGCGCGTCCCAGCCGGCAGCACGAGAACATCAGCAGGGCCCGACTGCGGCAGAGCAGTGGTGCGTCCAGCCCAGCGTGCGACAGAGGCAGGAGCGCGTTGAACTGACCACGTCTAGAGGCATCTCCCTCGTTCGATACCCTCCCGGGCACCCCCCCATCGGTTTTGAGATGCCTGAGGAGACATCTCCAGCTGTTCAGCAGCTGTCGACAGGAGTTGCCTAGTCCCTGTTGGACCTGGCCGTGCTCCCTGCCTCTTCCACCTCCCAGGCAACGCGCCCCGTCAGTTAACTACGCTACATAAAAATACTTCCTCTTCTTCACTTTAAACCCGTCTCCTGCTCATTCCAGCCAGTCCTAGTGTGCGGACCCGGTGAGCAGCAGCTCCCTGTTCCCTTGGTCCGCGGCCTTCCCGATGTGCCAGCCCTTGGTCCTCTGCCCCTCAGCCTCCTCCTTTCCAAACAGGCGAGGCCGAGCCCATTCAGTCTCTCCGGGTCTGGCCCCTGACCCCCGGGTCGCCCTTCCCTGGACCCTCCCTGATTCTGCTCTGTCCTGTCTGAGAGGTGCAGACAGCACCGTGCACCGGAGCCGAGCTGCGGGCGCCCACGGGCTGGTGCAGCGGCAGGGGGATGTTCCCCGTTCGTTTTCAATTCCCTTCTCAATGAAGCCCAGCGTTTCTTTGGCGTTTTTGGTCACTTCTGCACTGAGCTGGCGTTTTAGAGAACTAGCGACAGCGATGGCAGGGTCTCTTCCCCGGCTCGTAACAGCTAGGTCAGGACCCAGCCCAGCATGCTGAGAGTTAAAGTTATTTTATCACCTTGACGTTCATCTGCTGTTTTTTTGGTGAGACCTTTGTGCAGCTCCTCGCCATCTGCTTGGGACTCGACTGCCCAGAATCATTTGGTGTCACCTGCAACCTGGGAGATTGCACCGGGCGTCCTTGTCTCTGGGTCGTTGATGAAAACATTGGACAAAACTGGGCCCAGCACAGATCCCAGTGGGACCCCACTTTTGACCTCCCTCTGTCCTGAAAAGTGACTGCTCGGCCCTGCCCTTTGCTTCCTGTCTTGTCACCAGCTCTCAGTCCACAAAAGACCCTTCCCTTTGATCCCATGTCAGCGCAGTTACTTAAAAGCCTTTGGTGAGGGACCTTGCTGGAAGCTTTTTCATGTCCATATACATTATGTCAGACTCCTTGCCTGCGTGCTTGTTATCCCCTGCAAAGAGCTCCCGCAGGGCGGCCAGGCAGAATTCCCCTTTGCAGGAACCGTGCTGGCTCTTACCCAGCAGACTGCATTTGTCTGTGTGACTGCTGATCCTGCTCGTTATGCAGACTCCACCAGCTTGGCTGGGACGGCAGCGAGACTCGGTGCCCTGTGGTTCCCAGCATCACCTCTGGAACCCTTTTTGCAGAGGGGCATTACACTGGCAACCCTCCCATCCTCCAGCACTGAAGCCGTCTGTACGGACCGGTTATGTACGGCTGCCATGTTCTGTGATTTCACCTTTGGGTTCCTTCAGAGCCGTGGGGTGCAAGCTGTCTGGTCCTGGTGACCTCTGGGTATTCGGTGTATTCATCTCTTCCAAAACGTCTTCTGCTGCGTGGCTGCTCGTAGCGCAAGGAGTCTTCCCGCAGTGCCCTGGAGCCAGGCTGCCCTACGAGGCAGGAGCCGTCAGCCCAGACCACGCTCTGTCCCCATGCCAAATGCCAGTCTCCTGGGGACGTTTTGCGGCTCCTCCCGCAGTATCCTGATCGTGGCCCTTCCCAGGAGCCCCGGCGCTGGCTCTGCACGGCAGGAGTCCCGAAGGGGCCCAGTCGCTCAGCGAGCCCCTTGCGGGTTGAGCACCGCGCCGTCTGGGAGAGCGCTCCAGCGGCGCAGCCAGGCGCTGACCTTCATGGGACCAAGGACCAGGTGGGGGGCTCCATTCCCATCTTTCTCCCTGCTCTGCTTGGAGGCCTCTCCTTGCCTGTTGCCTATTTTAATCCTGTGTTTGGGGGATTGGGGCTGCAGTTCGACATTGTGTGTTTTGAGACCGTCTGTGTTTGGTGCAGCACGAAGCTTGGGTCTGGGGCTCAGCTTGCCTCAGGTGCACCTCCCTGGACTACCTCTGCAGAGACGCTCTCCAGCCGTCCGGATTCGGCTCCTTTCAGGAGCATTTGTCAGCACGAGTTGTAGAGTGAACGTGCGCCGGGGGCAGCTTCTTGGGGCTCTCATGGCCTTTCCTGGGTTAGCTCCCCCTCATCATGCCTCACTCCCACGTCCCCATGTGCGTGTGTGTGTCTAGTACCTGCAGGACCTAGACCTGACTGAGAACAGCACAGGGCATTTGCTGCAATTTCTGGCGCGGGTTCCCTCTGGTTGCCGGGCTGAGAGCAGCTCCGCTGATGGGGACTGGGATGGCAAGTCCCTCTGCCCCCGTCCCCGGGTGGAGTTGGGATCAGAGGCCTGGGTGAGCTGTTCACAGTCTGCAGCAGTGCTGGACTTCTGCTCTTTGCCAGCTTCAGCTGCGTTTGTGCCAAGCCTCCATCGCATGGGTGCGGGGCTTGTGCCCTGTCAGCACGTCACATCCAGGCACTGGGGCAGCCCCATGCACCGAGGCAAACGGGGCCCCAAAGGCAGGCAGGGAGCAAGGCGCAGGGCGCTGCTGCAGCTCTGGCCATGACTGCTTCCATCTGCTCCTCCGGAACGGGCGGCAAGGCCCTGCCGGAGGGGCCCGCGGGGAGTCCGCACGGCCGGAGGACCCGGGCTCGACCATGGAGGAGGGAAGCCAGCGCAGGGCAGGGGACGGTGTCGGTGCAACCGTGCCCCTCCCTGGCTGGGCTCACTTGAGCAGGAGCAGAAGATGCCGTTGAACGGGGCATGCGAGGTTGGGCTGGGGCAGGCTGGGGGCAGCTGAGGCTGTGCAGGACACGGGGAGGGATGGGGGTTGTTTGTGCAAGTCGGGGCAGGCGGTTCCCTGCCGGCTGCCCCGCGAGGGAGGTGATGCCGGGGCAGGGGCGCAGGTTCCTCCCCAAACCCAGGGCTGGGCGCAGGTGCGGGGTGCACAGCTCCAGCGTTGCCCCAGACAGGGTCTTCCCTGCTTGCTTGTGGCAGGGGCTGCGGGGGGCAGGCGCAGCCCTGGCCACAGACCCAATTCCCTGCAGCCGGGGTGCAGGGCAGGCCTGGCGTAGCAGGCCGCTCTCATCCAGCAGCAGGTTGGTGTCTAGCGGCGCTGTGGCCCCTGGCCGTGAGCCAGGATGTGGCCTGTGGCTGCAGTCTCAGGCATCTGGTGACCAGATGCTTCCTGCGATTCAGCCTGAAGTTTCCTCTCTTGAATCTCTGCCTATCTCCACTGGCGATGGCCACGCGTGACCCCGCTCTGCCGAGATGGACACGTGGGTTGCTGCAGGGCTGCTGGCGGGAAGCCACTCACTGCTCCGCCACACGGCCGCTGGCAACGTCCCAGGGTAGATGCCGGCTGAGTTTGCTGCCCTGGCTCCATGCTCCTCCGTCCTCCTCAGTGCTCTCCCCTGCCCCGGGGCGCGCGAGCCGTGGGACGGGCTCCTGTGCCCTGCCCAAGCCGTGGCCCTCGCCCGGCCCCTCTGTGGCCTGTCACCCAGGTCCGGTCTCCCCTGTCCTGGGCGCCCGTACCCAGCCCAGAGCCAGTGGCTCCCAGTCTCTCCTGCTGACCCCGTCTACAGGGGCTGGGAGCAGCTGAGAAGGCCTGGGGCTTTTGGGGGAGCCGGGGAGTGAGGGTGCTGTGGCTGGCACTGCCCGGCAGGCTGCTCCCCCTGCCCTGCCCCAGGCCCAGACCCAGCAAGGGACCTCGTTAGCACGGCCCGGCTTTGCTGAGATGGCAGGAGTCTGCGCAGCCTGGCCGTCCAGGGTCCGGCGTTGCTGGGGATGTGCACCTTCTCACGACCTGCTGGGAGCCTTCTGCTGGGCTGGCTGCAGGTGTGGGCGGGAGGGACGAGCGTCTGCCACCAACGCATGCAGCGAGGGTTGATCCCAGCGGCGCTGCAGGGGCTGCTGCCCATCCAGTCTGGTGGGGGGAGAGGGGAGGAGGCCCGCAGTGCTGATGCTGTTCCCACCACTTGCCATCTAAGCTCTTTATTACAGAGGCATTAACGGCCCTCTCTCCTTTGTATTGGTCTGGATGTTCCTCCAGTCCTGCAGTGCTGTGGTCAGTGGCTGCTCCTGGTTGCATAGCTCCTATTTCACAGCCCTGCAGCCTGCAGGCCATGCGACCTGCTGCAGCACGGGCTGGGCCTGAGCCAGGGCCCCCCTGGCCTTGGAGCGGTGGGGACAGGCTATGTCTTGCCAAGGAGGAAGGGGGTCAGAGGCCCCTGCAGGGCAGTCCTCTTGCCCAGGACGTGGCCACTTGGTCACTGGGGCCAGACGCTGGAGAGGCCAAAGTGAAGGCAATGTATAGCGTGGCAGGGAGCCCGGTCCCACCCCTCACGCCCAGGCTCCAGCTGCAGTTGGGTGCATGGGGCCTGGGGCAGGGCCATGGGCACTGCGGCCAGTTCCCACCTCCTCCAGCATCAGGCATGCAGCAGAGCCCTGCCACCTGCCTCCAGGCCGTGGGCACAGACTGCCTCTGCCACGCTGAAGCCTGCTGGCATTCATTCAGTTATGCAGCCAGCTCACAGTCATGCGAATGCTTGCAGCCTTCCCCTTGCATAATGGCCTGTGTTGTTTCCACTGTGTCCCGCTGGGGTGCAGTCCCAGCCTGAGGCTGCCATCTGCACCCTGCCCAGCCCAGGCTGTCAGCAGGGTGGGTACGGGCCCTGCCCACCTCGGGTCAGCGCCACAGGACTCCTCGCCCACAGCCAGAGCTGGGTTCGAGTTCTCCGCTGTTTGTCTGTGCCTGCCCAGTGCCCAGCCCGTCCTCTGCCGGGGCGTGCCAAGCTGGCCCGAGGCCAAGGGCTGGTGTGGTCCATAGCGCTGCACTGGCGGGAGGCCTCTGGCTTTGGAGCTGGGGTGCAGCCACGTGGTGCTGCAGTGGTCAGTGTCTCTTGGCAGCTCTCCCCCATGGGCATTGGGGCGGTGGTGGTGCTGTTGAGGGGCTCCTCTGTGGTGCAGCACCCGGCCCCAGGCTGTTAGCGCCACATTAAGCTAGAGCTGCCTCTGCTCCAGGCGGGGGTCTGCATGGGGCAGCAGGCTGAGAAGGACAGGGGGATGCCTGGGGCAAGCAGGAGCCAGGTTCAGGAGCAGCACGGTGCCAGCGGCAGAGAATCTGCTGCCCATAGGCGCATCGGACGCAAGGGTACAGGGGGGCACGTGCGTCCCTTGGCCGACTGACCCGGGACGGCCGCTGTGCCCTCCCATGGTGTCTCTGGGGAAGCTTAGAGGCACGGCCCGGGCAGAGCTCAGCCCCACGTGGATCAGGGGCCGTGGCTGTGGAGGTCGCAGCACCCTTGATGCTGTACGTAGAGGAGTGGGCGCCAGCAGTGCAGTGAACCACGGGAGCGGGGAGGGCCGTGAGCTGGGGCTGGGCCGTGAACGCAGCCTTCTGCTGCCCGCGCTGCAAGGACCTCTCTGTTGGCATGTGCCTCCTTCCCCACCGGCCCCTTTCCCCCCAGCCCTTGTGACCTCAGGACCGCGAAGGACAGAGCCGGGAGAGGAGGCTCTTCCGCGGTGCAGCCGTGCTCCATGCCGCTGGCCAGCTGAGCCTCTGGGCAGTCGCCTGCTTGACTGCCTGGCACTTATGGTGCCTGCCACGGCTCAGCTGGCGCCCACATCGTGCATGCTTCATGGAGGAGCAAGTGTGGCCAGGCCTGCTGCTCTGACCCCTGCAAGCTCCAGGCTGCTGCACTGCACTCAGCTGCCCTGCACTGGGCCCCACGGGGTAGGTGCATGCAGCTGGCATGGGCACGCCTCCCTCCGGCCCGAGAGCCCGCGTGGTGCCCCTCACCAGCTGGAAGCCCCAGGCAGAGGTGCGAGATGGGCTGCAACGGGCCGGAGGCTGGACCAGCCCCTAGGCCGGAGGCTGCGGTGCGGGGTGCCGGGGGGGCTCTGACCCACGCGGGGTGCCACTGCCGGCAATGGGGTGGGATGTGCTGCCATCTGGTGGATGTAGAGTGCCTCCTGCTCCCTGCCGCCACCTCCGTCCTGCTGCTGGTTTCCGCTTCTCGTGGCTTTGTCGCTGGGCTTTACTGGTATTTCCCAGGTTCCTTCAGCCGGCTTCCCTCAGTCCAGGAACCTGGGACCTTCTGGCTGTTTTTATCACTGCAAAGAGACTTGCAGAACAGCATATTCTCGCTGCACCGAGGTGTTTTTGCCTTGTAAGCCAGAGTCCATCTTTTTGCAGGGCTGGTGCAATGAGGACCTGAGGCTGCTGCTGGGGTGCGCTCCAGGAGACGCTAGCAAGGTGGCCCATGCCCGGGGTGCTCTTGCATGGAGAAGCCTAGTGATGTTGTGGCTTGTGACCGGTTTCTGTCCCAACAAGACCCAGAGCAAGGTCAGACGAGTTCTGGACGCAACCCTCTGGTCAGCGTTACCAAGGCCTGGAGACACAGCCCTCGCCAGGCAACGGGCCCAGGAAGGCGACACTGTGAGGTTTGACAACAGGTCCCATCACCTTGGCTCTGCAAAGCTCGCTCCCGGGCTCTGAAACAGGAGGAGCTGGAAAGTCTGCGCTCCTGGCCGCATGCGCAGAGCGGGCAGGTCGTGCCACATCCACGGTCGCCTCGCTGACGAGATCTCTGAAGAAATGGCAAAGAGTCATGAAACTCAGGCATGCGTGTTCCTGAAGAGAACGGCTGCCTGGTCCAACGTGGAGCCTCCTGCGAGAATAGGGATCGCCCCTTAGGCGCGGGCCAAAGGCGACCCATGGTGCACGCAGCAACGGCCCTTGGCAGCCCGGCGGGCAGGACGCAGCTGAGGGGCTGGTCCCCACATGCCAGCCCCAGCCCCAGCCCCAGCCCCGGGAAGCACGGACCAGACGGTCTCTGCTCATTCCAGTCACAGCTTTAAACATCAACTTCCCTCGGCCTTTCCAGGGGCTTACAGAAAATCTGCAAGACACTGAACCCGGGCCAGGCCAGAGGCTTTCCTTGCGTCCCCTGCCAGGCAGCTTCTCCAGCTTCTGGAGAAAAATCCTATCCATTGTGCCCCAAGAAGGGTGTTTGTACCCCAAAGTTTTCAAAGAACAATTTCTCCAACTCTTTATTTGATCTAATAAAAGATATCACATTTACCCAAAGAACCTTGTCTGCCCATTCATTGTGCAGTCATTTAGAAACCTGGTTATGGATGCCCATCTCCAGTGATTACCCCAGTCCCTGGGACACGTCCTCAATCATGACGTTCCTTTCAGCCCGGGCAGCCTTTATTTTATCAGCGCCAAGAAGAAACCAAGTCCTCAGTTATGACTTTTGGCATGAAAATTTGTGCATAAGGAGAACGATAAAAGCACCAGTCCAGTGTTAGGGGAAAAACAGGCAGTGCATCCCTCTCCAGAGCGGCCACCGAGGGCGTCCTGCCCGGGGGTTGGGACACACAGGAGTGGGACCCAGAGGCAGATCCGTCCCAGGCTCCTGATCTACGAACAAGCAGCTGCTTTCGTTGCCAAAGCTGCTGCGCAGGGGCCAGGCCATTTGGGTCTCAGCAGCGATGTTCATGTCGTACGGAGTTACTCGCTCCCGGGACTGCTTGGCGCTGGTTTTTGGAGGGGGGCAGTGTTGTGTTTAGGGAACCAGCCTGGGGCCGGGCAGAAGAGCAGTGACAGGGGTAGCAGTTCTGGGCAGCGCAATGCGGGTGCCCGACTCCCCCAGGCAGCTCGTGACGACCTTGGGCAAGTGTGGCCGTGGCCCTGAGGTGCCTGGCGCCCCGGCAGCCCAGCGAAAGGACCCAGACAGGGAGAGGGCAGTTTCGAGTGATTATCCATTAATCCGGCTTCCGACTCGCTGCGTGGGAGGATAAGAGGATTGTCTTGCTGGCGGGCTTACCAAGAACAGTGCTGTCCTGTCCTCAGGGCAGCCGACCACGGGCCAGGCCGGGCATGAAAGGCACGGGGCAGGAGAGCTGGCTCTCCCGGACTGCTGCAGGAGAGGGTGTTCCTGGAGGTGGGCGCTCGGTGGCATGTCCCCAGAGTATACGGAGCAGTAGCTGCATGGCCCATGCAGTGGCTGTTGCAGGTGGGCCTCCAAGCTGCCCCTGCAGCTGCCAGGGCCAGGAAGGAAGCCAAGTCCTGGCTGCTCCTCTGTGCCGGCGACGCGGCCACTGCCCCACGCTGCCCCTGGGAGCAGTGAGCAGGGAGGGGGCAGCACCCAGAGGCGCCGCTGTTGTCTTTGCCGGCAGCGCCAGCCTCCCCCAGAGTCCGTCACACCCCAACGGGCCTTGTCTGGCTTCTGCGCCCCAGCGTCCCTGCCATGCGACGCGACGCCCAGGGAGCAAGCGCCGGCCCAGCCCTGCGTGACCAGTGGAGGGACCTGTCCGTGGCCCAAGCGGGGTCTTCCTGAGGGTGGGGGCAGCCGGGGTGGCAGCCCGCCGGAGAAAGCAGATGTGTGGCAGCCAGGGTGGAGAGGATGAGGAGCCATGCAGCTGGGAGGAGCAGCCAGGAGAAAGCCCTGGACTCAGCCCTTTTGGGCGAGGACCACGGCACAGGGAAGGCCATTTGCAAGCACCCGGAGGAGGAAAGGCTGATTGGAAGCAGCCAGTGAGGACTTGCTACAAACAAATCATGGCAAACAAACCTGATCTCCTCCTTTGAGAGTAGCTACACGAGGGGACGAAGAGGATGCTGTGGATACCGTGTATCCGGGCTTCAGCAAAGCTTTCACAAGGGCCTGCATAACCTTCTCCTAAACAAATCAGAGGGATGCGGGCTGGACAAAGCTACGACAAGGTGGGCAGGTAGCTGCAAGGAAAGGGTAATTATAAGCGGATCTATGTCAGGCTGGCAGGAGGTTTTGGGTGGAGCCCCACAGGGGCCTGTCCTGGGCCCGGTGCTGTGCAGCAAGTTTCCTGATGATGTGGATGCTGGAACCGAGCTTCAGCAGCAGATCTGCAGATGACACCGAACTGGCAAGGGCTGCGAACACGTTGGAGGACAGGAGTGCAATTTGGAAGGATCTCGACATGTTGGAGAGTTGGGCTAGGATGAAGTTCAGTGCGGACAAGTGCAAGGTGCTGCAGCTGGGGAGGAATAATAGGGGAACTGGGGGTCGAAGAGAACCCAGGGTTGGAAAGCCTCAATCAAGGCACCGGACCTAACCAGGTAAGCGCTAAGGGGAACACACACCGCTGAGGCAAAGGGACACCAAGACATCAAAGGGACATCAAATGTCTTCACACAAATGCCAGGAGCATGGGGAACACGCCGGAGGAGCTCACACTCCTGCCTGCTAGCTCCCAGTATGACCTAGTCGGCTCAACCGAAACACGGTGGGATTTGGCGCCCGGCTGGGCTGTGGGCACGGGGGTACAGGTTGTACAGGTGGGACAGCGAGGGGAGACAAGGCGGGGTGCAGCGCCCTATGTCAGGGAGCAGTGCACATCTTCCGTCATCCAGGCGGGAGTGGAGGAGGGGAATACCGAGGCATTGTGGGTCAGGATCGGGGGGGGCCAGGCAAAAGGACTTGGCAGTCCCTCTACAGATACATAGCGAGCAAAAGGAAAGCGCAGAGTAGCACGGGGCCCCTGCGGGACAAAGGACAGTCGGTGGTTGACCCAGGGAAAGAGGCAGAGCTCTTCACACACTCAGGCAGGCTCCGGAGCGGTGAGACACGCGGGTGAAGCCCGCTGCGCCCCCACTCCCCCGAAGCCCCCCAGACGCCCCCTCAGCAGCCGCCGAGCCCCCCAGCACAGCCGGAGGTGAGCGGGCTCGTGGTGGGAAGGGGTTAACTCCTCGCTTGCTGGGAGGAGGCCGCTGCCTGGTGCCCGCCGGGTCAAGCCCCCGCCCAGGCCCCCACTTGGCCCCGCCCCCAGGGAGCCGCGCGAACAGGCTGCGCAAACAGGCGCCCGAGTTAGCGCGGAGTTCGCGCAGGGGAGGGCGCGGGAGGGCACGAGACCCTGCCTGCGACCCCCGCAGCCATAGCCAGCCCCAGCCGTAGCCAGCCTACCAGAGGCATGACACGGATGGGCACGCGCCGCACCCCGAGGGTCCCCTCGGGCTCTGCGGCCCCCCCATTGGGCACCTCAGAGACGGCCGCCCAGACGGAGCCCACGGTCCCGGGCTCCACGCAGACGGGGCCCCTGGCTCTTGGCTGCGGGGGCTGCCTGTCCCTTTCTCAGGCTCTGGGGCCCGGGAGCATGGCCACCTCCCCTTGCGGGGTCTGCTCCCTACTGGGGTCTCTGGCGCGCCAGCGGGAGGAGCTCCAGGCCACAGTCCAGAGACTGCGTGCCATCAGGGACTGCGAGCAGGAGACAGACTCCTCCTGCCAGGCCCTTCTCCCCCGGGAGCCGCAGGGGAGAGCTCCGTCTCCCTCCGCGACTAAGGAGGACTCTGGGACCTCCCGCTCTGCCCAGTCAGGGGCATGGACCGAGGTGGTCAAGGGCCCCAAGGCCCGCTGCACCAAGGCCGCTGCCCCGCCGGAGCTTAGCAACAGGCTCGCACCTCTTGCAGCCCCGGCAGAGCCCACGCAGTTGCCGGCTCCCGCAGGCATCCCAGGCTCGACCGCAGCTACTGGCCCCGCTCTCCCCAAGACAAAGCGAAAGGTGTTTGTTGTGGGAGACCCCATCCTGCAGGCACTGAGGGGGCAATCTGCCGCCCCGACCCCTTAGCCCGGGAAGTCTGCTGCTTCCCGGGGGCCCGCATCCGAGACACTGCGGAGAGGATCCCGCAGCTCCTCTGGCCCACAGACCACTACCCCATGCTCCTTATTCACCTGGGCACCAATGACACGGCTCGGAGCACCCCCGGCCAGGTCATAGATTCATAGATGCTAGGGTCGGAAGGGACCTCAATAGATCATCGAGTCCGACCCCCTGCATAAGCAGGAAAGAGTGCTGGGCCTACATTACCCCAGCTAGATACACATCCAACCTTCTCTTGAAGACCCCCAGGGTAGGGGAGAGCACCACCTCCCTTGGGAGCCCGTTCCAGACCTTGGCCACTCGAACTGTGAAGAAGTTCCTCCTAATATCTAATCTAAATCTGCTCTCCTCCAGCTTGTGGCCATTATTTCTTGTAACCCCCGGGGGCGCCTTGGTGAATAAATACTCACCAATTCCCTTCTGTGCCCCCCGATGAACTTATAGGCAGCCACCAGGTCGCCTCTCAACCTTCTCTTGCGGAGGCTGAAAAGGTCCAGTTTCTCTAGTCTCTCCTCGTAGGGCTTGGCCTGCAGGCCCTTAACCATACGAGTGGCCCTTCTCTGGACCCTCTCCAGGTTATCCGCATCTTTCTTGAAGTGCGGCGCCCAGAATTGCACGCAGTACTCCAGCTGCGGTCTGACCAGCGCCCGATAGAGGGGAAGTATCACCTCCTTGGACCTATTTGTCATGCATCTGCTGATGCACGATAAAGTGCCATTGGCTTTTCTGATGGTTTCGTCACACTGCCGACTCATGTTCATCTTGGAGTCCACTAGGACTCCAAGATCCCTTTCCACTTCCGTGCCACCCAGCAGGTCATTTCCTAGGCTGTAGGTGTGCTGGACATGAGGCGCTACAGGGAGTTGGGAGCGGGGCTTAGGGGTCTGGGAGCTCAGGTGGTGTTTTCCTCGATCCTCCCAGTCTCGGGCTATGGGTTGAGGAGGGAGAGGAGGATCCATGCGGTGAACCAAAGACTGCGGCGCTGGTGTCATCGGGAAGGCTTTGGCTTCCATGACCACAGCCCGCTCTTTGGCGAGAGAGGCAGCAAGCTGCTGGGAAGAGATGGCCTCCACCTCTCCCCCCTGGGGAGGAGGCTCTTCTCAGCCAGCCTGGCTGACCTGCTCCACCGGGCTTTAAACTAAGCCCGCGGGGGGATGGGGGGACTGCTGCCACTGCTGGCCCGCTGAGCAACCCTTGCAAAGCCAGCAGACCAAGGCACTTAAGGGAGCCCACCCCTGCCCCAGCCCTGGCACAATCTGTGGGCAAGGCAAGAGCCCCCAAGGGGACACTCGCCTGCCTGTACACTAATGCCAGGAGCCTGGGCGACAAGCAGGAGGAACTCATCCTCCTGCTCAGTGCAAAGAAATATGATGTCATTGGGATAACGGAGACCTGGTGGGACTCCACCCATGACTGGACCACGGGGATAGAGGGCTGTACCCTGTACAGGAGGGATCGTGCTGACAAAAGGGGCGGGGGTGTAGCTCTCGATGTGAAGGAAAGCTACATGTCCCTGCAAGCTGATGTTGGCACCGGCATGGACAGCTAGAGACCCTCTGGTTAAAAATTCATGGGGAATTCGGCACAGGGGACACAACGGTGGGAGTCTACTACAGACCTCCCACTCAAGGTCCTGAGCTTGACCAGGAGTTCGCCCGGGAACTGACTGAGGCCGCTTGCTCCAGGACCTTGGTTGTCATGGGTGACTTCAATGACCCGGACATCTCGTGGGAAGATCACTCAGCTAAATCTGAGTGGGCGCAAAGCTTTCTCTCGTGCGTGGATGACCTCTACCCGACTCAAGAAGTCTATGGGCCAACGAGAGGCAAAGCGCTGCTCGACCTGGTACTGGCTACGGGGGACGACCTAATCGGCGACCTAGTGATCGATGGGAAGCTGGGTGACAGCGACCATGATCTGATCACCTTCACCATCCGCCGTAAAGCTGGCAAGTCAGTCAGCAACACAGAAGTCCTTGACTTCAGAAAAGCCGACTTTGACAAGCTCAAGAGGCTTGTCGGTCAGGCCCTCAGGGACCGTGACCCCAGGGAGTTGGGAGTTCAAGAAGAGTGGTTGCTTCTCAAGGAAGCGATCCTCAGTGCACAAGCTAAATCTATTCCAACACGGAGGAAAGGCAGCAAGAAGGCACAGCAGCCCTCCTGGCTCTCCAGGGACCTAGCGGACCTACTGTGGCTAAAAAGGAAAGCCTACAAAGGATGGAGGATGGGATTCACCTCCAAGGAGGATTACTCCGCGCTGGTCCGGTCCTGCAGGGAGCAAACCAGGAAAGCCAAGGCTGCAACTGAACTCCAACTAGCTTCAGGCATCAAGGACAACAAAAAGTCCTTTTTCAGATTTGTGGGGAGCCGGAGGAAAAGCAAGGGCAACGTTGGACCCCTGCTAAACCAGATGGGGCAACTGACAACTGACGCCCAGGAAAAAGCCAACCTATTAAATAGGTACTTTGCGTCAGTCTTTCATCAGTCACATGGGACGCCCATGCCTGCTATGGGACAGGGAAATCTGGGTGAGGGGGATCCCCTACCCTCCATCAATACTGACCTCGTTGAGGAACACCTTGAGAAGCTGGATACCTTCAAGTCAGCCGGCCCTGACAACCTGCACCCCAGGGTACTCAAGGAGCTGGCGAGCGTCATAGCCCAGCCCCTGGCACGGGTCTTTGAAAACTGCTGGCGCTCTGGTGCAATGCCCGAAGACTGGGAGAAGGCCAATGTGGTGCTGATCTTCAAGAAAGGGAGGAGAGTGGATCCGGCTAACTACAGGCCCATTAGCCTGACTTCTATCCTGGGGAAGATCTTAGAAAAGTTTATTAAGGAGGCCATCCTTGATGGACCGGCCCAGGCTAACATCCTAAGGGACAGCCAGCACGGGTTTGTTGCGGGTAGGTCTTGTTTGACCAATCTCATTTCCTTCTACGACCAGGTGACCTATCACCTGGGCAAGGGAGAAGAGATTGATGTCATAGTATCATAGTATCATAGTAGCTAGAGTCGGAAGGGACCTAGGTAGATCATCTAGTCCGACCCCCTGCCTTGGCAGGAAAGAGCACCGGGGTCAGATGACCCCGGCAAGGTGCTTATCTAACTTCCTTTTAAAAATCCCCAGGCTAGGAGCCTGCACCACTTCCCCTGGAAGCTGGTTCCAGGCCCTAGCCGCCCTGACTGTGAAGTAGCGCCTCCTAATATCTAATCTAAACTTACCCTCCGCCAGTTTGTGACCATTATTCCTGGTCACTCCTGGCAGCGCACGGGGGAACAGGGACTCCCCCAATACCCGCTGATCCCCCCTGACCAGTTTGTAGCAGGCCACAAGGTCCCCCCTTAACCTTCTCTTGTGGAGGCTAAACAGGTTCAGGTCCCGTAGCCTCTCCTCATAAGGCCTGCCCTGCTGACCCCTGATCATACGAGTGGCCCTCCTCTGAACTCTTTCCATATTGTCCACGTCCCTCTTGAAGTGCGGTGCCCAGAACTGGACGCAGTACTCCAGCTGCGGCCTGACCAGTGCCGCATAGAGGGGGAGGATCACCTCCCTGGACCTGCTTGAGATGCATCTGTGGATGCAGGACAAGGTGCGGTTGGCCTTCTTGACTGCCTCCCCACACTGCCGGCCCATGTTCATGTTGGAGTCAATGACGACTCCAAGATCCTTTTCCGTCTCCATGCTGGCAAGAGGGGAGTTCCCCAACCTGTAAGTGTGGTGCCGGTTCTTCCTCCCCATGTGCAACACCTTGCACTTATCAGTGTTAAACCCCATCCTATTCTCATCCGCCCACCGTTGCAACCTGTCAAGGTCAGCTTGTAGCCTATTGCACCCTTTTAGTGCACCCACATCCCCCCACATCTTAGTGTCGTCAGCAAACTTGAACAGGGTGCTTTCTACCCCCTCATCCAAGTCACTGATGAAGATGTTGAACAGTGCGGGCCCGAGGACCGAGCCCTGCGGAACCCCACTGCCCACGTCCTTCCAGGTCGAGAAGAACCCATCCACTACCACCCTCTGGGTGCGGCCCTCCAACCAGTTGGCGACCCATTTGACCGTGTGGGCATCGACACCACAGTCTCCCAGCTTTTTGATGAGGACAGGGTGAGAGACAGTGTCGAAAGCCTTCCGGAAGTCCAGAAAGACTACATCCACAGCAACCCCTGTGTCTAATGATTTGGTGACCTGATCGTAAAAGGCCACCAGGTTGGTCTGACAAGACCTGCCACTGATGAACCCATGTTGGTTGCCCCTGAGCATGCATTCCCCCGCAAGGCCCTCCTGGATGTGTGCCAGGAGAATTTTTTCAAAGAGCTTACCCGGGATTGAGGTAAGACTAACTGGCCTGTAATTTCCCGGGTTCTCTTTTTTTCCCTTTTTGAAGATAGGGACCACATTGGCCCTCTTCCAGTCCTCCGGCACCTCGCCAGAGCACCACGAGTGCTCATAGAGCCGCGCCAGGGGTCCCGCAATGACCTCGGCCAGTTCCTGTAGAGCCCTAGGGTGAAGATCGTCCGGACCAGCGGACTTGAACACGTCCAGCCTCTCCAGAAGTACCCTAACTAACTCCTCGCTAACCCCTGGCCCAGGCGTGTCTCTCCCGGGGCCCGAGGGGGGCCCAGCAGGGAGGTGGCTGAACTGGTCCCTACTTAGGAAGACAGAGGCAAAGAAATCGTTAAATATGTTAGCTTTGTCATCTGGCGTGATGACTAAGTTGCCCATCGTGTCCTGCAGGGGCCCCACATTACCCGGGACCCTCTTTTTACTCCCTATGTATTTGAAGAAGGACTTCTTATTGTCCCCAATCCGGGAAGCTAGTCCTATCTCCATCTCTGCCTTGGCCTTCCTGACTGCCCCCCTACATCCTCGGGCGACTGTAACATAGTCCTTCTTGGTGATGACCCCATCCCTCCATTGGGTGTATGCCTACCTTTTAGCAAGGAGACATTCCCGGATGCACCTAGTGAGCCATGGGGGTTTATGTGCCCTCCTGCTCCCTTTGACCCTTGTTGGGATTACCTCCCTTTGGGCATGGAGGACCGTCTCCTTAAGGAGCAACCACTCACCTTCGACATCTGATTCCCTTCCCCTCTGGGTCCTCAGCGCTTCCCCAACGATCCTCCTTAGCTTGTTGAAGTCAGCCCTCCTAAAGTCTAGGGCTGTTGCCTTGCTGCAGCCCTTTGCCACCTTACGCTGGATGGTGAATTCCAGCAAGCGATGATCACTGTCTCCCAGGTGGCCCATCACCCACAGCCCCCTCACCAGGTCATCACCCGTGGCCAGCACCAGGTCCAACAAGGCGTCTCCCCTGGTGGGGCTGTGCACCTCCTGGGTTAGATGGAGGTCCTGCACTCTGGCTAAGAACCGACGTGAGCGATCAGACTTGGCTGACTGCTCCTCCCAGCAGATGTCTGGGAAGTTCAGGTCCCCCATGATGACCACATCCTTAGCCCTCACTGCCTCTGTGAGCTGACCTAAGAATTCCTGGTCGAGCTCTTCTCCCTGGTTGGGAGGTCTATGTCATATATCTTGACTTCAAAAAAGCTTTTGATCTGGTATCCCATGATCACCTCTTGGCCAAACTGCCCAGTTGTGGCCTTGGCTCCACCACGATCCGCTGGCTGGGAAATTGGCTCCGTGGTCGGACCCAGAGGGTTGTGATTGATGGCAGTCACTCATCGTGGTGCCCTGTGACCAGTGGGGTCCCTCAAGGCTCTGTCCTGGGACCCATCCTGTTCAACATCTTCATTAACGATGTGGACATTGGAGTCAGGAGTGGACTGGCCAAGTTCGCCGATGACACCAAACTTTGGGGCAAAGCATCCACGCCAGAAGATAGGCGGGTGATCCAGGCTGACCTGGACAAGCTCAGCAAATGGGCAGATGAGAACCTCATGGTGTTTAACACCGAAAAATGCAAGGTTCTCCACCTTGGGAGGAAAAACCTGCAGCATCCTTATAGGCTCGGCAGTGCTACATTGGTTAGCACTACAGAAGAAAGAGACTTGGGGGTCATCATTGACCACAAGATGAACATGAGCCTGCAATGCGATGCTGCGGCTAGTAAAGCGACCAAAACGCTGGCGTGCATCCATAGATGCTTCTCGAGCAAATCCCGGGACGTCATTCTCCCCTTGTACTTGGCCTTGGTGAGGCCGCAGCTGGAGTCCTGCGTCCAGTTTTGGGCTCCACAATTCAAAAAGGATGTGGAGAAGCTTGAGAGAGTCCAGAGGAGAGCCACGCGCATGATCAGAGGTCAGGAAAACAGATCTTACAATGACAGGCTGAGAGCCATGGGACTCTTTAGCCTGGAAAAGCGCAGGCTCAGGGGTGATCTGATGGCCACCTATAAGTTTCTCAGGGGTGACCACCAGGATCTGGGGGAACGTCTGTTCACTAGAGCGCCCCAAGGGGCAACGAGGTCGAACGGTCACAAACTCCTGCAAGACCGTTTCAGGCTGGACATAAGGAAGAATTTCTTTCCTGTCCGAGCCCCCAAGGTCTGGAGCAGTCTGCCAGCGGAGGTGGTTCAAGCACCTACATTGAACACCTTCAAGAGGAAATTGGATGCTTATCTTGCTGGGATCCTATGACCCCAGCTGACTTCCTGCCCTTTGGGCAGGGGGCTGGACTCGATGATCTCCCGAGGTCCCTTCCACCCCTAATGTGTATGAAATCTCTGAAATGAGTTTGTCGTGTCGGTATTCCTGAGTACTGGCCAAGACGATTCCCCCAGTTTGAACATAGACAGATGTCCGGGAGGCCCCAGACCACCAAAGGTTAGTGCTGACTTGGTTAAGGAGCGCTTGGAGGGGCTGGCTGGGTACAAGTCAGCCGGCCGTACAACCTCCGTCCACGGGTGCTGAAGGAGTTGGCCAGTGTCACCACTGAGCTGCCGGCAAGGCTGTTTGAGCTCTCATGGTGCTCCGGCCAGGTCCCCGAGGGCTGGAAAAGGGCCAATGTTTTTAAGAAGGGGAGAAGGGATGAGCCACGTAACTTTAGGCCAGGCAGTCTTACCTCTATCCCTGGGAAAACACTGGAAAAAATCATTAAAGGGAGCATTTGTGAAGGCCCAGCAGGGGACTATTTGATGTCCTCGGTTGCGCGGTGTTACCGCCAGTGTCTTTGGGCCGCCTGTGGAGGGCGGCCGATGGTGAGCGTGGTGTCCGCTCCCCATCAGGGGCGCGCACGGGGATCAAAAGTCAAGACACCCCCGAGGGGGTGAGCTCCGCTGGCCATCAATGGTGAGCCGCAGCGGACGACCAGCACCTGAAGACATCAACTAAAACAGTCTGGGAAAGGTCAATCCATGGTGTCCGGCGCTTGATGGTCTTCTTGGCGGTTAAAAGGCTAAAAGCGTAAAAGCATAAAAGCCTACAGGCAGTAAAACCAGCTAAAAGCCTAAAACCGCCACGGGGCCGTCACTGGGAAGGGTGACCAGTGCCTTAAAAACACCAATAATTTACGGGGGACAACTCAAGAGAAAACAGGGTGTGCTCGGCGGGTCATAGGGTCAAAACGAGTGCTCCCCCGGGGGACACCGAGCAGACACCCCGGACAGCGCCCACCGGCTCGCGAACTGAGGGAGCTCGCCAGCGGCTCTGCCCAGCGGTGCTCCGCCCGGAGACGCGCGCGAAGGACACCGAGGAAAAAAGCCCCGAGGGTGCCGGGAGCCTTCCCGGCCTGAGCCTCCTGCCTGGACCGCCAGATGACAAGCTTGGCCAGCGCCAGGAGGAGGTTGACCAGGAGGTCCCGGGCCTTGGCGGGGTGACGGATGGGGTGTGCGGGGAGATGTGCAGCCAGAACTTGAGGAGCGAGTTGTGGAGGAGGAGGTGCAGGGGCTGCAGCCTGGCGCACTCGAGCACGACGTGCGCCAGCGTCTCTCTCTCGGGGCAGAAGGGGCACTGGTCGGAGACCAGGAGGAAGTGCGCTTCCACACGCCCATCGCGACGGCCCCGCGAAGGAGCCGCCAGCCCAGGTCCCCGGCAGCTCGCGGAACGAGGTCCGAGCACAGGCTCCACCACCGGGGCCCGTCGGCCTCGCCCTCGCCAAAGTAGTCCCGCCAGACGGTGTCCTGGTGGGCCGCAAGGGCGGTGTGGTGGATCACGCGGCGAACAAGCGTGTAGAGCTGGCGCCGATGGACCGTGGAGAAGCGGACCGGTCTGGCGTCCCCCAGTTTAGACAGGTGGTGTGCCGGGGAGTGCCCCGGGGCCCGCCGTGAGCCGGGTCCGATCAGCAACTCCACCAGCAGGGGGACTCGGAGGGGCGGGGCCCACCCTCTCGCAGGACCCAGTCGATGTAGGCAAGGGCAGCTGCGGGCAGTGCAGCTTTCACCTCCCGGACTAGGTGCGAGCAAGTTGTGCGGCCTACGGCCGAGCCCGTGCGCCGGGCCAGCGCCGCGGGGCTCAGCCATCCTTGCTCGGCATAGTCCAGGAGGTCTCCGATCCGGGTGATGCCCACCCGGGCCATCCTCAGGGAGACCTCGGGGGAACCCCCCACCGAGACCGCCAGCAGCAGGTTGAAAAAGAGCAGCTCGGCGAGCAGGTTGCCGTCCTCGGTCGCCAGCAGGGGAACGATGCTGAAAGGAAACCAGCATGGGTTCGTCACAGGTAGATCCTGCCTGACAAACCTTATGGCCTTTTATGACCAGGTCACACGCTGCCTCGACACGGGGCGGAAGCCGATGTCATCTGCCTGGATTTTAGGAAGGTCTTTGACACAGTTTTGCATCCTGTTCTCAGGGAAGCCAACGGGCTGTGGAGCGGATGCCCACACGGTCAGGGGGTGGCAACTGGCTCAGGGACCACACCAGAGAGGGGTGGTTTCATAGTTTCATAGTGGTTTGGGGTCAGAAGGGACCTGAACAGATCATCTAGTCCAACCCCCCGCCACTGGCTGGAGCACGCACTGGGATCACACGACCCCAGACAGGTTCATCCAACCTCTTTCTGAATTTACCCAAGGTAGGAGCGAGGACCACTTCCCTAGGAAGTTGGTTCCAGATCCTAGCCACGCTGACAGTGAAATATTGCCTCCCAATCTCCAACCTGAACCTATTCTCCAGCAGCTTGTGGCCATTGTTCCTTGTCACCCAGGTGCTGCTGGGGGGAATAGGGCCCTGCCTATTTGCTGCTGATCTCCCCTAACGAGTTTGTAGGCAGCCACCAAATCCCCCCTCAGCCTCCACTTGCCGAGGCTGAACAGGTTCAGGTCCCTCAGTCTCTCCTCGTAGGGCCTCTCCTGCTGCCCTCTCACCAAGTGGGTGGCCTCCTCTGGATCCTCTCCAGGCTGGCCAAATCCTTCTTAAAGTGCGGTGCCCAGAACTGGATGCAGTACTGCAATTGAGGCCGGACCAATGTCACATGGAGGGAGAGCATCACTTCTCTGGACTGGCCTGAGATGCATCTGTGGATGCACGACAAGGTGCGGCTGGCTTTGCTGGCTGCCGTCTGGCATTGGCGGCTCATGTTCATCTTGGAGTCAGTAATGGCTCCAAGATCCCTCTCTGCCTCTGTGCTCTCAAGGGGGGAGCTCCCCAGCCTGTCTGTGTGCTGTGATCTCCCCTGCTGGCCCCCCACAGATGTGATCCTTGTTAATTTTGTCAAGGATTTTCCCCAAGACCAATGTAAGGCTTATGGGCCTATAGTTTCCTGGATCCTCCTTTCTCCCTTTCTTATAGATGGGGACCACATTAGCTAGTTTCCAGTCTCTGGGCACCTGGCCCATGGGCCAGGGGCACAGCAATGACCCCCGACAGCTCTCTCAACACCCGTGGGTGGAGGGCATCAGGGCCCGCAGATCTGAAAACATCCAGCCCTTCCAGATCATCCCTAACTACTTCTGCGCAGACCGAGGCCTGGCAGTGCTATCCCCAAGACTGCCCCTACCTGTGGTGGGAGAGCTGTCCTGGGCCCTGTCCAAGAAGACAGAGGCAAAGACCTTGTTAAAAATTTCAGCTTTCTTGTCTGGCATAGCCACAAGATTACCATTTGAGTCTAGCAGGCGCCCTACATTACCCGGTGCCCTCTTGTTGCTCCCAACGTATTTGAAGAAGGACTTTTTGTTGTCCTTAATCCTGGTCACTAGCCTGAGCTCCACCCCTGCCTTGGCCTTCCTCATGGCCCTGCTACACTCCCGGGCCCAGGAGGAGTACTCCTCCTCGGTGATGGCCCCTCCCTTCCACCGGATGTATGACTCCCTTTTGGCCCTCAGACTTTCTCGAATGCCTCTGCTGAGCCAAGGAGGGTTCAGAGCACTCTTACCCCCCTTCTTTCTCTTGTGGACTGTCACACTCTGAGCCTGGAGGATTGTCCCCTTAAGGTACAACCATCCCTCATGGATTCCCATCTTCTCTATCTTTTGGGCCCTCAGTGCCTCCCCCACTAATCTCCTAAGTTCGTTGAAGTTGGCCCTTCTGAAGTCGGGGCCTCTAGTCTTGGTATAAGCCCTCAACACCCTGCGCTTCGATGGTGAATCCCAGCAGGCGATGATCACTGTCACCCAGGTGGTCAAGGACCTGCAGTCCCCTCACCAGGTCATCCCCAGTGGCCAAGACCAGGTCCAGCAAAGCATCTCCCCTAGTGGGGCTGTGCACTTCCTGGGTAAGGTGGAGGTCCTGTATTTCAGCTAGGAACCTACGCGAATGGTCAGACCTGGCTGGCTGCTCCTCCCAGCAGATGTCTGGGTAATTTAGTTCCCCCATGACAATTACATCCCTAGACCCATGCTTTAATATCTTCATCAGTGATGTGGCCAAGGGTGTGGAGAGCACCCTCTCCAAGTTCATAGATGACACCAAGTTATGGGGCAAAGTTAACACACCAGAGGGCAGAAAGCAGTTATAGGCTGATCTGGACAGGTTGGAGCAATGGGAGGAACGAAATAGGATGCAATTCAACAAAGATAAATGCAAGGTGCTCCACCTGGTGAGGAGGAATCCCCAGCACACCTACAGGTTGGGGGATAACCTCCTCAGCAGTGCAGAGGCTGAGAGATCTTGGAGTCATAGTTGACTCCAAGATGAACATGAGCCAGCAGTGTAACGAGGCCATCAACAAAGCCAATCGCACCTTGTCCTGTATTACCAGATACATGACCAACAGGTCGGGGGAGGTGCTGCTCCCCCTCTATGTGGCACTGGTCAGGCCGCAGTTGGAGCACTGCGTCCAGTTCTGGGCACCGCACTGCAGGAGGGACGCAGAGGATCTGGAGAGGGTTCAGAGGAGGCCACCCACATGATTAGTGGCCTCCGTGAAAGACCCTACGAGGGGAGGTTGAGGGATCTGGGTCTCTTCAGCTTTCACAAGAAATGTCTGAGGAGAGACCTTGTAGCCGCCTATACGTTTATCAAGGGAGGACAGCAGGGAATTGGGGATGTGTTGTTTACCAGAGCGCCTTGGGGAGTAACTAGGAATAATGGGTGCAAATTAGTGGAGAGTAGATTTAGGTTAGACATTAGGAAGAAATGTTTTACAGTAAGGGTGTCTGGAGTCTGGAATGGGCTGCCAAGAGAGGTGGTGCTGTCACTTAATTTGGAGGTCTTCAAGAGGAGGCTTGACAATCACCTGGCTGGGGTCCTTTTTCCTGCCGGGGGCAGGGGGTCAGACACGATGATCCATTGGCTCCTTTCCGACTGTACAGTCTATGAATCTATGAATCAAAAACATAAATAGAAAATGGGGGCACTGGCTGGATGGCAGCACTACAGGGAAGGATCTGGGAGTCTTGGTAGATCACAGCCTGTACGATTCTGCAGTGTGGTGCAATTGCATGAAAGGCCAGTGCAGTTTCGGGCTGCAACAACAGCAGCATGAGATGCAAGACAATGGGGGGTTAGAGTGCCTCTGCTCAGCACTGGGCAGGCCTCACTGGATGCTGGGAGTTCTGGGCTTCGTGGCTTAAAAAGGATGTGGAGAAGTGAGAGCTGGTTCAGAGCCAGTAACAACAATGGCAATGGGCTTGGGAGGCAAGTCACAGGAGGAGAGGCTGGAGGAGCTGGGCAGGTTCAGCTTGCGGAAAGGCACTGAAGAGTGGACATGACTGCAGTCTGCAAGTATGTGAGGTGCAACCCTGGAAGATTTATGCCAGCTTGTACATAGATAAAGTTGATGTACTGATGACTCCAGCAAGTGTGGTTATGTTTACCAGCCAAAGCCTTAGGAATTTGTAACATGAATGTTTAACCACTGCCCGCGTTGGCATGTGCAGAAGGGCTGGAGCGCTTGGCAGGAATCGCGTGAGGGAGTCCAGAGGTGAAGGCGAGTGACTGGGTTGAGTGACAGGGGATGTGATGGGAAGACCTGTCATTGGCAGTGATTGACAGCCCTCTGCCCAGGACTGATTGGGTGATGAACATGGTGTGATTTGGTTGAATAAATATCTGCCAATTGGCGCTCTTGGGTGTGTGCATAGGGAGGTGTGAGGGAGAGGTCTTGTGCCAGGTTGTGTTTGGTGCAGTGTGTCGTGATACTGCATCCTTCCCCAGGGAGGGTGAGTGGAAGTATCACCAAATAGCCTGGTTTCTGCTGACCTTCCTGGCTCCCAGTGGGTCTGGAGCTCTTCTCTTGAATAGTCTAATTGGTTTTGACCTTGGCTGGCTGATGCTGTGCCCTGTTCTCTGGATTGCTGTTGACTTGCCTGTTGCTCTTTGCCATTCTGCTCCATGCTGGGATCTCAGTGAAGGACTACTGCATCATTGTTGTTGTTGCGTCCTTCCATCGTTTGCCAGCTTTGTTGTTATTGCCCTTTCTCTTTTCATTTGCTTTCCCTTGTTCCTAATAAAATCCCTTCGTGTTTTGTGCCCTTAGTCTTGTTTACTTGTATTTTCTAATGCACCAGTGAAAGTCAGGCCGGGTACTCAGGTGGCAGTGTCATGACGCCAGCACTACTGGGCAGCCTGATTCACCTGAAACATACTTGTCAACCAGGAATATAAAGCTTTCTAGCAGGATCCAAATCTTTGGATTTTGGCTGCTACAGAAGGGCTGCCATAAAAAAGGAGGAAAGTGCTTTTTCTCTCTTGCTGCAGAGAGGAGGGCGTGGACCCATGGCGTGAGGTTGCAGCAAAGCAGGTTTAGTTTGGATAGCAGGAAGACCTCCATGATTGCTAGAGCAGAGAGGCAATGGCACTGACTCCCAGGAGAGTGATGGAGTTGCCTTCGTTGCAGCTCTTCAAGAAAAGGCCAAGCAGTGGTCAGGGGGGATTTAGGACTAGGGTGGGGAGCAGAAAGCAAAGCCGCAGATTTGCCAGGGAACAGGAGACAGAACAGCAGATCAGGCAGGAAGCATGGGACAGGAAACAGAAAGCAGAGCAGCAGATCAGCAGGGAGCACAGGGCAGGGAGTGTAAAGTAGAACAGCAGATATGGCAGGAAGCACAGGGCAGGGAGCAGAAAGCAGAGCAGAAAATAGGGCAGGGGAAAGCGATTAGAGTGGCACTCGGGAAGGTTGAGGGGCTAATTTGTGGCAGACCTGTTGGAGAGGCTGGTCCGCACTGGGCTGGGAGCAGCAGTGCCTGGAGTGTGCACTGAAAAGCACCCGTTGGAAGCCAGGAGCCCACCCAAGCCACAGGGAGGTCACCAGATGAGCCCTGAAGCCCGGAGCAGGTGGGTTCTGGAGGGACCCAGCTCCGCAGCAGGTGCATGGAGGAAAGAAGGTCAGGGAGCTGGGATACATTTGTGGAGGGGACGCGGATGGGAGCCCTGGCTGTGCAGTCGGGGTGATTCATAGATTCATAGATGCTAGGGCGGAAGGGACCTCAATAGATCATCGAGTCCGACCCCCTGCATAAGCAGGAAAGAGTGCTGGGCCTACATTACCCCAGCTAGATACACATCCAGCCTTCGCTTGAAGACCCCCAGGGTAGGGGAGAGCACCACCTCCCTTGGAAGCCCGTTCCAGACCTTGGCCACTCGAACTGTGAAGAAGTTCCTCCTAATATCCAATCTAAATCTGCTCTCTTCTAGCTTGTGGCCATTATTTCTTGTAACCCCCGGGGGGGCCTTGGTGAATAAATACTCACCAATTCCCTTCTGCGCCCCCCTGATGAACTTATAGGCAGCCACCAGGTCGCCTCTCAACCTTCTCTTGCAGAGGCTGAAAAGGTCCAGTTTCTCTAGTCTCTCCTCGTAGGGCTTGGCCTGCAGGCCCTTAACCATACGAGTGGCCCTTCTCTGGACCCTCTCCAGATTATCCGCATCCTTCGTGAAGTGCGGCGCCCAGAATTGCACGCAGTACTCCAGCTGCGGTCTGACCAGCGCCCGATAGAGGGGAAGTATCACCTCCTTGGACCTATTTGTCATGCATCTGCTGATGCACGATAAAGTGCCATTGGCTTTTCTGATGGTTTCGTCACACTGCCGACTCATGTTCATCTTGGAGTCTACTAGGACTCCAAGATCCCTTTCCACTTCCGTGCCACCCAGCAGGTCATTTCCTAGGCTGTAGGTGTGCTGGACATTTTTCCTCCCTAGATGCAGCACTTTGCATTTCTCCTTGTTGAACTGCATTCTGTTGTTTTCTGCCCACTTGTCTAACCTGTCCAGGTCTGCTTGCAGCTGCTCCCTGCCCTCCGGCGTGTCCACTTCGCCCCATAGCTTAGTGTCATCTGCAAACTTGGACAGAGTACATTTCACTCCCTCATCCAAGTCACTGATGAAGACATTAAAGAGTATCGGTCCAAGGACCGAGCCCTGCAGGACCCCACTGCCCACACTCTTCCAGGTCGAAACCGACCCATCCACCACGACTCTCTGGGTGCGACCCTCCAGCCAATTCTCCACCCACCGGACTGTGCAGTAATCCAAGTCACAGCCCCTTAACTTGTTCACCAGTATGGGGTGGGATACCGTATCAAAGGCCTTCCTGAAGTCCAAGTATACGACATCCACCCCTCCTCCTGCGTCAAGGCGTTTTGTGACCTGGTCATAAAAAGAGACTAGATTGGTCAGGCACGATCTACCTGCCACGAACCCGTGCTGGTTTCCCCTCAGCATAATTTGTCCTGCCGGGCTCTCACAAATGTGAGCCTTGATGATTTTCTCAAAGACTTTGCCAAGGATGGAGGTGAGACTGACTGGCCTATAGTTACCCGGGTCCTCCTTCCTCCCCTTCTTGAAAATGGGAACCACATTGGCCCTTTTCCAGTCCTCCGGGACTTGACCCGTGCGCCACGAGCGTTCAAATATTCCCGCCAGTGGCTCTGCAATGATGTCGGCCAGTGCCTTCAGTACCCTCGGATGGAGCTCATCCGGGCCTGCCGACTTAAAGGCATCCAGTTCTTCCAAGTGACCCTGCACCACCTCAGGGTCCACGCATGGAAGTCTGGTGCCTTGCTGCTGCCTCCCTACACTCCCAGTGAGAGACTTGTCGTGCCTCTCGCTTAGGAACACTGAGGCGAAGAACTCGTTGAGGAGTTCAGCCTTGTCCCCTCTGTCCGTCACCAATTGTTTCTGTCCATTTAGCAGAGGTCCTATTCCTCCCTGGGCCTTCCTTTTACTCCCTATATATCTAAAAAACAATTTCTTATTGTCTTTTACTTGGGTTGCCATCCTCAGCTCCATGGTAGCTTTGGCCTGTCTAACTGCCTCCCTACAAGCACGAGCAGAAGAGGTATATTCCTCTTTGGTGATCTCTCCCTGTTTCCACTTTTTATGTGCTCCCCTTTTGGCCCTTAGTCTGCCCTGGATTTCTCTGGTCAGCCAGGGAAGCCTCCTGGCCCCTTTCCCTCTTTTACCTCGCACGGGGATCGTCTCGCTTTGTGCGAGAAGGATAGCTTCCTTAAGGCACAGCCACCCTTCTTGGGCTCCCATCATTTCAAAACTACTACTCTGTAGTGCGTCCTTCACTAATCGCCTGAGTTCACTGAAATCAGCTTTCCTAAAGTCCAGCACGTTCACCCTACTAGTTACCTTACCCACTCGATGGATGGAGCTGTTGCTGTCCCTGGGCTGCAGAGCAGAGTGGACAGGTCAGGTGTTGCCCAGGCTCTGGGCTTTGCTGGCTGCTGCATGGGGATGGGAAATCATTTTCTCCCCTCCTGTTGCTACAGGGGTCCGTGATTCTGTTATCTTCCTCAGCAGAGCTGTGTGCTGCTGCAGTCCAGGCTGGGGATGGGGACAGGGCTGTGCCAATGCTCAATGGGGCTGTCTGCCCGGGCCCCCAATCCCCAGGGGGAGGTACTCCCCAGCAGACCCTGCCTGCTCCTGTGTAACAAGCAGAACCAGAGGGATTAATAAGCAATAAAATGTGCTTCTTGGAGGCATTTGGTATTTTGCCTAAACAGGCAATATTAGTTAATATAAAGCTTGTAAGTTTGTAAACTGCAAATGTAACTTGTCTGTCCTAAGTTTAACCAAAGTGATAAAATTAACTGTTCATGAAACTGACTGGGCCCCATAGGCAAAGCTGTAGCTGTAAGATTAGGAGACCTAATGTTTTTTTGCTCAGGGTTCAGCCTTGATGATAAAACTGGATCTAGCTGCCTGGCACACCCAACACATTCCAAGAAAACATATCCCAAGAAAGCATATTCAAATGAAGCCTAAAAGGGGTTGGAACTTAGGTGGAGCAATGTCAATTTCAAACCTAAAGGTGCTGAATCATAATTTGCTTATTGGATAAGCCCTAGTCTGGGTAGTAACCTTTTATGATAATTTTAACAGCTTCCAATCCCGTAGGGTAACAGCTATAGGGCAACATTATGAGTGGCTCTGAGGCCAGCAGATTAACATAAAACTAGGTATAAAAAGCATGTGCATCAGGTAACCAGCAGGAAGGAGGGAACAGAATGGTCATTTCTGTTCCACGCCTGGACCCCAGACTCCCGGTGTGAGTGAGGATTGGATCCTGATCAAGGGACCTTCCCCGGTAACCCTCTGACAGCATTGATCAAGGGACGCCTGACTTCGCTGGAATCACTTGATGCGTACCTGCCATTGAGGGAATATCAATAAGTTGCCAACCCATGTCTGTCTATCTGTTGTTTGAACAGCTCAGTGGCTAATACCCTCTCAGTGCCCAGTTGGCCTGCGACAGAATTGATCCATCTATCTGTTGTTATTATCTGTTGTTATTATTTACTATTAGCTCTTTAATACTGCATTATCTGCTTATCGCATTTGTCTTTCTGTTAACTGTTGTGTGTGTGTGTAAGCTATAATAAATTTGCCTTTGCTTCACTCCCAACTTTGCCTCCTTGATCCGAAACTGAATCAAAAAGCCCAGATGGCCTGTGATAAAACTGATACACTCACAGTGCCCAGCTGGCCAGTGACACTCCTGCCCACAGTTGCCAAACCCTGTCCTCCCATCCCCAGGTGCCCCTCCCTGTCCCTGGCAGACAGCTGGCCCCACGGCACTGTCCCCTGGGTTTCATGCTCAGAGGCAGTGAGCGTGTTAGTGCTGTGGGCCTGGTGCTTCAGAGGCAGCTGCATCTGCAACTCTGCATTTGGGCCAGGATTCTTGTGCCCAGCCAGTGCTCAGCCGCCCCTTGAAACCTCCCCCCGCTGGCCCCAGCCCTGCTGGTTGTCGAGCTCAGGCTGCAGCCAGCCACGCTCCCGGCAGTGATTGTGCCCCACGGACCAGAGTCTGTGCTGCAGGCTACGTACCCCACGCCCCAGTCCTGCACACCCTGATGGGGCACTGGCATCTGGGGGAAATCTCTCCCCCAGCACAACCTGTCCTGCCTGGCGCACCCTTCTTGTGCTTTCTGCCTGGCTCCATCCATCCTCATCTTGGATGTATCCCTATTCCCACAGTGACCCACACAACACAGGTGTGTCCATGCCAGCACCTGCCAGGCAGACGCCGCCTGCCTCGCTGCCTGCTGCCCCTCACCCCCAGGGATGGGACTTCGGCCTCCAGCAGTGACACAACCCTAGTGCCTCCATCTGGGGATCCCAGCCTGTGGCCTGGCTATCGTGGGTGGCTGAGCTGGGCTGGGAGCCGAGAACGGGGCTTGGGGTGGGGAGGGCGGACACCATGGCGGCATGGTCACACCTCAGGGGCCGGGTGGGGACGTCCCCTTGTTTCCCTGGGTAAGGCAGCCCCTTCCCCACGGGTGCCTCTGGCCTGACAAAGGAGCAGCTCAGTCCTTGGTGGCTGCTTCTGTGGGAACATTTATTTACATACATGCCTGCCAGCTCCCCAGTACAGAAGAGGCCCTGCCCGCGCCAAGATGCCCGCACCACCACCGAGGAAGAACATGGTTTCTCCAAAGAGCCAGAAGCTGCCTGTCCCCCTGGTCCATGTCCCTGGCAAAGCCACGTGTAGAGGTCTCTGAGGCTCCGTGGTCTTCGCCCCTGCCTGGGGCAGGACTATGTGCATGGGACCTGCCTGCCCTCACCCAGGGCTGATGCAGGCATGGTTCCCCTGCAGGCATGGGCCAGTCGAGTGCCCTGTAGCCAGGGGGCTCAGCTGGCTGCATGTCCTGTCCCAGGTTCATCTCAGACTGCACCTGTTCTTGCTGGTGCAGCATCTCCTCATCTTCCTCATGGCAAAAATGGGGGAATCAGGGGCATCTGGGCCTGGGTTGGTGCTCTCCCTCCATGGCATGCAGGGTCAGTCATGTGCCAGGCAAAGTTCAGCAGCTCCTGGCATCTTCTGCAGTGAAGACCTGTCTGCCAGGGCCTCTCATTCCCATTTCCTTTACAACCTCATGCTCTCCTATTTCCAGCTGTCATCCCCTAAGGCGCAGGCTCTCGGAGAGGTGCCCACCACATGCTCTGCAGGGGAGAACAGCCCTGGCCTGCTCCCATCCCACCTGCATCACTGGCAGTGGCGGTGGTTCCCCCTTTGCTCCGCAGGACCACTTGTGACAGTGGTGGTGACTGTGATCTTGTTGATCATCAGCCTGCCAGCCCCATACGTGTCCAAGCACGTCTCCCGCTTGTATTCAGAGATGCGCCGGGAGGAGAGGAGCTCCCACACGGACACCCTGTGCCCCTGGAATGGCCTCACCGTGACACAGGTGGCCTCAGAGCACAGGAGATCCAGCGTGTGTGGCTGGCTGGAGGCAAGATTCCCGTGCGCGATGATAGTGCTGAGGATGGTGAACAGCCCCTGCACGGTGAGTGCCCCAGCTCGAAACCTCCCAAGCAGCTCCTGCCTCCTCTCCTCAGGTACATGCCTGGAGAAGAGTAGCTCCCACACGGAGACTTTGCGCCCCTGGAACTTGCCGACCGGCACATCCACGGCAGTCGCCCTCAGGGCCTTTTCCCATTTCTCAGCCCCTTGCCCGTGGTCAGCCTCGGCATTCAGCACCATGAAGGTCTCGGTGCTCGGGCTGGTCTCCTCTGCCTCCAGCTTCCCGCCTGTGGCTTCTACATTGGTCACAATGCCGGTGATGACAGTGACCATCTGGTCCAGGGTTAGCACCCCTCCACAGTACAGCTCCAGCACCTCCTTCCTCTCTGCCTTGGGGAAGTACTTGGAGAAAAGCAGGTCCCACAATGACACCTTGCGCCCCTTGAACTCTCCAACCGGCACGTCCACCATGGTTGCCTTCAGGGTCTTTTCCCATTTCTTCTCCCCCTCTCTGTGGGCAGCATCAGTGTTGAATGCTGTGAGGGTCTTGGTGCTCAAGGTGTCCTCCTCTGCCTCCAGCTTCCCACCTGCAGCTTCTACATTGGTCATGATGCCAGTGACGACGGTGACCACCTGGTCCAGGGTTAGCACCCCTCTGCGGTACAGCTCCAGCACCTCCTTCCTCTCCGCCTCGGGGAAGTACTTGGAGAAGAGCAGGTCCCACACCGAGACCTTCTTCCCCTGGAACTCGCCAACTGGCACGTCCACGGTGGTCACCTTCAGGGTCTTTTCCCAGTCTTCCTCCTCATGGGAGTGGGCGTCCTCAGCCTTCAGCGCTATGAGGGTCTCAGCACTTGGGCTCTCTTCCTCTCCCACGACCTTCCCTCCCTGGGCTTCTGCTTTCCTCATGATGGTGGTGATGACAGTGACCACCTGCTCCAGGGGCAGCACCCCGTCGTGGTACAGCTCCAGCAGCTCCTGCCTCTTCTGCTCAGGGATGAACTCAGAGAAGAGCAGCTCCCACACTGACACCTGCCGCCCCCTGAACTTGCCGACTGGTGAGTCCACCATGGTCGCCTTCAGGGTCTTTTCCCATTTCTTCTCCCCCTCTCTACTGACAGTGTCAATGTTGAGTGCTGTGAGGGTCTTGGTGCTCAAGGTGTCCTTCTCTGCCTCCAGCTTCCCACCTGCAGCTTCTACCTTGGTCACGATGCCGGTGACAACTGTGACCACCTGGTCCAGGGTTAGCACCCCTCCACGGTACAGCTCCAGCACCTCCTTCCTCTCCACCTCAGGGAAGTACTTGGAGAAGAGCAGGTCCCACACCGAGACCTTCTTCCCCTGGAACTCACCGACCGGCACAACCACGGCAGTCACCTTCAGGGTTTTTTCCCAGTCTTCCTCCTCATGGCAGTGGGCCTTGTGATCCTTGCACACAGAGTCAGCCTCATCCTTGCGGGGAGTTCTCACGGTCACCAGCAGCTTCCTGCTGGTGGCTTCTGTTTTCCTTGCAATGGTGGTGACAACGGTGGTCATCAGCTCCAGAGGCAGCACCCCGTCGTGGTACAGCTCCAGCAGCTCCTGCCTCTTCTGCTCAGGGATGAACTCAGAGAAGAGCAGCTCCCACACCGACACCTGCCGCCCCCCGAACTTGCTGACTGGTGAATCCACCATGGTCGCCTTCAGGGTCTTTTCCCATTTCTTCTCCCCCTCTCTGCTGGCAGCGTCAATGTTGAGTGCTGTGAGGGTCTTGGTGCTCAAGGTGTCCTCCTCTGCCTCCAGCTTCCCACCTGCAGCTTCTACCTTGTTCACGATGCCGGTGACAACAGTGACCACCTGGTCCAGGGTTAGCACCCCGCCGCGGTACAGCTCCAGCACCTCCTTCCTCTCCGCCTCAGGGAAGTACTTGGAGAAGAGCAGGTCCCACACCGAGACCTTTTTCCCCTGGAACTCACCAACTGGCACGTCCACGGTGGTCACCTTCAGGGTCTTTTCCCAGTCTTCCTCCTCATGGGAGTGGGCGTCCTCAGCCTTCAGCGCTATGAGGGTCTCAGCACTTGGGCTCTCTTCCTCTCCCACGACCTTCCCTCCCTGGGCTTCTGCTTTCCTCATGATGGTGGCGATGACAGTGACCACCTGCTCCAGGGGCAGCACCCCGTTGTGGTACAGCTCCAGCAGCTCCTGCCTCTTCTGCTCAGGGATGAACTCAGAGAAGAGCAGCTCCCACACCGACACCTGCCGCCCCCTGAACTTGCCGACTGGTGAGTCCACCATGGTCGCCTTCAGGGTCTTTTCCCATTTCTTCTCCCCCTCTCTACTGACAGTGTCAATGTTGAGTGCTGTGAGGGTCTTGGTGCTCAAGGTGTCCTCCTCTGCCTCCAGCTTCCCACCTGCAGCTTCTACCTTGTTCACGATACCGGTGACAACAGTGACCACCTGGTCCAGGGTTAGCACCCCTCTGCGGTACAGCTCCAGCACCTCCTTCCTCTCCGCCTCGGGGAAGTACTTGGAGAAGAGCAGGTCCCACACCGAGACCTTCTTCCCCTGGAACTCGCCGACCGGCACGTCCACAGTGGTCACCTTCAGGGTCTTTTCCCAGTCTTCCTCCTCATGGGAGTGGGCGTCCTCAGTCTTCAGCGCTATGAGGGTCTCAGCACTTGGGCTCTCTTCCTCTCCCACGACCTTCCCTCCCTGGGCTTCTGCTTTCCTCATGATGGTGGTGATGACAGTGACCACCTGCTCCAGGGGCAGCACCCCGTCGTGGTACAGCTCCAGCAGCTCCTGCCTCTTCTGCTCAGGGATGAACTCAGAGAAGAGCAGCTCCCACACCGACACCTGCCGCCCCCTGAACTTGCCGACTGGTGAGTCCACCATGGTCGCCTTCAGGGTCTTTTCCCATTTCTTCTCCCCCTCTCTACTGACAGTGTCAATGTTGAGTGCTGTGAGGGTCTTGGTGCTCAAGGTGTCCTCCTCTGCCTCCAGCTTCCCACCTGCAGCTTCTACCTTGGTCACGATGCCGGTGACAACAGTGACCACCTGGTCCAGGGTTAGCACCCCTCTGCGGTACAGCTCCAGCACCTCCTTCCTCTCCGCCTCGGGGAAGTACTTGGAGAAGAGCAGGTCCCACACCGAGACCTTCTTCCCCTGGAACTCGCCGACCGGCACGTCCACGGTGGTCACCTTCAGGGTCTTTTCCCAGTCTTCCTCCTCATGGGAGTGGGCGTCCTCAGTCTTCAGCGCTATGAGGGTCTCAGCACTTGGGCTCTCTTCCTCTCCCACGACCTTCCCTCCCTGGGCTTCTGCTTTCCTCATGATGGTGGTGATGACAGTGACCACCTGCTCCAGGGGCAGCACCCCGTCGTGGTACAGCTCCAGCAGCTCCTGCCTCTTCTGCTCAGGGATGAACTCAGAGAAGAGCAGCTCCCACACCGACACCTGCCGCCCCCTGAACTTGCCGACTGGTGAGTCCACCATGGTCGCCTTCAGGGTCTTTTCCCATTTCTTCTCCCCCTCTCTACTGACAGTGTCAATGTTGAGTGCTGTGAGGGTCTTGGTGCTCAAGGTGTCCTTCTCTGCCTCCAGCTTCCCACCTGCAGCTTCTACCTTGGTCACGATGCCAGTGACAATGGTGACCACCTGGTCCAGGGTTAGCACCCCTCCGCGGTACAGCTCCAGCACCTCCTTCCTCTCCGCCTCGGGGAAGTACTTGGAGAAGAGCAGGTCCCACACCGAGACCTTCTTCCCCTGGAACTCACCGACCGGCACGTCCACGGCAGTCACCTTCAGGGTTTTTTCCCAGTCTTCCTCCTCATGGGAGTGGGTGTCCTCAGCCTTCAGCGCTATGAGGGCCTCAGCACTTGGGCTCTCTTCCTCTCCCATGACCTTCCCTCTCTGGGCTTCTGCTTTCTTCATGATGGTGGCGATGACAATGACCACCTGCTCCAGGGGCAGCACCCCACCACGGTACAGCTCCAGCAGTACCAGCCTCTTCTGCTCTGGGATGTACTTGGAGAAGAGCAGCTCCCACAGCGACACCCTTTGACCCCAGTACTCACAGGCAGAGCCATCAACCATAGTTGACTTTAAGATGTGGTCCAATTCTTGTTCCTGTGGTGAACTAGCATCCGCAGCTTTGTCCGCAGCCATCAGCTCCCTGTTGGGACTGATGATCCCTGGCATGCTTTTCTTGCTTGCTCCATCTGCCCTGGTGATGGCCAAGGTGACCGCCGCTATCATCTGATTAATGGTCAACACCCGTGATCTATACAACTCCAGCAGCTCCTGCCTCTTTTCCTGAGGGACATGTTTAGAGAAGAGGAGATCCAACAAGGAAACCTTGCGCCCCTTGAGCTCCCCAGCTGTTACATAGATAGTCGCAGACTTCAAGGACTTCCTCAGGCTTTGCTCTTCTGAATGGGCTTCCTCAGCTTTGCCTGCAGTTTCCACCCTTTTGCTGATGCTTTTCCCGGTCACACATTGATGACTCCTTCCCATTTCAGCCTCCCGGCTGAGGATGGCAATGACGATGGTGATCAGCTCTTGGGTGGGGAGCGTGCCCGCTCTGTGCTTGTCCAGCAGCTCTTGCCGTCGCTCGGGGGGGACCTCCCCGGAGAAGAGCAGCTCCCACACGGAGACCTTTTGCCCTCGGAACGGGCCGGCGGGCACGTCGACCATGGTGCCCCGCAAGCTCTCTTCCCAGCCGTCTTCCCGGGACGAGCGGTCGGTGCCGGGGGAGCGCGCCTCCGCGCCGGCCTCCAGCTTGGCGCTGGGGCTCTTGCCACCCCCGTGCTCCCGGCTGCTCTTCTCCTCGGTCTCGGTGACGATGGTGGTGAGGATGGTGATCATCTCCTGAACGCTCAGCCGCCCCGCCTTGTAGTTCCTCAGCAGCTCCTGCCTCCTGTGCTCCAGGACGTAGCGGGAGAAGAGCAGTTCCCAGACGGACACGCTCTGGCCCTGGAAGAGGCCCACGTGCATGGCCACCCGGGCAGCCTGCAAAGCTTTGCGCGCGTCCTCGTTGAGCTGGAAGAGCACGGAGCCCTTGTCCATGAGCTGCAGCATGAGGAGCCCCGAGTCGGGGTCTGGGACGCAGCGGCTGAGGAGCTGCGCGTAGGTGAGGTTCTCCTGGGTGTTGGGGTCGAAGAAGCCCTTGGTGTCGTCGCTGGGGTCCGAGAGGATCTGGTTCATCTCCTGGTCGAAGTAGCCCCGCTTGTAGGCCACCTCCACGGGGACGCGGTGGCTGTGCACTGGGTCGATGATGCCGCCGGTGGCGATCTGGGCTTCCAGCAAGCGGATGCCGTGGTCCTTGATGATGAGGCCTCTCTCCATGGCTTGGAAGAGGGAGATCTTTTCTCCAGTGCAGGGGTCGTGGTAGCCAGTCACGGCTCTCTCTGCAGACAGAAGCTTCTGATAATAATCTCTGCCAATGACTCCAGCGCGGAGCGCATCCTTCACTCTCAGCTTCCTGTTCATCACTGGGTCAATGATGAACCCAGAGGCTGCCTGTGCCTCCAGCAACACCAGCGCCGTGCCCTGGCTCAGGATACCTCGTATCATGGCCTGATAGAGGCTCATCTTCTGGTTCTTGGATGGCATCAGGACTCCAGCTATAACATTCCCCTCCCTGGACCCCATCTCTTCTTCGGTGCTGACATTCCCGCAGCCCTCCATGGCTCTGCCAGATGGCCGTGAGTCCCCCTTTCTGTCGGTGGCAGCTTCTGCAGTAGGCAGTGGCTCCCTTCTCTCCTGGGTAGTAAGTGCGTCTCTGGAGAGAAAAAAGGCTCTGTGAGACACGGACATGTATGCTGTTTTCATGGTAAATAAAATAACTATGGTAAATAAGATGCTGACACACACGCACATGCACACGTGCTCTAGCACACACTTTTGCTATTGTGTGATGGAGGGGGGCACATACAGCCATTGTGTAGATTGTTATTTGGCTCCCTGCAGAGGCTGCCTGGTGCTTATTATGGTCCCCTGGTGCAGCCTTCTCTGGCCCTGGAGGCTGAGGGGAAAGGAGATCTGTAGGCAGCTGCCAGCTGATGATGGACCATGAAGCTGCCATGCTCTGTTACGCAGCCTATGCATTAGGTAAGAGTGATGTTTCTATAATTGATTGGCCGGCATCAGATAACACCTCTTTCTGACTGTGTCCAGGTGGTGAGGTCAGTAGAGATATTTAAGGGGGTCCCTTCAGGAAGGAAAGGAGGGGACATTTTTTTAAAACACACACACAGAAGCATGGACCTCCACAGTTCTTTCTTATTCTCTGGATGCAGAAGTGAGTACCTTACCAGAAACCCAACTAGGAACTTAGTTGACTGTAATCTAGTCATGTATTAATAGGCTGACAGGCCATTCAGATTTGCTCAAGGTTGGTTTTCTTTCAAAAATTTGCTATTGATAATCCTTCCCCACCATATCCCTCTTGGATCAATAAATCTATCTGTTTTAGCACATCTCGCTATGTGTGCTTATGAGGGAAGGGACTTGCTAAGGTGGGCTTGGCTATTTTATTTTCCTCCTGCACAAGAGGTTACTGGTGAATGCTTCAGGCTAATAGAAGCACCCCAAAATCCCAAGGTCTACCGGGCCTGTATATCCCGCGCAGCACAGGGTCCAGACAAAGACCTGAGTCTGGGTGGTGGCAGCGATACCCCAGGCTTGAGGGTGTGCTCCAGAGAGGGGGTCGGCCAGATGTAGGCACCCTGGGGGAGGCACTTGAAGCTTGGTTTTTGGGTTGAGCACAGTGATGCAGGTGGCTCAGCACAGGAGTTCCCCCTGTTGGCCCACTACAGGCTCTGCCTGTTCACTTCTGACCCTGTCCACAGCAGCGTCCGATCCTCTCTTTGCTGAGGTGGACAACACTGTGGGTGAGCCCCATGTCACTGGAGGAGGCCACCTGCAGTCCCCACTGCGCTGGATCTAGGAGACTTTGCCATATTTTGAACAGTTCCAAACATCTGGGAACTTTGGGAACTCTGTCCCCTGGCCACAACCCCAGCAGGGGTTTTGCTCTGTAATGAAGCTTTTTTGCTAGTGAAGTTTTAGTTCAGCATCTTATTTCTTAAATTCCTTCTGGCCGGGACTTCCAGGTTTTAGCTATATTGGTGCCATGGGCAGTGGCATCCTAAGTCACCTTCTATGAGCAGCTAGGCTGGAGAGTCCAGTATTGCTGGCAATCCCTGTGGGGGAAATGTTAGCCCATGTATCACATAGATAGCTGGTGACAGAGTTTTCATTCTTGCTCTCAGGCCTTCCTCTGAGCTAGCCACAAACCCCGGCGGCAGTGTTACGCATCCCACGCAGACCCTCATGTGGTCTTTGCCCCTCTCTCTGTCTCAGGATCTACTGTAACCCTTTGCCAGGATTGCAGCAACTGCAGCTCCCATCTATTTGAATTTAATTGCTCAACCATTGAGACTTACATTTGTGTACCAGGGTGTTTCCTTCCTACTGAGGACATAGTTCCCAGTAGCACAGATTTGTTGTCACCTGCTATTTCCTCTTGCTGAGGTATTTCCACCCCCTGGGTGATCTGCCCACCACTGCGGACTGACCTTCCCTGTGGCATCTCTTGCGTTCAGCGTCTGCTGCTGGATGTCAGTATTGCCCATGCTCATGCCTTTTGGCATTGTTCTTAAAGTCTACACTTCGGGAATGCGAAAAACTTATCTCTTTGTTTTTGTAACAGGCTCACCTTTCAGAGCTTGAGCTGAGTCCCAAGCTTGAGATCCCGCTGTTTTGATTGGTGGAACCCATCCACCAATCAGGAGGCAGCAAGGGAAATAAAGTCACACCCCTTTCCTAAGGGGAGGGGGAGAGGAGGTTCTTTGGACCTGATTGAAGGCTGTGGTGCACAGTATCATTGAAGGTAGGGCATAGACTGGGGCATCTCAGGGCACCGTGCCAAAGAGGGTAAAAAGGCAGCCTCCCTTTACCAATATTAAACGTCAAAGACGTGGCGGGCGAGATAGCGAGGGTGCATTTGAAACCAATTTGGCACGGGGCGGTAGGGGAGTTCGCGGCCGCCCCTAGTCCCCATCCCTCCCACAGTCTTGAACCCTTATGCCTTGTTGTTGCTCCTTTTTAATGTTTTATCTTATATGTGAAGGTCCCACCTCCTCTTCGATCTCGTCCCTTTCCCTTTCATCAAATATTGTCTGATAAAGGTTTACGTGTGCTGCTTGCCTCTAAGTCACACTGCTGTTTCTTCACTGTTTCTTGTGTTTTTTGACCTTGGTTAAGGCTTTTTCTCATGTGAGCTCTGCATCTCACTGCAGTTCTGCTGATAAACTGGTGTGTCTGAGGCCTACAACCATCCACCCTGTCTCTTAGCTGTTCTCTTCCATAACTGCAGGGCCCAGCAAGAGCATGACCTGCAGGACTTAAAGATTCAGCTCCCACCCCTGGCTCCTGCCGCCTCAAGTTAAATTTGGTCTTTTGATATATACCATCCTGTTTACCTACCAAATGGGCATCCAAAACCTCTGTCGCTTTCTTGTAGCCTTTCCCCGCCCTGCTCCCTGGAGGGGAAGGGCATAGAGAAAATGACCAGCTGCCTCTTCTGTGGCAAAGAGGAGGACACTTGTCCATGCTGTGATCCAGACCCTGCGGAGCCACCTGCCTGCGTCTGCAGTCACAGCTCCAGCTGCACAGCCATGCACACCCTGCCTTTGTCCTCGGGCAGCTTGGGGAATCCTCTCATAGTTTCATAGTTGGTCGGGTCATAGTTTCATAGTTTGTAGGGTCGGAAGGGACCTGAGCAGATCATCAAGTCCGACCCCCTGCCATGGCAGGAAAGAGTACTGGGGTCAAACGACCCCAGCAAGGTGTTCATCTAACCTCTTCTTAAAGACTCCCAGGGTAGGAACCTGCACCACTTCTCTTGGAAGCTGGTTCCAGACCCTAGCCGCCCTGACCGTGAAGAAGCGCCTCCTGATATCTAGCCTAAACCTGCCCTCTGCCAGCTTGTGACTGTTATTTCTAGTCATTCCTGGTGGTGCTCGGGGAAACAGTGACTCCCCCAGTGCCTGCTGGTCCCCTCGGACTAGTTTGTAACAGGCCACTAGATCACCCCTCAGCCTTCTCTTGTGGACGCTGAACAGGTTCAGGTCCCACAGTCTCCCATTGTAGGGTCTGCCCTGCTGCCCCCGACCATGCGAGTGGCCTCCTCTGGACCCTCTCCATGCTGTCCACATCCCTCCTGAAGTCCGGCGCCCAGAGCTGGACGCAGTCCTCCAGCTGCGGCCTGACCAGTGCCGCACAGAGGGGGAGGATCACCTCCCTGGCCCTGCTCGAGATGCATCTGTGGATGCAGGACAAGGTGCGGTTGGTCTTCCTGACTGCGTCCCCACACTGCCGGCCCGTGTTCATCTTGGCATCAGTGATGACTCCAAGATCCTTTTCCGCCTCTGCGCTGACGAGAAGGGAGTTCCCCAGCCTGTAGGTGTGGTGCCGGTTCTTCCTCCCCAGCTGCAGCACCTTGCACTTGTCGATGTTGAAACCCATCCTGTTCTCATCCGCCCACCCCTGTAACCTATCCAGATCTAGTTGCAGCCTGTCCCTCCCATCCAGCATGTCTACCTCTCCCCACATCTTAGTGTCATCTGCGAATTTGAGCAGGGTGCTTTTTACCGCCCCCCCCCCATGTTTTGTTCCTTGGGGAAAGGGCTCAGGCTCACTTCGGCATGTCTCTTAGGAAGGTATCACAGAGCCAGAGAGAAGGGGCTAGCCAGGCCATTGGGTCACCAGCCTCCTGTGCCAGGCAGGGGTTCTGGTCTTGCACTTGGGGCAGCAGGGCCGGGGGAGGCCAGACATCGGCCCAGCTGGTCCAGAGTTCGGTCCCACTAGCTGCCGGGAGACGGGCCTCACTCCTGGGCCGTGCCTGTCGCCCCTCCTCTGGCTGCTGGGACAGGCGTTGTCTCGTCAGCCAGGCACGAGGTCACCTTGTCAGGCTCCTGCTCCACATGACGACCCACACGTGTAATTAAGTCACCTCTCGACTTCCTCCCTGGGGAGCTGAGCAGGTTGAGCTCCTCACGCTGTGTTGCCAGGCCTGTTTGCCAGCCCCCGGGTTGCTTCTCCTCTCAGGTGTCTTGGGTGTTTCCACACCCGTCAAGAAGCCGGGACTCCAGGCCCAGCCCGATGTTGTAGGGCGGCATCTCCTGTGCTGCTGGCAGGGGCCAGATCCCACCTGCACGTCTCCTGGATGCTCCTTGTTGTACTTATCCAGGGTCTGCTGGAGCCTGCCCTGCGCCCGTGCCGCCCTGAGTGCACGCAGAGTACTGCTCTGCAATACCCCCAGTCCATTCCCGCATCCCTGCTTCTGGGATGCAGCTGCCCTGCTGCGCTCCTGCTCCCCAGGGCGTTCCCTGCCGTTGGGCTGTGCTATGGCCCATGCTGCTGGAGAGCCGCCGTTTAGGCCGGATACTCAGGTCACTCTGACAAGAGATCGTTGGCCTCCTCATTAACCGACCAGCTGATTTCTGTGTCTCTGCATATAAGAACAGCCCAAAACCTCTATCGCAGGGCAGAGCACATGCAAAACCAGTGCAGAGCCGATTGTTGGGGGCCAGCGAAGCCACCCAGAAACAGCTGTCTTTTGGGATTTCCCAGTAGGTCGTTTATCCTTGTCCAACACGCGCCCTGATCCATGTAATGCAGGTTTTCTGGCTCGGTGGTGCATACGCACGTGCTCAAGAGAAACCCCAGCACACCCTGTCATCTCAGGCTGCAACCTTGACAGGCTGTTAGATAAGACGTCTGTCCCGTGAAACTCGAGTCACGGCTACCGATCTGTCGCTGGGCTTGTGTCCTGCATCATTCCCAGGTCATTGCTCCCGCTGGGCCTGCATCAGCACCCATGAAGGGATGGGGGAACAGCTGGAAAATCTGCATCAAACCATTTTTGGGATGAAAAACGTGATGCCACAAACTCAGCAGTTCCTACAAGAAAGTTCCTGTTTGCTGAAAGCTTTGGTGTTTCCTCTGGGGAAAAATACCCAGGTCGTCTGGGCCTGGGCCTGGGCTGGCTCAACCTGTCGTGGAACGCACGTTCCACCATCTCTCCTTGGGCTACGCCCAGTGGCTCCAGGGAGCCACGGTCTGGCATGTGTCGTGATGCAGGGATCCAGCCCGGGGAGCAGCAGGGTGGCTCCGCGGCTGCTACTGCCTGGCCCTTCTCCCTCCACTCCTGGGAGCTGCCTGGGCCCTTGCTGGCAGCCGCTGGCTTCTCCTGTCCTGCTGCTGGTCTCCAGGCCGGGCGGCTGCTCCCGTTTCTTCCTCAGCATCCTCGGGGAGGCAGGAGGCCTGGCTGTCCCGTCCTGCTCCCAGGCTCTTAGAGGCGCAGATGGGGCTGGGGCCTGTGGGGGCCAGAAGCTGTCACACCCCAGGGCCAGCACACGTGTATGGGACACTCATGCCACCTGCATGGCCCTGGGGCGAAGAGACGCGAGAAGAGCGTAAACTGTCATTATCCAGGCTGCAATCAGTGTGTGCATAGCTTCCCAGGCTGGGCTGGGGTAGGGCTGCCTCTGCCTCTGCCTCTCCCACCCACGGGCTCCATCCAGCTGCCAGCTCCTCGCTGCCACACGGAGCCTGTTTGACATGGAGGAGCATGGGGGGCACAGCATGACCGGGGACCTCCTGGCAGGGGCTGGCGCCGCCTGTCCAAGTGCCCCCAACACAAATTCATCCCTGGCCCTGCTGCAGCTGCCCCATGCAGCACCCAGTGTGGATCCGCTCGCAGGGTCTTGCTCCCTGGACGATGCTGCCTCCCCGCTGGCCACAGCTCTCCCCTCTCACACCCTTGTCCCAGGCTGCCTGGGGCTTCAGCAGAGGCCACGATGCCGCGGCCCCGTGGGGTCCTTGGCTGCCAGCAGTGCACCCCTGGTGCCAAGAAGGCTACTGGCATCCAGGGCTGTGTTGGAGGAGCATTGCCCGCAGATCCAGGGCAGCAATTCTGCCCCTCTGTTCAGCACGGGGGAGGCCAAATCTGGAGTCCTGCATCCAGCTGTGGGCCCCCACTACAGAAAATGGATGGATGGAGAGAGTCCAGTGGAGGGCAATGGAGATGGTTGTGGGGCTGGGGGACAGGACTGGTGAGGAGAGGCTGGAGGAACTGAGCTGATTTAGTCTGGAGAAGAGAAGACCGAGGGGGACTGAATAGCAGCCGTCACCTCCCTGCAGGGGGGCTGCAAAGAGGACAGAGCTGGACTGGTCTCAGTAGGGGCAGACGACAGGACAAGGAGCAATGGGCTCAAGCTGTAGCAAGGGAAGTTGAGGCTGGATATTAGGAAAAACTCTCTCACCAGGAGGGTGGTTAAGCACTAGGACAGGTTACCCAGGGAGGTGGTAGAGTCTCCATCCCTGGAGGTGTGTAAGCCCGGGGTAGACAAAGCCTTGGCTGAGATGATGTAGCTGGGGCTGGTCCTGCTTGGAGCAGGGTTGCATGAGATATCTCCTGCAGTCCCACCCTGCCCAATGATCTGTGCTTCGCTAGTGCAGCAGGGCCACTGGCCATGTCGCTGCGAGTGCTGCCTCGAGGCCGTGGGGTTTGTGGGGTGCTGGTCCCAAAGGGAGCCGAGATGCAGAGCACAAGGCAGCCGCCCTCGGGGCAGGGGCCAGCTCAGCCTGGACTCCAGTGCCACATCCCTCGCGTGCCCTGCTGAGCCCCAGCCCCGTCCCGCTCTGCCAGGCTCCCTCCGTCCTACCTGGCGTCTCACCCGGGGCTGCTCTCGCTCTGCTGCTGCCACTCGTCAGGCCAGCTCTGTAGCTGGGACAAGAGCCTAATTTAAGCTGGTCCCTGCCCGTCCCCGCCCTGGGATGACGCACCAGGAGCCCATTAGGCAGGTGTGGCAGGTGCGAGGAGGGCGGCTGCAGCCCCGGCTCTTGCCCATGCCTGGCCCTTAGCGAAGCAGGGAGGTGCAACCCCCTCCCCGCTGAGCTCCCGGTGCCGTCTGGGGGTGGGGATGGGGCCCGGGGGCTCGGCACATGGCCTTGGCTAGCAATGGCTGTGCGGGGGATGCAGGGGGCTGGAGGGGGAGGCTCAGGGTCCCCAGACTGGTGCCGTCACCTCTGTCCTGGGCAGATGCCCGGGGCAGCCCTCCCTGCCTCCTGCATCGCCCGGCTCCGCCAGCCCCTGCACCGCCAGGCTTGCCGAAAGGCCCTTCCCGCATCCACCTGCGCCTGCCCACGGGCCTGCCCTGCGCTCCAGGCTTCCCTCCAGCCACCCCTCCCGGCCACGAGTCCAGTGACCCAGCCCCCCCGCCCCCCGCGCTGTGCCTGGGCAGCAGGCCCCACCATGGCTCTGCCCTGGCTCCTGCCCCTTCTCGTCCCTGAGCAGCCTGGCCTGGGCCACCGTGCTGCCGGCTGCCACCTGCGCCTCTGCACCCGCAGCGGTGCCACCGTGGTGTGGCACCGCCCCGACACAGCCCCATGGCAGGCTGCTCCAGAAAGCCCGGGGGTGAGGAGCATCCTTGAGGACCCTGCATCTCTGGCCCAAGACCCTCCTCCCATGTCTGGGATGGTTCGGATGGGGCCGGCCCTGCCTGGAGCGGGGGCTGAAACAGGCCTGGCCTGGGGTCTCTGCCAGCCCGGCTGCACTGCGAGGCTGTGCTCTCCGGGCTTTGGCACTGGCTGGTTATGGTGCGAGCTGCTGGCCGTGTGTCTTGCACACTGCATGGTTTTGTGCGACTGGTGTTGGGGAGTGCATGTGTATGACTGGTGTGTGCGTGTGTGTATGTGTCTACGGTATCATTGTGTGTGTGTGTGTGTGTGTGTGTGTGTGTGTATGACTGATGCTGATGTGAGACTGATGTTGGCATGATTGCATGCATGTGTGTGACTGATGTTGGTGTGACTCTGTGAGTGCGTGTGTGAGACTGTTGCTGTGATTGCACGTGAATGTGTATCTCTGACTGATGCTGGCGCAACTGTGTGTGTGTGAAGGATGTTGGTGTAAAGGCAGGTGTGCTCCCTGTGCTGTGGCCCTGGCCTGGGAGCCTCCCTGGTGCCGCCCGTTTGCATTTAGTGGCTGGCTGTGGGGTGTTCACGTGAGCTCGGTGCTTGTGAGGGGGACTGGCCAGGACGGGTGTCCCCACCTCAGGACACCCCTCTTCTACCAGGACCTTCTCTGCTGCCCACGTGACACCAGCCCCCCACCCCGCCCCACCCCACCGCTGGTCCCATTCTGCCTTGCTGCACCCTCTGCGGGGGGCTACGCCTGGACAAGGAAATGCAGCTGCTGCGCCCGGGGCTGCCCACGAGCTGGACTAGTGCGGCTGAGTCCGCCCGGTCCGTGCCAGCTCTGGGCAGGCGGGAAGACCCCAATACTTGTTTGCATTCAGTCACCAGACTCGACCCGGGATCGGGACTGACAGTTCTCGCACGCTTGTGGCTGGCGGCACCACGGTGTGTTGGGTCGACACCGTCACCCCTCGCCAAGGCTCAGCTCCAAGTGCAGGCCCCTCGCCCAGGGAGCAGCCCGACGCAGGGGCTGGGCGTTGCACAGGCCTGGGCCGAATCCTGTGTGCTCTGCCCCCCTCGTCCGGCCACGGGGCCTAACACCTGGTGCATCCCGTGGCTGTTTGCAGCTGATGCTGGTGGAAGCCTTGCCTTGTCCACAGCCGGGAGACGCTCATCCCGCCCCATCTGCTTGAGGCACGTCTGGGTGGAGATCCTGCTTAACAGCAAAACAGCAAGTACCAAGGAAACTTGTATCTCTGCCAATCGCCCTCCTGTCGCTGCGGGGCAGGCACGTGCGGGCGGCGGGAACAAAGCGCCTGGCTCGGCAACTCTGGGAAACCTGCCTTCGCAAGCCGGAGTTCCCAGGAACACAGACCTCTCCCCGCCCCGAAGGACGAAGGACGTGGTGCGGAGGGACGCGGCAGGGTCTGCTGGGCACCGGTGCCCCCACCCCTCCCCTCCCCTCCCCGCCTGCCAGCTGCCACTCCACGGCTCCTGCCCGGAGGGGCCCCGCTTGCAGTGGGATCTGAGCTGCCAGGAGCAGGCCCAGGCTCAGGCTGGCCGTGGCCGTGGGCCCTCGTGGGTAAAGGTGCTATTCATGCACTAGCCGATGTCTCTGGCCCCTCCCCAAAACTTCTGCTGCCCCTCACCATCGTACGGCCTGCAGTGCTGAGGCCAGGCTGGGCCTCCTGGCACAGCGAGGCCCCGGAGACCGCTGGCACCCACGGGGCACAAGGGCTAGGCCGAGTGCAGCGAGAGGTCTGAGGCTGCCCCCACTCCTTGCTCTGCGGTCTCCGCAGTTCTCAGCGCAGGACAAGGAGCAATGGGCTCAGGCTGCAGCAAGGGAAGTTGAGGTTGGATATTAGGAAAGCCTCTCTCACGAGGAGGGTGACGAAGCACTAGGACAGGCTCCCCAGAGAGGTGGGGGAGTCTCCATCCTTGGAGGTGTTGAAGACCTGGGTAGACCAAGCCTTGGCTGGGATGATGTAGACGGGGCTGGTCCTGCTGTGAGCAGGGGGTTGGACTAGATGACTGCAGCGGTCCCTTCCAGCCCCCATTGTCTGTGCATCTGTGAACTTGGCAATGCACCACTGAACCTGAGTGCCGCAGCACAGCCCACCTCCCATCCCTCCTGGCTGCTGAGAGCGCCCGCTGCTCCGCTCCCTCTGACTGTCTTCCCAGGTGCTTTGCAAACTCCCTGCCCTGCAACCCTGGCAGCTGTGGACACTTGCTTTCCCAGGGGACTCTGGGATTGCCACCCCCAAGAGCATGACCTGCAGGGCTGGCTGCGGGTCCCACTTCCCAGCATGGTCAAGACCGTCCAGAGCCAAGCACGAGACCGTCCTGCCATGCCCAGCACTCCTGGGGTGCCATTAGCAATGCAGGGTGCACTTGGGCTGTGGCAATGAGGCTGGGGAGAGGGGCTCCTAGGGGAGCGGGACCTGGGGGTGCTAATCTGGGCCTCGTGTCCCAGTGCGGCTTGCAGCACGGGGGCCTGGTTCAGAATCGCTGGCAGGCACGGGCACGGGCTCTGGGGATGAGCGCGTCCCTACCTGTTGGAGCAGCCAGCCCCCATTTACTGGATCATGTTTCCCACAGGCTCAGCTTTGCCCGCAGCTTATCCCTGCCTGCCGCAGCCTAGGCATGGCGGGGCTGCTGAATCCTGCAGGGCTCGTGCTGCCGGGGGGTGGCTGTTGGCTTGGCTGCGGGTGTGAGCCCCACCGGTGAGACACGCTATGGCACTGCCGCCCACGGCTGATACAGGTCCCCGGCGGTAACTGCCACACGGCCTGGGCTCAGCGCCTCGGCTGGGGAAAGGAGGAGCGGCAGAGGGGTTGTGACGCCTGGGTTGTTGCAGGCGGGCAGCTGGCCCAGATGTGGGCGAGGAAGGATGTCATGCCCCCACGGTTGTCTGAGCACAGCAGGGAACGGGGCATGCTCCACAACCAGCCCCATGTCCTCCACGGCTGGTTCCCTGGAACGGCCTGAGCACGTCATGCACCGCCCCAGGGGGTGGGACACACACCACGCTCGCCCCGGGCCAGCTCTAGGGCTCTGGGCCACTAGTGCTGGGCCTAGGCTGGAGCCTGCGTGGCCCAGGAGCACCTGAGTGGCAGCACCTGCAGTGCTCGTCACCCACGGTGCCAGTTTCGGGTGGGGTGCCCTAGGCCAAGACACCCCTTATTTTTGTCTGCCAGTGAACAGGCAGGCAACGTAGGAACAGTCAGATGATATTTAATGGCCAAAAGGGCGGTCGGAGCTGCCGTGGACCTGGGGAATGCGCTGTCCCAGAGCCAAGCGGCGTGGCGGGAACCCTGGTGTGGCATCCACGTGATGTGCCCTTACTGCGTGTGCCTTGGGAGCAGGGGCAGCCAGGGCACTGGGGTGAGCCTGGGAGCCACCAGCTGCTGCTTCCAAGCCCTGAGCGGGTGGTGCCTGTGACGTGGCCCCTGCCCGTCACCAATACCCAGGCGTCATCTGGGGTTGTCAGTGCCAGTGTTGGCATTGTTCTCATCCAGTGTTATTGATGTGCTGTCAGGGTTGAAGTCTCATGAGCTGCGGTGTTGACAGGTCTCAGTCAGGAGAGCCCGACACCAATCTTGTCTTAAAGACAACCACGGGTTCGGTTCGGTGGCAGAGATTCGGCCAGCTTTATTGCCTGTAAGCGCAGCCCCAACACATTGGCCTAGCTGCACCTCAGCCCAGGAGCGAAGGCACTGGTACCCATGGCACAACACCACGCAGGCTCCCACTGGCTGGTACAAAGTTGTCCGGCTTTCCATACAATGACCAAAACGAATAGGGAATTGTATTCCCTGCATCTTCAGCATCTCAAACCGGCCTGCATCAGGTGCTTGTTACGCATGCTGACCCTGGGTATTCCCACTCCAGTATCATCCTGGTACTGGTCTATCCTACCTTGTACCATCATCTCTCCCTCCTATCTCTTGGCATGTGAGCCTGCCAAATTTTGTTTATGTGAGGAATTCAGGCACTGGGCAGGTTTGCTGGTCAATGCTTCAGCAAAGCTTTTCTGCGAGTAGCATACATTGATCAATGCTCCAGAGCATCCTTTTTGTCTTTTACAGGGGAGGATGTCCACCCATCATCCTGGAAAAGCACAATGTGCAGCTAGAGGGTAACCCAGTGGGCTAGACACTGTTTTGAGTGACCTACTTATGCCCATCTATGCATTCATGTCTCATCCATCTACACATTGCTTTGTATGACCCGTATACCAGCCTTTCCAATTGTTTGTTCCACATGTAACCCAGGAACACCCAAGGGTGTGCCCATCCTCATTTGGAAGGGATAGAGGAGGCAGGTGACAGTGCCATGAGAGGGACACTGGTGATTTGAGCACAGGTCCCTCTTTCCTCTATAGAGTGAACTCCATGCCAATGCTCTTAACTATTTACAGTTTATTGAATTATAATATACGTACTATTTCTTATTCAATATTAGACGTAAATATTCTAACAGGTAGCAAAAGAAAAAAAACTTTCCAAAAATATTCTTAGCAATATCTTTTAACACCACCCAAGGTATACAGATAAATATTTACAATACAATAAGCCAAAACCCATTATACCAAACTAACCCAGTTCCATAACATTTTGTACAACATAGCCATATTTATGATAAAATTATACAAAATACAAGGTGCGGTTTTACATGACATGGTGCATTTACCCCTAGATCCCAGCTAGCAAGGGGTGCTTCCCCTCCTATGTGTCTAGCTGGCAGGGAAACTTCCACCCAGGGCTTCCCTTGGGTGCGCGGTGTCGCCTTATTTCCGGTATGCCTCCCCTGCGGGACCCGACTCTTCCAGCAACTTAGTTTTCCTCGAGGAGCCATCGACTGGGCCTCCGAGCCCTCTTCGCAATCGGGCACCCCGCCAGTGTTGTCTGCGTCACTCCAAGACCTCCCGTCCTGGCCCTGTGCCCCGCTTTGGGCACTGGGGGCTCTTCCAGCTCTTGTGGTGGGGAACTTAGCTGCTGCTGGCTGGGTTTACCTGGCCTTATGCTTAGGCCTCCCTTTCCCTGAGCCCTGCCCTAGGCTCTGGGGCTCTGTTAGTTCTTTGGCCGGGCCGCACTGTGGGGCTCTGGTTATCCAGCTTACACCGGGGCCAACCTGAGCAGCCTCAAGCTGCTCCCAGGCCCAGCTCTCAGTGTGCTGGTCTGCACGCCGCATGGGGCCAAGCAGCCGCGAGCTGCTCCCAGGGCCGGCTCTCCATGTGCCGGTCTGCACGCCTCTCCATCCAGCCCTTTGCTGAGGACGCAGGCTTGAGCTGCCTTGACAGCTCCCAGAGCCCAAGCCCCATGCGCCAGCCTGCACACCGCTGGGGTGAAGAAAGGATCCCGTGGAGGCTCTTCCTTCACCAGTGTCCCTCGTCATCTCTGCCCAGCGTGCTTTTATCTACCCCGGAGGCCCCGCCCCTGCAGTCTGCTGGACCAGCAAAGCACAGTCTTCAAACAGGTCCAGGGGCTCCTCACCCTCCCCACTCTGAGCAGGGGCATGGCAAGCTCCTCCCAGCTGTTACCTGATTGGTAGAAATGTTCCACCAATCCAACGTGTCCTTCTCCAAGCTGGGCTTGCCGGGCAAAAGCGGTGAGCCCGCCACACATAGGTTGGGCTGGGGAATGTGAGGTCCAGGACCTAAAGTTGAGAGGAGGAACGCTTCACCCATACAGTGATAATAAGCCATATGACGAGAACACCAGTACTATGCTGATACGGATAAACAATACCATTAAAACCTAAATGCATATGGGTGTACAGAGCATGCATGGAAATCCAGAGTTTCATAGATTTTTAGTCAGAAGGGACCTCAGCAGATCATTGAGTCCAACCCTCCGCCCCGGGCTGGAAGAGCGCTGGGGTGAGATGACCCCAGCCCGGTGCTTGTCCAGTCTTCTCTTAAAGACCTGCAGGGTAGGGGAGAGCACCACCTCCCCTGGAGCCCGTTCCAGATTCTGGCAACCCTTACCGTGAAGAACTTCTTCCTAATGTCTAGCCTAAATCTGCTCTCCGTCAGTCTGTGGCCGTTGTTTCTAGTTACTCCAAGGGGCGCCCTGGTGACCAGAGCATCTCCTGTTTCTTGCTGCCCACTCTTCGGCAAATTTGTAGATGGCCACAAGATCCCCTCTCAGCCTTCTCTTACGGAAGCTGAAGAGATCCATCCCTCAACCTCTCCTCGTAGGCCCTTACCTGCAGGCCCCCAACTATACAAGTGGCCTCCTCTGGACCCTCTTGAGGGTGTCCACTTCCTTCTTGAAGGGCGGCGCCCAGAACTGGACACGGTACTCCAACCGCAGCCTGACCAGTGCCGCATAGAGGGGACATATCACCTCCTTAAACCTGTTCGTAATGCACCTGCTAATGCATGATAGAGTGTGGTTAGCTCTACTGATCGCTTCGTCACACTGTCGACTCATGTTCATCTTGGAGTCAACTATGACTCCGAGATCCCTGCTGCTGCTGTGCTGCTTAGAAAGTCCCCCCAGCTGGAAGTGTGTTGGGGTTTCCTTCCCCCTAGGTGCAGTACTCTGCACTTATTCTCATTAAACGGCATCCTATTTTGTTTTGCCCACTTTTCCAGCTTGTCCAAATCTTCCTGAATCCACTCCCTGTCCTCCAGTGTGTCTGCTTTCCCCCACAATTTGGTGTCATCCGCAAATTTGGACAGTCTGCTCACTACGCCTTTGTCCAAATCACTGATGACGATGTTGAACACCACTGGCCCGATGACCGAGCCTTGGGGGACCCCACATCCTTCAAGGTCGATACCGACCCATCCACCACCACTCCCTGGGCGTGTCCCGTCAGCCAATTCACCACCTACCTGACCGTGAAATCATCTACGTCACAGCCATAGTTTCATAGTTTCTAGGGTCGGAAGGGACCTGAGTAGATCATCTAGTCCGATCCCCTGCCATGGCAGGAAAGAGTACTTGGGTCAAACGACCCCAGGAGGTGGGGCCACTCAGTAGGGTTTTTTTGTTTGTTTTGTTTTGTTTTGTTTTTGGGGGGGGGTTGTTCATTTGTTTGGGTTTTTTTTATGAGAATGGGATATGACACCATAACAAAGGCTTTTTAAAAATCCAAATAGATGACAACCATCTCAGCTCCTGCATCTAAGCAGTTCGTAACCTGGTCGTAAAAACAAACCAGGTTTGTCAGGCAGGATCCACCTGCTATAAATGCATGCTAGTTGCCCCTCAGCATTACTTTTTCTGCTGGACTCACACAAATATATTCCTTAATAATTTTTTCAAAGGTTTTCCCAAGGATAGAGGTAAGGCTAACTGGCCTTAATTACTCAGGTCCTCCTTCCTCCCCTTCTTGAAAATAGGGACCACATTGGCCCTTTTCCAGTCTCCTGGGACCTGTCATGAGCACCATGAGTGGTCAAACAGCTGTGCCAGCAGCTCTGCTATGACACTGGCCAATTCCTGCAGCACCCTTGGATGAAGAACAAGAAGTCCTTTTTAAATACATCGGGGGCAAAAAGAAGGTACCGGGTAACGTGGGGCCCCTGCAGGACACGCTAGGAAATTTGGTCATCACACCAGACGACAAATCTAACCTATTTAACAACTTCTTTGCCTCCATTGTCCTAAGCAGGGGGTAGATCAGCCCCCACACCGGGCCCCCCCCAGGCCCCAGGGGAGGCGCACCCAGGCCCAGGGTCAGGACGGATCTAGTCAGGGATGTCTGGCGGGACTGGACGTGTTCAAGTCAGCGGGTCCGGACGATCTCCACCCCCGAGCACTGAGGGAATCGGCTGCGGTCGTTGCGGGACCCCGGCACGGCTGTACGAGCACTCGCGGTGCTCTGGTGTGGGGCCGGAGGACTGGAAAAGGCCAACGTGGTTCCCATCTTCAAAAAAGGCAGGAAGGAGGACCCGGGAAACTATAGGCCAGTTAGTCTTACCTCGATCCTGGGCAAGCTTTTTGAGAGAGTTATCCTGGCGCATGTCCACGAGGGGCCGGGGGCGGAGATTATGCTCAGGGGCAACCAACGTGGGTTCATTAGTGGCAGATCCTGTCAGACCAACCTGGCGGCCTCTACGACCAGGTCACCAAATCCTTAGATGCAGGGGGAGCAGCGGACATCGACTTCCTGGACTTTCAGGAGGCCTTCGACACTGTCTCTCACCCCGTTCTCATTAAGAAACTGGGGGCTGTGGTGTCGACACCCACACAGTCAGACGTGTCGCCAACTGGCTGGAGGGCCGCACCCAGAGAGCGGTGGTGGACGGGTCATGTTCGACCCAGAGGGACGAGGGCAGTGGGGTCCTCCAGGGCTTGGTCCTCTGGCCTGCACTGTTCAACTTCTTCATCAGTGACTTGGATGAGGGGGTAAAAAGCACCTGTTCAGATTTGCTGATGACACTAAGATGTGGGGGGATGTGGGCACACTAGAAGGGAGGAATAGGCTACAATTGGACCTAGACAGGTTACAGGGGTGGGCAGATGAGAACAGGATGGGATTCAACACCGACAAGTGCGAGGTGCTGCACCTGGGGAGGAAGAACTGGCCCCATACCTACAGGCTGGGGAACTCCCCTCTTGTCAGGGCAGAGGCAGAAAAGGATCTTGGAGTCATCACTGACTCCAAGATGAACATGGGCCGGCAGTGTGGGGACGCGGTCAGGAAGGCCAACCGCACCTTGGCATGAATCCACAGATGCATCTCGAGCAGGTCCGGGGAGGTGACCCTCCCCCTCTGTGCGGCACTGGTCAGGCCGCAGCGGGAGTACTGCGTCCAGTTCTGGGCGCCGCACTTCAGGAGGGATGTGGACAACATGGAGAGGGTCCAGAGGAGGCCACTCGCATGGTCGGGGGCAGCAGGGCAGGCCCTATGAGGAGAGGTGACGGGACCTGAACCTGTTCAGCCTCCACAAGAGAAGGCTGAGGGGGGATCTTGTGGCCTGTTATAAACTAGTCAGGGGGGATCAGCAGGCACTGGGGGAGTCCCTGTTCCCCCGAGCGCCGCCAGGAGTGACCAGGAATAACGGTCACAAGCTGGCAGAGGGTTGATTCAGACTAGACATCAGGAGGCGCGACTTCCAACCAACTATGAAACTAAGATCATCTGGGTCTGCTGCTTTGAACACATCTAGCCCCTCCAAATGCCTGTTCACTAGGTTGATACTAGGAGTTGGTGGACCAGTGTCCCCCCCCGTGCCTGTCTATTTCATAGACATTTGGGCTGGAAGGGACCTCGGAAGATCATGGAGTCCAGCCCCCACTATAGTCCAGTTTGGTGATATTGTAGGCTGCTATGGGCAGGGTCTGGGCAGATCACAGCAGGGTATGTTTGGTCACACTAGTTGAGCTGACCAGCTTTACTTTTACTGCTGGCTTTGGCCAAGGACTCACTGTTCAGGGCCCTTGCCTCTGCTGCAGCCAGGCTAGTGGATAATACTCGGAGGCCACCCAGGCTTGGTAGCGATGCAAAACAAATAAAAGAAGTTAAACAAATAAGCAGCACTTAGGTGTATTTCAGTGGTTCTTCTAGACTTCACCTCCTGGTCGTCTCTTATCTTTCAGAGGCTTTGCAGAGCCTGTGGGCTTGTGCAACAAGCAAATGATCAAACAGAGAGAGAGAAGCCCAGCTCCAGCTCTCCTGGTGGTTGCTTAACCCCAGGTAGCTCCAGGCTCCAGGCAGCCTGCTCCCTGGCCAGGTGCAGCCCCTCAAGGCTGCTTTACTCTTCCCACTCTGGGCTCATGTGGCTAATCCTCTCTCACTGCCCACACCTGTGCCAGCTCCCTTGCTGAAGGATTCACTACATCCCAGGACCTGGTCCCCAGCCTCTGGTGAGTGCTCCCAGGTCTGGGGTGGGTGTGCAGAGGTGCTTCTGGGGTGTTGGGCTGTTCAGACTCCCCCAAACCCCTGGTAACAGGGCAGGGCCCGGTTACAGATATGTCTTTATCTGTGTTCAGGAATATTGGTGCAAAAAACTCATTGAAGGGCTCAGCTTTCTCCCTCCCGTCTGTCACCAGTTGCCCTAGCCTGTCCTGTAGGGGTCCTATGTTACCACACGCCTTCTTTTTGCTCCCAATATACCTGAAAAAGGTTTTTTTGTTGTCCTTCATTTTTGTTGCCAGCCTGAGCTCCATTGCTGCTTTGGCCTTTCTTACTAACTGCCTGCAAGTGTGAGCCAAGTAGGTGTATTCCTCCTTGGTGGCTATGTCCTGCTTCCACAGTCTGTACGCCTCTTTTTTCATCCTTAGGCTATCCTGGATTTCCCTGTTCAGCCAAGAGGGTTTCCTGGCCCCTTTGCTACTTTTATGTGCAATGGGATTGTCTCCTTTTGTGCCCGAAAGATCATTCCCTTGAGGAACAGCCACCCTTCCTGGACTCCCATCTCACCGAGGCTCTTGTCCTTCAGCGCCTCACTTACTACCCTCCTGAGCTCACTGAAGTTAGCCTTTTTGAAGTCTAGCACTTCTGCCCTGCTGGTCATCTTTCCCGCCGTTCAACAGGTAGTGAATTCCAGCAACCAGTGGTTGCTATCCCCTAGATTACCCCGTATCTGCAGATCTCCCACCAGGTCGTTGCCTGTAGCAAACACCAAGTCCAGCAAGGCGTTTCCCCTAGCAGAACCGTGTACCTCCTGCATTAGGCGCAGGTCCTGTACGCAGGTTAGGAACCGATGTGAACGGTTGGATCTGGATGACTGCTCCTCCCAGCAGATGCCAGGGTAGTTAAAGTCACGTGTGACAACCATGTCCCTGGACCATATGGCCTCCGAGAGCTGGCTTGAGAAGTCCAGGTCCAGCTCATCCTCCTGATGTGGCAGCCTGTAGTAGATCACCACTACCAAGTCCCTTTCCCCCCGACCCCCTTGTATTCTGCCCCACAGTATCTGAATTTGCCCCTCTTCAGATTCCATCTTGATTACTGAGGATGTGTATTGCTCCTTAACATAGAGAGCAATCCCCGCCACCCCTTTTCCCCCTACTCTGTCCCATCTATACAGCTTATATCCCTCAATACTTACTGCCCAATCATGGGTAGGGTCCCACCAGGTTTCAGTTCGTCCAGTCAGGAGACAATGCTAATTTAAGTCCCATTTTGAACTTTCATAGTGATTGCACACATTTACTAAAGTTTTACAGGTCTGGTTCAACAGTTCAGTGTGAGATGCATAACAGCCACTTTGCAAACAGACGTTTTGCTGGTTTTGGCACAGATGAGACCTTCAGAGGAAGGGGAGAACCTTTATCTACACATACAACTTAACCAAGTAACAACGGATAAAAAATGCCTTGTTATACTTTACAATAACATTGGTTAACGACTGAATATTCGTGTTAGATCAAGTCAGTCTCTTTGGTTATTACAGCCCTATTTACAGCTACAGTCAATCCCTTTTCCATCTGGTTTCGCAATTTAGTGTTTTGATGCTGACGATGTAGATAACAGCACATTCCAATTAGCACAATCACAGCAACTCTGTATTATTATTATCAGGCTTAGTGTTCAGACTATTAGGTGTACGGTGATATTATTTTCCAGGACACCAAGGTGCCTTTACTTTTTCCCACATCTTTTTTATGTCCTGGATTGGTGGTTGTACGAGCAGGCAACCTCCAGAGGTCATTTCTATACTGGGGGCGGTAATGGGAATGGAAGATTCCTTTGTGTGGGTGACCAGGCCTTGTCTGTCTAGGTGTAATTCTGTGATGTGGGGAAATAAGTTAATCATTAAATCCCTTATATTGTCAGAAGGAATGAATAGCTCTGTTAGAGTTCTTGTAGTGCAGGTTAGCAAGAAAGCCTGAGTCCTGCTTTGGGTTGTACTGGTTATGTTCAGGCAGAATCCTTCCCAGTTTTCTGGACAGGTTTCTTCCTGAATCATAGATTTCATAGACATTAGGGCTGGAAGGGACCTCGGGAGATCATCGAGTCCAGCCCCCTGCCCAAAGGGCAGGAAGTCAGCTGGGGTCATAGGATCCCAGCAAGATAAGCATCCAATATACTCTTGAAGCTGTTCAATGTAGGTGCTTGAACCACCTCCGATGGCAGGCTGTTCCAGTCCTTGGGAGCTTGGACAGTAAAGAAATTCTTCCTTATGTCCAGCCTGAAGTGGTCTTGCAGGAGTTTGTGACCGTTCGACCTCGTTGCCCCTTGGGGCGCTCTGGTGAACAGATGTTCCCCCAGATCCTGGTGGTCACCCCTGATAAACTTATAGGTGGCCATCAGATCACCCCTGAGCCTGTGCTTTTCCAGGCTAAAGAGTCCCATGGCCCTCAGCCTGTCATCGTAAGATCTGCTTTCCTGACCTCTGATCATGCGCGTGGCTCTCCTCTGGACTCTCTCAACTTCTCCACATCCTTTTTGAATTGTGGAGCCCAAAACTGGACGCAGTACTCCAGCTGTGGCCTCACCAAGGCCAAGTACAAGGGGAGAATGACGTCCCGGGATTTGCTCGAGAAGCATCTATGAATGCACTTCAGCATTTTGGTCGCTTTACTAGCCGCAGCATCACATTGCAGGCTCATGTTCGTCTTGTGGTCAATGATGACCCCCAAGTCTCTTCCTTCTGTAGTGCTAACCAACGTAGCACTGCCGAGCCTATAAGGGTGCTGCAGGTTTTTCCTCCCAAGGTGGAGAACCTTGCATTTTTTGGTGTGAAACACCATGAGGTTCTCGTCTGCCCATTTGCTGAGCTTGTCCAGGTCAGCCTGGATCACCCGCCTATCTTCTGGCGTGGATGCTTTGCCCCAAAGTTTGGTGTCATCGGCGAACTTGGCCAGTCCACTCCTGACTCCAATGTCCACATCGTTAATGAAGACGTTGAACAGTATGGGTCCCAGGACAGAGCCTTGAGGGACCCCCTGGTCACAGGGCACCACGATGAGTGACTGCCATCAATCACAACCCTCTGGGTCTGACCACAAAGCCAATTTCCCAGCCAGCGGATCGTGGTGGAGCCAAGGCCACAACTGGGCAGTTTGGCCAAGAGGTGATCATGGGATACCAGATCAAAAGCTTTTTTGAAGTCAAGATATATGACATCAATCTCTTTTCCCTCGTCCAGGTGACAGGTCACCTGGTCGTAGAAGGAAATGAGATTGGTCAAACAAGACCTACCCGCAACAAACCTGTGCTGGCTGTCTCTTAGGATGTTAGCCTGGGCCAGTCCCTCAAGGATGGCCTCCTTAATAAACTTTTCTAAGATCTTCCCCAGGATAGAAGTCAGGCTAATGGGCCTGTAGTTAGCCGGATCCACTCTCCTCCCTTTCTTGAAGATCGGCACCACATTGGCCTTCTTCCAGTCTTCGGGCACTACACCAGAGCGCCAGGAGCTCTCGAAGACCCGTGCCAGGGGCTGGGCTATGACGCTTGCCAGCTCCTTGAGTGCCCTGGGGTGCAGGTTGTCAGGGCCGGCTGACTTGAAGGTATCCAGCTTCTCAAGGTGTTCCTTCACGAGGTCAGCATTGATGGAGGGTAGGGGATCCCCCTCACCCAGATTTCCCTGTCCCATAGCAGGCATGGGCATCCCGTGTGACTGATGAAAGACTGAAAATAAGACCACACACGAGTATTGTTACTGGTACTACCTTATTAATTAATTTGTTTTCAGTACAAAAAGGGCTGGGTCTGATTGACAGACCCAGCCCTTTTTGTACTATTGGCAGTGACAGAGGCAGAGCACTCACAGAGCCACCAGCCATTGTTTTTTGAACAGTGAGCCGGATTAACTTCTAACCCCATTTCTGTTATTAAGCGAACACTAGGGTAGTGCTGCACATATACATTAGTCACAAAGGCTCCCACACTGTTTGTGTGGTATACCTTCTCTGGAGGATTATTTCATTTGGGAATTGCCACTAAGATTTTGACTCTTTTATCCATGTACAGGGAGGGAGCCTGGTCAAATTTAGCAAGTTTAAAGAAGTCCCATGTAAAGTGTTTTATTTTTTGTTTGTGTAGTTGTGCTATAATAGCTGTGCTATTTAACAAATTGGGCCATCGGTGTAATTTCAGTTGATTTGCTTAACCAGATCAACAACTCTGCTTCCGTACCTTACATGTGCCATGGCTAAAGAAACATCATTATGTTTTAAATTATTGATACCATTGCACTGAATTTTCTATTAAGCATTTTTGTGTCGTAGCATGTGTGTTGTTCAGCCAGTACTTGTCAGCCAATTGGCAGGGTTAAAAATCTCTGTATCCTGGTTAGCATAATTTTTTTTGTAAAACAAAATAAGAAATCGCCTCTCCCTTTTTTTGTTTTTAAATACCCCCCCACCCTCCCCAGCAGTGTATATATTTTAGTGGTTTGTTATTAGAGTATTGGCTATTACAAGGACTAGGGCTTTTACTTTAGTACACAAACTAAAGTGTGTATATATACAACTACATGATATGTTTTTAGCGTAACTGGCCATTTATGTTAATTAGATACAGGGATGGTCCTTATATATTTACAACAGGGTGTGGGCCACTCCCATTCATTTTTAGCATAGTTTCTTTTTGGCTCTTGTACAATTTTAACCATTGCTCTGTAAAATCAAGGATTATCCTCAGTCATTTTATAGTTTTTTGCCTGGTTTTTTTCTTCCCTCTAACAGCACATTGTTTCTTAATTATATAAAAACAACTAAAGGGTTAATGATTTCACCATAATTGGTATCACTTGTGATATTTTCTGCATTTTTACAGTTATTGTTACTGGATCAGCATTAAGCACATATTTTATAATGGGGACTCCTGCCCCCATGTTTAGTAAGAAATGTATAAACCTGTCCCCAATGCAGATGTGAGTATAGGGGTCTCCCCAAACACGTAAGACCATGGGTTATTGAAATATTCGTTTTGAGTCTTGGGGCTTACTATTCATTTACTTGCAATTGGTCCATTTAGTTTTGAGGTCAAGGCAGCAGCCGCCAGTATAGAGGACTTTTTCTTATCTTTTTGTTTGAATTCCTGCCTATGCTAACAGCTGCGCCTGCAGTTTCTTTCTTAAGAATTGTATTTTTGTATAACTGCTCTGCTGGAATCCCTTCCCCCGCCCTTTTTATGTGTGCTGCATAGCGGACGGGAACAGGTAATTGCCTGAAGGTCACAGCAGAGCTGCGACACCGAAGACTTTACTTTCATGTTTCGCTTAAACATGGTATTTTAAGCCAAAGCGGCACTGGGGGCCCTGCTACATAGTGCTGGCTCCTCCTGTTCCCATGGCAATATCCGGCGTGCCTGCCGGGAATGCCGGGGCCCCTTGCTCTGCCTGCGAAGCTGCTCCCGGCCCTGCTCCCTGCGGATGGATGGTGCTGTGAGCTGGCTCTCCCGGGAGAGGGGTGATGAGTGGCTCTTTCTACTGTCCCCGGGCTGCAGAGCGGAGAGGAGGGGTCTGGTGGTTCCCAGGCTCGGGGCTTTGCTGCTCGCCGCGTGGGAACAGAAAGGATTTATTCCGCCTCCTGTTGCTGCAGGTGTCAGGGTTTTCTCATCTTCCCCAGCAGCGCTGGGTGCTGGCTGCAGCCGGGGCTGGGCCAATGCTCCCCTGGCACCGACTCGCAGGGCCCTGGCTGGAGGGTCTTGCCCCCGCGCTCGGGCTCAGCCCCGGTCTGCCCTGGGGCAGGAAGGGATTTTACCCCACTGTCAGATCCTCTGCCTGGGATCTCCTGAGCATATTTTAACAGGCAGCTCCCTGCCCTTGAGTTGGCAGGACATTGGCAGGGCCCTTGTCCCCGGCTTTGCCTGTAGCAGGTTAAAGAGGTTCGGGATGTTTTGGGTGCAGTTCTCCGTAGTTGTGCGGTTGTTTGCAAAGTTCCTAAGCGCAGGTGTGGCGAACACTTGTCTAGGGTGGTGTGGGTGGGGAGGATGGTACCTCAGTTAGAGGGTTGGACTGGATTTCAACTGGGCGACCTCCAGAGGTCATTTCCATGCTTCGGTGTACCCACATTTGCCCCGAGGTGCCCCCTGCAAGGCCCGCTGCTTTCCGTGGGCCTGCTGCTCCGCCCTGACCTAGGGATACATGACGGTGCCCTGCCCTGAGCTTGCTCGTGCCTTGGGCCCCAACTGGGATGGGATGGGATGGGTGGACCGCTGCGATGCTTGGTTTCAGGGTGAGGGCGGCTGCAGTGGTGGCTGCTCCCTACACCTTAATTATTGCCTGTGCTTGTTTGTAGGTCGAGCCCGTGCTGTAACACCTGTCTGTCCCCTTCCGAGCCCTGCCGCCCTCTCAGTCTGTCTCTGGGTTGATGGGCTCCATCCAACGCTGGTCCATGAGGTGTCTAGTGAAGCGACGCTCTAGGTTCATGGACACTTGGGACCGGGAGTGTCGCACCTTGAGACCCCCTGCATGGATGCAGGTTCTGCTGCTGCGAGCCCGCCCCAGAGAGACCCCAGCCCAGCCGCTGCTTGAGCCCCTGGAGCTTCCCTGCGCGGGTTGCTCCCTCACCCTCCTCTTCCTCGCCGAGGAGGCCGCTCCCAAGACCCCATCCAGCTCCAGAGTGCTCAGCACTGCAGAACAGAGCCCCTGCCCAAAACTGCTTTCTGGGGTGCAGGGAGGCGCTGGAGCTGTGCCTGCTGACGGAGTCCAGTTCCTTCCCTTCTGGCCTGGCTGCCTGGCAGGGTCGGGGCAAGGAAAGGCCCATGGTGTTGCGGCCAGTCCCGGGAGATGGGGAGCGCAGCAGCGAGGAGGGCGAAGGTCTGCCCCTACTGCTCTGCTGCCCTCCTGGCTTCTTCCGGGGACCTCTGAGACGCGAACGCCCATGGCATTACCCAGCTGCCCCACCTAGGCACATCTCCCACGCGGCTCCCTTGCAGCCTGCCGACCTGCCAAAACATGGCTTGGCAAAGGCACTTGGGAACCTTTCATGCAGCTCTCGACATGCTTCCCCTCCCCTTTCTCCCGCGGCGCTCTGGAGGAGCCGCGTGCCCCATGCGGGGGACTGCCTCACCAGGCCCCTGTGCAGCGAGCGGTGAACCGGCTGAGTGTGCAAGCCGCAGCGTCTCCTCCGGCTGGTCCTGGAGGCCGCGTGGCGCTGGCGCTGGCGCTGCTTTGCCGCGGGAAGGCCGGGGTGCGGGGCGCTGTGGCTGGGCTGGGAGCAGGGAGCCGGCTCAGTGCGTGCAGCCACTGGAGGTCACTGTTCCCCGTGCCAGCCCCGCGTCACCCGCAGCGGGGCAGCACACGGATCACACGGCGGCCCGGGACGCTGCTAGTACTGCTGCGTGTGTGGGCTCTGCGTGGGTCACCCTCGTGCCCCTCAGCTGCACCCTGACCAGTCACCGCTCCAGCAGCCCAGTGTCCCCCGGCCCTGCCCGGGGTCCTGCGGCAGGAGCGCCTGGGCATGTTTGGCTGCTGGACCAGGGCAAAGGGGCACGATAACCAGCACTGCAATAGAGACGGGCAGGCCGTGGCCCTGGTGCAGTGACCAGGTCATGTTCATGCCCAGGCCCCGGGCTGCTGTTCGACTGGCAGCATCGCTGATCCTGTCTGTTGTGCTGGAGCACGAGCCCAGCCACGTCCCGGGACAGGCCCTGCAGCAACCTCCTGCCCTCGGAGGAGGCGAGGGCAGGGGCGGGAGGGCTGGCACCAGCGGCGGGGGTGAGGGTGGCTGGGGCAGGCACAGGTGCCACGGAGGGCCTTGGTGCCTTGGCACGAGCATGTTGTGATGGGTGAGGGGCTGCTGAGGGCTGGAGAGACGGGGAGGGGAGCGGCAGCCAGGGACCTCCAGCTCCCTACACAGCCTGGCTCTGCACAGCACGGCCCCCCAGCCTCAGCACCAAGCAGGGCCCTGTCCCCTGCACACAGCCCCTGGCCCAGGGCAGCCAGGAGCAGACGCCTCACACCCAAGCAGCAGGCTTTGGGCCTCCGAGGCCCAGCTCCATGGCGGGTCGCAAGTGAGGCCGTGGGGCCAGGGCCTGTGGGACCTGGTCCTTGCGGGGGGGTGAGTGAGGCCGTGGGGCTGGGCCTGTGGGACCTGGTCCCATGGGGATGGTGAGTGAGGCCGTGGGGCTGGGCCCTGTGGGACTGGGTCCCGTGGGGATGGTGAGTGGGGCCATGGGGCTGGGCCTTTGGGACCTGGTCCTGTGGGGGTGGTGAGTGAGGCCGTGGGGCCGGGGTCTGTGGGACCTGGTCCTTTGGGGGGTCGAGAGTGAGGCCGTGGGGCCAGGGTCTGTGGGACCTGGTCCTGTGGGGGTGGTGAGTGAGGCCGTGGGGCCGGGGTCTGTGGGACCTGGTCCTTTGGGGGGTCGTGAGTGAGGCCGTGGAGCTGCGGCTGTAGGACCTGGTCCCATGGGGGTGGTGAGTCTTGTAGGGGTGGGACTGTGGGACCTGGTCCTTTGGGGGGGTGATGAGTGAGGCCGTGGGGCCGGGCCTATGGGACCTGGTCCTTTGGGGGGTCGTGAGTGAGGCCGTGGGGCTAGGCCTGTGGGACCTGGTCCTGTGGCTGCATGGCGGGTCAGGACTGGAGAAATGGAGTCACTCAGAGCCTGGTCCCGAGGCCCTGGGCAGCGCCTCCCACTCACATTTCTGGACTTTCCTCTCCTCTGCCCACCCTGCTGCCAGCTCCTGCCCCTTCTCCCGTTTTCCCCTCCTCCACCCCTGAGCTGTCGTCCTGGCCCCTCTCCTCCTCCCAGTGACGTGGACCAGCACAGCGTGGCTTCAGTTAGCCCATGGCCTTTGGAGCGGTCGGTGCTCACGGCGTTATGCTTGGGAGCCCGGCAGAGCCCGACCGGTGCCGCAGGGAACGTGACCCTGGCCCGGACGCCTCTCCTCTCCCCCTGGCTCCGGGCAGATCACGTGTGTCCGTGCTTCCCAACTTCAGGGCCTGGGAGGGTGACACTTGCTCCCTGCCTGCTGTGGGGGAGGGCATGCATGGAGGTTGCGGGGTGCAGGGAGCCAGTCATTCACCCATCCTCTGTGCATTGCCTTGCAGACTCTGCCCTGGTAACAGGAGACCTCTGCACCCTTTCCCTGCCTGTGAAGCCCTGTGTGGTCTCTCTTGGCCAGGGCGTGGGGTGGCTGCCCGGGCTGCAGGTCTCTAACGTGGAGAGGAAGTCACATCTGCTCCAGACTCTGGCACAAGGCCGGATTACCCGTCTAAACGGTCTCAGACAAATGCTTGGCTAATCAGCACTTAAAAACTTCCAGTACCAGGAAGTTTTCCGACTAGTTCAAAGCTGCGGGTAACATTTGCATGCGTGGCGTGGAGGAACAAAAGCTGGCACCCGGTCCACTGAGAGAGAGCTCTCCCTCTGGGCATGGTTCAGAGCAGAGCCCTTTCCAACGGCAGCTTTAGAAGTCCTGGGACCAAATCCATTTGCTGTATAGAGCCGTGACATGAGGAATAATGGTGCAGGGCTGATTAAGACAAAGATCCACTCTGCTCAGATAATCTTTTCCAGGTTTTAAAAGTTTCCCTTTATTGAGTCAGAGGAAGGAGCCCAGGGCGCGCTTTGTGACAAAGCCGATTCCAGGAGACATTCCCTCCAGGAGAATGCGGCCCTGGCAGCACACACACTTTGCCCTAGGCAGGGTTTAGGCAGGCGTACAGCATTGGCAAAGCTCGTTCAGGGGCTCAAATGACAAGCAGGGCTGAACCCAGGACAGAAATCCTCTGAGTTGGCTAAAAGGCTAAGGCCCTTTTCTTTCATTTCCCCGAAATGCAAAAAGTGAATGTTGCAACTTGGAATAAGCAAAAAAATGGAAATAAGACCCAGGATCCCTCAGTTCCTGGCTAGACTCCACAAACCACAGTGTACAGACAGATCTCAGTAGAGAAAGGGAACTCTAACAACATAATAGGTCTGTGGGTCAATCAAGTGCACATGCAAGTAAGGGCAAAGTAAACCCAGCCATATAGACTCACAAACCTCAGTGAAGAACTAAGCAATATAAATCATACTGCAGGCAGGTGTCATGCAAATATTCTGCTGATCATTCTGGACAATAAAACTGCACCAGACACTTCACAGCCGAGTCCCCCGATTACTGACCTCAGGCCCAGAGATTCTTCCGGGTCCAGCCTCCACAGATGGTTTGGCTGTCTAATTTCATCTCTGAATGAAATGAACTTTGAAATTCCTGCTCTAGCCTCAGGAATTGAGAGAATGACATACAGAGAGGATACTAAGGAATGCTCCCTTGATCTGTTTCTATGATCTTATGTAGCATGAACTCCGAATTTATTGTATGAGCCAAGAGCTTTGGGGAGCCTGCACAAAACCCGCGGATATCCTGAGGCTCTTCAGGAGAAGAGGTTACAGGAAAAAAAGTGGGAAATAATCCTGCAACACTGTGGGACAAATGAGAAACCACAAAATGTGAAAGCACAAACTACAAAAACCTTGGTAAAGGACATTGAAAAAAAAGGGAAAGTAATTGAGAACAATGGAGGAAAAATTAAGGAAAATATAACACAGGCATACTGAGAGGGCACAAATAAACTATGTAGGTACAAAAGAGATGAACACTCTAGGTACTAAGGGAATTAAAATAATAAAAGCTTTCAAAACTGAAGTGAAAATACAGCACACAATCCAAAAGATGACTTAAAATCCCTCCTTCCTAACCTCCAGCAAAAACAGTCCAGTGTCGGGGTCTGGGACGCAGCGGCTGAGGAGCTGCGCGTAGGTGAGGTTCTCCTGGGTGTTGGGGTCGAAGAAGCCCTTGGTGTCATCGCTGGGGTCCGAGAGGATCTGGTTCATCTCCTGGTCGAAGTAGCCCCGCTTGTAGGCCACCTCCACGGGGACGCGGTGGCTGTGCACCGGGTCGATGATGCCGCCGGTGGCGATCTGGGCTTCCAGCAGGCGGATGCCGTGGTCCTTGACGATGAGGTCTTTCTTCATGGCCTGGAAGAGGGAGATCTGGTCCCCGGTGTAGGGGTCGCGGTAGCCGGTCACGGCTCTCTCGGCCGAGAGAAGCTTGTCGTGGAGCTCGCTGCCCACCAGGCCGGCGGCGACGGCGTCGTCCACGGACAGCTTCTGGTTCTTGAGCGGGTCCACGATGAAGCCGGTGGCCGCCTGCGCCTCCAGCAGCACCAGGCCGGTGCCCGGCCGCAGGACCCCCTTCCACATGGCCTGGGAGATGCTCATCTTCTCCATCTTGGAGGGGTCGGTCTTGGAGGGCACCAGGAGGCCAGCAATGCAGCTGGTGCCCTCCAGGTACCTCTTGACGGCGTCCCTTTGCGCAATCTCCTCCACCGTCGTGGTGCCCTGGGTGAGGTCAGCCAGCGTCTTCTGGTCCAGGATGTCCGAGCTGAAGAGCTCCGAGGCGGTCACCCGTCTGCGGAGGCCCTGGAACTTCACTTGGCTGCCCCTCGCTTCCGCCTCCTGGAGGATGACGGTGAGGAGGCGGAGCAGCTCTTCCAGCGTCACGCTCCCGGCTCGGTACTGCCCCAGCAGCTCCTGCCTCTTCCCTTCCGAGATGTATCTGGAGTGAAGCAGTTCCCACACAGACACCTTGCGCCCGGCAAAGTCGCCGCCCGGCCCCTCGACGGTCTTCGACTTCAAGGCCTTCTCCAGCTCCCACTCCCGGCGGACACGGGCGGCCTCGCCGTCCTCCCCGGCCCCCTCTGTGCCGGGCGCTGTCCCGTTGGAGGTTTGCTCGCCCGCGCTGCCTCGGGCCTCCCGGCTGAGGATGGCGATGACGATGGTGACCAGCTCTTGGGTGGGGAGCGTGCCCGCTCTGTGCTTGTCCAGCAGCTCTTGCCGTCGCTCGGGGGGGACCTCCCCGGAGAAGAGCAGCTCCCACACGGAGACCTTTTGCCCTCGGAACGGGCCGGCGGGCACGTCGACCATGGTGCCCCGCAAGCTCTCTTCCCAGCCGTCTTCCCGGGACGAGCGGTCGGTGCCGGGGGAGCGCGCCTCCGCGCCGGCCTCCAGCTTGGCGCTGGGGCTCTTGCCACCCCCGTGCTCCCGGCTGCTCTTCTCCTCGGTCTCGGTGACGATGGTGGTGAGGATGGTGATCATCTCCTGAACGCTCAGCCGCCCCGCCTTGTAGTTCCTCAGCAGCTCCTGCCTCCTGTGCTCCAGGACGTAGCGGGAGAAGAGCAGTTCCCAGACGGACACGCTCTGGCCCTGGAAGAGGCCCACGTGCACGGCCACCCGGGCGGCCTGCAAGGCTTTGCGCGCGCCCTCGTTGAGCTGGAAGAGCACGGAGCCCTTGTCCATGAGCTGCAGCATGAGGAGCCCCGAGTCGGGGTCTGGGACGCAGCGGCTGAGGAGCTGCGCGTAGGTGAGGTTCTCCTGGGTGTTGGGGTCGAAGAAGCCCTTGGTGTCGTCGCTGGGGTCCGAGAGGATCTGGTTCATCTCCTGGTCGAAGTAGCCCCGCTTGTAGGCCACCTCCACGGGGACGCGGTGGCTGTGCACCGGGTCGATGATGCCGCCGGTGGCGATCTGGGCTTCCAGCAGGCGGATGCCGTGGTCCTTGACGATGAGGTCTTTCTTCATGGCCTGGAAGAGGGAGATCTGGTCCCCGGTGTAGGGGTCGCGGTAGCCGGTCACGGCTCTCTCGGCCGAGAGAAGCTTGTCGTGGAGCTCGCTGCCCACCAGGCCGGCGGCGACGGCGTCGTCCACGGACAGCTTCTGGTTCTTGAGCGGGTCCACGATGAAGCCGGTGGCCGCCTGCGCCTCCAGCAGCACCAGGCCGGTGCCCGGCCGCAGGACCCCCTTCCACATGGCCTGGGAGATGCTCATCTTCTCCATCTTGGAGGGGTCGGTCTTGGAGGGCACCAGGAGGCCAGCAATGCAGCTGGTGCCCTCCAGGTACCTCTTGACGGCGTCCCTTTGCGCAATCTCCTCCACCGTCGTGGTGCCCTGGGTGAGGTCAGCCAGCGTCTTCTGGTCCAGGATGTCCGAGCTGAAGAGCTCCGAGGCGGTCACCCGTCTGCGGAGGCCCTGGAACTTCACTTGGCTGCCCCTCGCTTCCGCCTCCTGGAGGATGACGGTGAGGAGGCGGAGCAGCTCTTCCAGCGTCACGCTCCCGGCTCGGTACTGCCCCAGCAGCTCCTGCCTCTTCCCTTCCGAGATGTATCTGGAGTGAAGCAGTTCCCACACAGACACCTTGCGCCCGGCAAAGTCGCCGCCCGGCCCCTCGACGGTCTTCGACTTCAAGGCCTTCTCCAGCTCCCACTCCCGGCGGACACGGGCGGCCTCGCCGTCCTCCCCGGCCCCCTCTGTGCCGGGCGCTGTCCCGTTGGAGGTTTGCTCGCCCGCGCTGCCTCGGGCCTCCCGGCTGAGGATGGCGATGACGATGGTGACCAGCTCTTGGGTGGGGAGCGTGCCCGCTCTGTGCTTGTCCAGCAGCTCTTGCCGTCGCTCGGGGGGGACCTCCCCGGAGAAGAGCAGCTCCCACACGGAGACCTTTTGCCCTCGGAACGGGCCGGCGGGCACGTCGACCATGGTGCCCCGCAAGCTCTCTTCCCAGCCGTCTTCCCGGGACGAGCGGTCGGTGCCGGGGGAGCGCGCCTCCGCGCCGGCCTCCAGCTTGGCGCTGGGGCTCTTGCCACCCCCGTGCTCCCGGCTGCTCTTCTCCTCGGTCTCGGTGACGATGGTGGTGAGGATGGTGATCATCTCCTGAACGCTCAGCCGCCCCGCCTTGTAGTTCCTCAGCAGCTCCTGCCTCCTGTGCTCCAGGACGTAGCGGGAGAAGAGCAGTTCCCAGACGGACACGCTCTGGCCCTGGAAGAGGCCCACGTGCACGGCCACCCGGGCGGCCTGCAAGGCTTTGCGCGCGCCCTCGTTGAGCTGGAAGAGCACGGAGCCCTTGTCCATGAGCTGCAGCATGAGGAGCCCCGAGTCGGGGTCTGGGACGCAGCGGCTGAGGAGCTGCGCGTAGGTGAGGTTCTCCTGGGTGTTGGGGTCGAAGAAGCCCTTGGTGTCGTCGCTGGGGTCCGAGAGGATCTGGTTCATCTCCTGGTCGAAGTAGCCCCGCTTGTAGGCCACCTCCACGGGGACGCGGTGGCTGTGCACCGGGTCGATGATGCCGCCGGTGGCGATCTGGGCTTCCAGCAGGCGGATGCCGTGGTCCTTGACGATGAGGTCTTTCTTCATGGCCTGGAAGAGGGAGATCTGGTCCCCGGTGTAGGGGTCGCGGTAGCCGGTCACGGCTCTCTCGGCCGAGAGAAGCTTGTCGTGGAGCTCGCTGCCCACCAGGCCGGCGGCGACGGCGTCGTCCACGGACAGCTTCTGGTTCTTGAGCGGGTCCACGATGAAGCCGGTGGCCGCCTGCGCCTCCAGCAGCACCAGGCCGGTGCCCGGCCGCAGGACCCCCTTCCACATGGCCTGGGAGATGCTCATCTTCTCCATCTTGGAGGGGTCGGTCTTGGAGGGCACCAGGAGGCCAGCAATGCAGCTGGTGCCCTCCAGGTACCTCTTGACGGCGTCCCTTTGCGCAATCTCCTCCACCGTCGTGGTGCCCTGGGTGAGGTCAGCCAGCGTCTTCTGGTCCAGGATGTCCGAGCTGAAGAGCTCCGAGGCGGTCACCCGTCTGCGGAGGCCCTGGAACTTCACTTGGCTGCCCCTCGCTTCCGCCTCCTGGAGGATGACGGTGAGGAGGCGGAGCAGCTCTTCCAGCGTCACGCTCCCGGCTCGGTACTGCCCCAGCAGCTCCTGCCTCTTCCCTTCCGAGATGTATCTGGAGTGAAGCAGTTCCCACACAGACACCTTGCGCCCGGCAAAGTCGCCGCCCGGCCCCTCGACGGTCTTCGACTTCAAGGCCTTCTCCAGCTCCCACTCCCGGCGGACACGGGCGGCCTCGCCGTCCTCCCCGGCCCCCTCTGTGCCGGGCGCTGTCCCGTTGGAGGTTTGCTCGCCCGCGCTGCCTCGGGCCTCCCGGCTGAGGATGGCGATGACGATGGTGACCAGCTCTTGGGTGGGGAGCGTGCCCGCTCTGTGCTTGTCCAGCAGCTCTTGCCGTCGCTCGGGGGGGACCTCCCCGGAGAAGAGCAGCTCCCACACGGAGACCTTTTGCCCTCGGAACGGGCCGGCGGGCACGTCGACCATGGTGCCCCGCAAGCTCTCTTCCCAGCCGTCTTCCCGGGACGAGCGGTCGGTGCCGGGGGAGCGCGCCTCCGCGCCGGCCTCCAGCTTGGCGCTGGGGCTCTTGCCACCCCCGTGCTCCCGGCTGCTCTTCTCCTCGGTCTCGGTGACGATGGTGGTGAGGATGGTGATCATCTCCTGAACGCTCAGCCGCCCCGCCTTGTAGTTCCTCAGCAGCTCCTGCCTCCTGTGCTCCAGGACGTAGCGGGAGAAGAGCAGTTCCCAGACGGACACGCTCTGGCCCTGGAAGAGGCCCACGTGCACGGCCACCCGGGCGGCCTGCAAGGCTTTGCGCGCGCCCTCGTTGAGCTGGAAGAGCACGGAGCCCTTGTCCATGAGCTGCAGCATGAGGAGCCCCGAGTCGGGGTCTGGGACGCAGCGGCTGAGGAGCTGCGCGTAGGTGAGGTTCTCCTGGGTGTTGGGGTCGAAGAAGCCCTTGGTGTCGTCGCTGGGGTCCGAGAGGATCTGGTTCATCTCCTGGTCGAAGTAGCCCCGCTTGTAGGCCACCTCCACGGGGACGCGGTGGCTGTGCACCGGGTCGATGATGCCGCCGGTGGCGATCTGGGCTTCCAGCAGGCGGATGCCGTGGTCCTTGACGATGAGGTCTTTCTTCATGGCCTGGAAGAGGGAGATCTGGTCCCCGGTGTAGGGGTCGCGGTAGCCGGTCACGGCTCTCTCGGCCGAGAGAAGCTTGTCGTGGAGCTCGCTGCCCACCAGGCCGGCGGCGACGGCGTCGTCCACGGACAGCTTCTGGTTCTTGAGCGGGTCCACGATGAAGCCGGTGGCCGCCTGCGCCTCCAGCAGCACCAGGCCGGTGCCCGGCCGCAGGACCCCCTTCCACATGGCCTGGGAGATGCTCATCTTCTCCATCTTGGAGGGGTCGGTCTTGGAGGGCACCAGGAGGCCAGCAATGCAGCTGGTGCCCTCCAGGTACCTCTTGACGGCGTCCCTTTGCGCAATCTCCTCCACCGTCGTGGTGCCCTGGGTGAGGTCAGCCAGCGTCTTCTGGTCCAGGATGTCCGAGCTGAAGAGCTCCGAGGCGGTCACCCGTCTGCGGAGGCCCTGGAACTTCACTTGGCTGCCCCTCGCTTCCGCCTCCTGGAGGATGACGGTGAGGAGGCGGAGCAGCTCTTCCAGCGTCACGCTCCCGGCTCGGTACTGCCCCAGCAGCTCCTGCCTCTTCCCTTCCGAGATGTATCTGGAGTGAAGCAGTTCCCACACAGACACCTTGCGCCCGGCAAAGTCGCCGCCCGGCCCCTCGACGGTCTTCGACTTCAAGGCCTTCTCCAGCTCCCACTCCCGGCGGACACGGGCGGCCTCGCCGTCCTCCCCGGCCCCCTCTGTGCCGGGCGCTGTCCCGTTGGAGGTTTGCTCGCCCGCGCTGCCTCGGGCCTCCCGGCTGAGGATGGCGATGACGATGGTGACCAGCTCTTGGGTGGGGAGCGTGCCCGCTCTGTGCTTGTCCAGCAGCTCTTGCCGTCGCTCGGGGGGGACCTCCCCGGAGAAGAGCAGCTCCCACACGGAGACCTTTTGCCCTCGGAACGGGCCGGCGGGCACGTCGACCATGGTGCCCCGCAAGCTCTCTTCCCAGCCGTCTTCCCGGGACGAGCGGTCGGTGCCGGGGGAGCGCGCCTCCGCGCCGGCCTCCAGCTTGGCGCTGGGGCTCTTGCCACCCCCGTGCTCCCGGCTGCTCTTCTCCTCGGTCTCGGTGACGATGGTGGTGAGGATGGTGATCATCTCCTGAACGCTCAGCCGCCCCGCCTTGTAGTTCCTCAGCAGCTCCTGCCTCCTGTGCTCCAGGACGTAGCGGGAGAAGAGCAGTTCCCAGACGGACACGCTCTGGCCCTGGAAGAGGCCCACGTGCACGGCCACCCGGGCGGCCTGCAAGGCTTTGCGCGCGCCCTCGTTGAGCTGGAAGAGCACGGAGCCCTTGTCCATGAGCTGCAGCATGAGGAGCCCCGAGTCGGGGTCTGGGACGCAGCGGCTGAGGAGCTGCGCGTAGGTGAGGTTCTCCTGGGTGTTGGGGTCGAAGAAGCCCTTGGTGTCGTCGCTGGGGTCCGAGAGGATCTGGTTCATCTCCTGGTCGAAGTAGCCCCGCTTGTAGGCCACCTCCACGGGGACGCGGTGGCTGTGCACCGGGTCGATGATGCCGCCGGTGGCGATCTGGGCTTCCAGCAGGCGGATGCCGTGGTCCTTGACGATGAGGTCTTTCTTCATGGCCTGGAAGAGGGAGATCTGGTCCCCGGTGTAGGGGTCGCGGTAGCCGGTCACGGCTCTCTCGGCCGAGAGAAGCTTGTCGTGGAGCTCGCTGCCCACCAGGCCGGCGGCGACGGCGTCGTCCACGGACAGCTTCTGGTTCTTGAGCGGGTCCACGATGAAGCCGGTGGCCGCCTGCGCCTCCAGCAGCACCAGGCCGGTGCCCGGCCGCAGGACCCCCTTCCACATGGCCTGGGAGATGCTCATCTTCTCCATCTTGGAGGGGTCGGTCTTGGAGGGCACCAGGAGGCCAGCAATGCAGCTGGTGCCCTCCAGGTACCTCTTGACGGCGTCCCTTTGCGCAATCTCCTCCACCGTCGTGGTGCCCTGGGTGAGGTCAGCCAGCGTCTTCTGGTCCAGGATGTCCGAGCTGAAGAGCTCCGAGGCGGTCACCCGTCTGCGGAGGCCCTGGAACTTCACTTGGCTGCCCCTCGCTTCCGCCTCCTGGAGGATGACGGTGAGGAGGCGGAGCAGCTCTTCCAGCGTCACGCTCCCGGCTCGGTACTGCCCCAGCAGCTCCTGCCTCTTCCCTTCCGAGATGTATCTGGAGTGAAGCAGTTCCCACACAGACACCTTGCGCCCGGCAAAGTCGCCGCCCGGCCCCTCGACGGTCTTCGACTTCAAGGCCTTCTCCAGCTCCCACTCCCGGCGGACACGGGCGGCCTCGCCGTCCTCCCCGGCCCCCTCTGTGCCGGGCGCTGTCCCGTTGGAGGTTTGCTCGCCCGCGCTGCCTCGGGCCTCCCGGCTGAGGATGGCGATGACGATGGTGACCAGCTCTTGGGTGGGGAGCGTGCCCGCTCTGTGCTTGTCCAGCAGCTCTTGCCGTCGCTCGGGGGGGACCTCCCCGGAGAAGAGCAGCTCCCACACGGAGACCTTTTGCCCTCGGAACGGGCCGGCGGGCACGTCGACCATGGTGCCCCGCAAGCTCTCTTCCCAGCCGTCTTCCCGGGACGAGCGGTCGGTGCCGGGGGAGCGCGCCTCCGCGCCGGCCTCCAGCTTGGCGCTGGGGCTCTTGCCACCCCCGTGCTCCCGGCTGCTCTTCTCCTCGGTCTCGGTGACGATGGTGGTGAGGATGGTGATCATCTCCTGAACGCTCAGCCGCCCCGCCTTGTAGTTCCTCAGCAGCTCCTGCCTCCTGTGCTCCAGGACGTAGCGGGAGAAGAGCAGTTCCCAGACGGACACGCTCTGGCCCTGGAAGAGGCCCACGTGCACGGCCACCCGGGCGGCCTGCAAGGCTTTGCGCGCGCCCTCGTTGAGCTGGAAGAGCACGGAGCCCTTGTCCATGAGCTGCAGCATGAGGAGCCCCGAGTCGGGGTCTGGGACGCAGCGGCTGAGGAGCTGCGCGTAGGTGAGGTTCTCCTGGGTGTTGGGGTCGAAGAAGCCCTTGGTGTCGTCGCTGGGGTCCGAGAGGATCTGGTTCATCTCCTGGTCGAAGTAGCCCCGCTTGTAGGCCACCTCCACGGGGACGCGGTGGCTGTGCACCGGGTCGATGATGCCGCCGGTGGCGATCTGGGCTTCCAGCAGGCGGATGCCGTGGTCCTTGACGATGAGGTCTTTCTTCATGGCCTGGAAGAGGGAGATCTGGTCCCCGGTGTAGGGGTCGCGGTAGCCGGTCACGGCTCTCTCGGCCGAGAGAAGCTTGTCGTGGAGCTCGCTGCCCACCAGGCCGGCGGCGACGGCGTCGTCCACGGACAGCTTCTGGTTCTTGAGCGGGTCCACGATGAAGCCGGTGGCCGCCTGCGCCTCCAGCAGCACCAGGCCGGTGCCCGGCCGCAGGACCCCCTTCCACATGGCCTGGGAGATGCTCATCTTCTCCATCTTGGAGGGGTCGGTCTTGGAGGGCACCAGGAGGCCAGCAATGCAGCTGGTGCCCTCCAGGTACCTCTTGACGGCGTCCCTTTGCGCAATCTCCTCCACCGTCGTGGTGCCCTGGGTGAGGTCAGCCAGCGTCTTCTGGTCCAGGATGTCCGAGCTGAAGAGCTCCGAGGCGGTCACCCGTCTGCGGAGGCCCTGGAACTTCACTTGGCTGCCCCTCGCTTCCGCCTCCTGGAGGATGACGGTGAGGAGGCGGAGCAGCTCTTCCAGCGTCACGCTCCCGGCTCGGTACTGCCCCAGCAGCTCCTGCCTCTTCCCTTCCGAGATGTATCTGGAGTGAAGCAGTTCCCACACAGACACCTTGCGCCCGGCAAAGTCGCCGCCCGGCCCCTCGACGGTCTTCGACTTCAAGGCCTTCTCCAGCTCCCACTCCCGGCGGACACGGGCGGCCTCGCCGTCCTCCCCGGCCCCCTCTGTGCCGGGCGCTGTCCCGTTGGAGGTTTGCTCGCCCGCGCTGCCTCGGGCCTCCCGGCTGAGGATGGCGATGACGATGGTGACCAGCTCTTGGGTGGGGAGCGTGCCCGCTCTGTGCTTGTCCAGCAGCTCTTGCCGTCGCTCGGGGGGGACCTCCCCGGAGAAGAGCAGCTCCCACACGGAGACCTTTTGCCCTCGGAACGGGCCGGCGGGCACGTCGACCATGGTGCCCCGCAAGCTCTCTTCCCAGCCGTCTTCCCGGGACGAGCGGTCGGTGCCGGGGGAGCGCGCCTCCGCGCCGGCCTCCAGCTTGGCGCTGGGGCTCTTGCCACCCCCGTGCTCCCGGCTGCTCTTCTCCTCGGTCTCGGTGACGATGGTGGTGAGGATGGTGATCATCTCCTGAACGCTCAGCCGCCCCGCCTTGTAGTTCCTCAGCAGCTCCTGCCTCCTGTGCTCCAGGACGTAGCGGGAGAAGAGCAGTTCCCAGACGGACACGCTCTGGCCCTGGAAGAGGCCCACGTGCACGGCCACCCGGGCGGCCTGCAAGGCTTTGCGCGCGCCCTCGTTGAGCTGGAAGAGCACGGAGCCCTTGTCCATGAGCTGCAGCATGAGGAGCCCCGAGTCGGGGTCTGGGACGCAGCGGCTGAGGAGCTGCGCGTAGGTGAGGTTCTCCTGGGTGTTGGGGTCGAAGAAGCCCTTGGTGTCGTCGCTGGGGTCCGAGAGGATCTGGTTCATCTCCTGGTCGAAGTAGCCCCGCTTGTAGGCCACCTCCACGGGGACGCGGTGGCTGTGCACCGGGTCGATGATGCCGCCGGTGGCGATCTGGGCTTCCAGCAGGCGGATGCCGTGGTCCTTGACGATGAGGTCTTTCTTCATGGCCTGGAAGAGGGAGATCTGGTCCCCGGTGTAGGGGTCGCGGTAGCCGGTCACGGCTCTCTCGGCCGAGAGAAGCTTGTCGTGGAGCTCGCTGCCCACCAGGCCGGCGGCGACGGCGTCGTCCACGGACAGCTTCTGGTTCTTGAGCGGGTCCACGATGAAGCCGGTGGCCGCCTGCGCCTCCAGCAGCACCAGGCCGGTGCCCGGCCGCAGGACCCCCTTCCACATGGCCTGGGAGATGCTCATCTTCTCCATCTTGGAGGGGTCGGTCTTGGAGGGCACCAGGAGGCCAGCAATGCAGCTGGTGCCCTCCAGGTACCTCTTGACGGCGTCCCTTTGCGCAATCTCCTCCACCGTCGTGGTGCCCTGGGTGAGGTCAGCCAGCGTCTTCTGGTCCAGGATGTCCGAGCTGAAGAGCTCCGAGGCGGTCACCCGTCTGCGGAGGCCCTGGAACTTCACTTGGCTGCCCCTCGCTTCCGCCTCCTGGAGGATGACGGTGAGGAGGCGGAGCAGCTCTTCCAGCGTCACGCTCCCGGCTCGGTACTGCCCCAGCAGCTCCTGCCTCTTCCCTTCCGAGATGTATCTGGAGTGAAGCAGTTCCCACACAGACACCTTGCGCCCGGCAAAGTCGCCGCCCGGCCCCTCGACGGTCTTCGACTTCAAGGCCTTCTCCAGCTCCCACTCCCGGCGGACACGGGCGGCCTCGCCGTCCTCCCCGGCCCCCTCTGTGCCGGGCGCTGTCCCGTTGGAGGTTTGCTCGCCCGCGCTGCCTCGGGCCTCCCGGCTGAGGATGGCGATGACGATGGTGACCAGCTCTTGGGTGGGGAGCGTGCCCGCTCTGTGCTTGTCCAGCAGCTCTTGCCGTCGCTCGGGGGGGACCTCCCCGGAGAAGAGCAGCTCCCACACGGAGACCTTTTGCCCTCGGAACGGGCCGGCGGGCACGTCGACCATGGTGCCCCGCAAGCTCTCTTCCCAGCCGTCTTCCCGGGACGAGCGGTCGGTGCCGGGGGAGCGCGCCTCCGCGCCGGCCTCCAGCTTGGCGCTGGGGCTCTTGCCACCCCCGTGCTCCCGGCTGCTCTTCTCCTCGGTCTCGGTGACGATGGTGGTGAGGATGGTGATCATCTCCTGAACGCTCAGCCGCCCCGCCTTGTAGTTCCTCAGCAGCTCCTGCCTCCTGTGCTCCAGGACGTAGCGGGAGAAGAGCAGTTCCCAGACGGACACGCTCTGGCCCTGGAAGAGGCCCACGTGCACGGCCACCCGGGCGGCCTGCAAGGCTTTGCGCGCGCCCTCGTTGAGCTGGAAGAGCACGGAGCCCTTGTCCATGAGCTGCAGCATGAGGAGCCCCGAGTCGGGGTCTGGGACGCAGCGGCTGAGGAGCTGCGCGTAGGTGAGGTTCTCCTGGGTGTTGGGGTCGAAGAAGCCCTTGGTGTCGTCGCTGGGGTCCGAGAGGATCTGGTTCATCTCCTGGTCGAAGTAGCCCCGCTTGTAGGCCACCTCCACGGGGACGCGGTGGCTGTGCACCGGGTCGATGATGCCGCCGGTGGCGATCTGGGCTTCCAGCAGGCGGATGCCGTGGTCCTTGACGATGAGGTCTTTCTTCATGGCCTGGAAGAGGGAGATCTGGTCCCCGGTGTAGGGGTCGCGGTAGCCGGTCACGGCTCTCTCGGCCGAGAGAAGCTTGTCGTGGAGCTCGCTGCCCACCAGGCCGGCGGCGACGGCGTCGTCCACGGACAGCTTCTGGTTCTTGAGCGGGTCCACGATGAAGCCGGTGGCCGCCTGCGCCTCCAGCAGCACCAGGCCGGTGCCCGGCCGCAGGACCCCCTTCCACATGGCCTGGGAGATGCTCATCTTCTCCATCTTGGAGGGGTCGGTCTTGGAGGGCACCAGGAGGCCAGCAATGCAGCTGGTGCCCTCCAGGTACCTCTTGACGGCGTCCCTTTGCGCAATCTCCTCCACCGTCGTGGTGCCCTGGGTGAGGTCAGCCAGCGTCTTCTGGTCCAGGATGTCCGAGCTGAAGAGCTCCGAGGCGGTCACCCGTCTGCGGAGGCCCTGGAACTTCACTTGGCTGCCCCTCGCTTCCGCCTCCTGGAGGATGACGGTGAGGAGGCGGAGCAGCTCTTCCAGCGTCACGCTCCCGGCTCGGTACTGCCCCAGCAGCTCCTGCCTCTTCCCTTCCGAGATGTATCTGGAGTGAAGCAGTTCCCACACAGACACCTTGCGCCCGGCAAAGTCGCCGCCCGGCCCCTCGACGGTCTTCGACTTCAAGGCCTTCTCCAGCTCCCACTCCCGGCGGACACGGGCGGCCTCGCCGTCCTCCCCGGCCCCCTCTGTGCCGGGCGCTGTCCCGTTGGAGGTTTGCTCGCCCGCGCTGCCTCGGGCCTCCCGGCTGAGGATGGCGATGACGATGGTGACCAGCTCTTGGGTGGGGAGCGTGCCCGCTCTGTGCTTGTCCAGCAGCTCTTGCCGTCGCTCGGGGGGGACCTCCCCGGAGAAGAGCAGCTCCCACACGGAGACCTTTTGCCCTCGGAACGGGCCGGCGGGCACGTCGACCATGGTGCCCCGCAAGCTCTCTTCCCAGCCGTCTTCCCGGGACGAGCGGTCGGTGCCGGGGGAGCGCGCCTCCGCGCCGGCCTCCAGCTTGGCGCTGGGGCTCTTGCCACCCCCGTGCTCCCGGCTGCTCTTCTCCTCGGTCTCGGTGACGATGGTGGTGAGGATGGTGATCATCTCCTGAACGCTCAGCCGCCCCGCCTTGTAGTTCCTCAGCAGCTCCTGCCTCCTGTGCTCCAGGACGTAGCGGGAGAAGAGCAGTTCCCAGACGGACACGCTCTGGCCCTGGAAGAGGCCCACGTGCACGGCCACCCGGGCGGCCTGCAAGGCTTTGCGCGCGCCCTCGTTGAGCTGGAAGAGCACGGAGCCCTTGTCCATGAGCTGCAGCATGAGGAGCCCCGAGTCGGGGTCTGGGACGCAGCGGCTGAGGAGCTGCGCGTAGGTGAGGTTCTCCTGGGTGTTGGGGTCGAAGAAGCCCTTGGTGTCGTCGCTGGGGTCCGAGAGGATCTGGTTCATCTCCTGGTCGAAGTAGCCCCGCTTGTAGGCCACCTCCACGGGGACGCGGTGGCTGTGCACCGGGTCGATGATGCCGCCGGTGGCGATCTGGGCTTCCAGCAGGCGGATGCCGTGGTTCTTCACGATGAGGTCTTTCTTCATGGCCTGGAAGAGGGAGATCTGGTCCCCGGTGTAGGGGTCGCGGTAGCCGGTCACTGCTTTTTCTGCTGAAATTAGCTTTTTCTGAAGCTCGGTGCCCACAAGTCCAGCAGAGATAGCTTCATCTACCGACAGCTTCTGGTTCTTGAGCGGGTCCACGATGAAGCCGGTGGCTGCCTGTGCTTCCAGGAGCACCAGAGCTGTGCCCGGCCGTAGGATCCCCTTCCACATGGCCTGGTAGACGCTCATCTTCTCCATGTTGGAGGGGTCAGTCTTGGAGGGTACCAGGACGCCAGCGATGCAGCTACTCCCTTCCAGGTATCTTTTTATCGAAGCAGTATTTGCTATCTCTTCTGCACTTGTTTTTCCTTCCTCCAACTTTTCCATTGTATCTTTTGTAATGATCTCTGCCGTATAGAGTTCTCTTGCTGTTATTTGTTTTCTGAGTCCCTTAAACCAGATATCATTTCTGTCCTTTTCTGTTTCTTTAATAATGGCTATGATTTTGTCTATCAAATGTTGTGTTACAACAGAAGATTGTGCTTTGTATTTTTTTAAAAATTCCTTCCTCTTTTCTTCTGTGATATATTCTGAGTTTAGTAGTTCCCAAAGTGATAGTGTAAGGCCTTGATATTTCCCTACTGATACTTGTACTTTTGTGGAGAGGAAGATGTTTTTCGTTTCCTCTTCAATGTAGAAGTAATCCTCCTTCTTTTGTAAGAGCTGGAGAAAGTACAGTCCTGTTTTTGGCTCTCTGCTGCATCTATTCAGGAGCTGGGCATACGTGATTTTTTCATGAGTAACAGGATCCGTAAATCCTTTTATTCCATGCTCTGGGTCCGAAATGAGGAGCAATGTGTCATCATCTAAGAGGCTCCGCTTTTCAGCAACCTCCACGGGGACGCGGTGGCTGTGCACCGGGTCAATGATGCCGCCAGTGGCGATCTGGGCTTCCAGCAGGCAGATGCCGTGGCTCTTCAGGATGAGGCCTTTCTTCATGGCTTGGAAGAGAGATATTCGATCCCCGGTGTTGGGGTCGTGGTAGCCGGTCACAGCTCTCTCGGCCAAGAGAAGCTTGTCGTGGAGCTCGCTGCCCACCAGGCCGGCGGCGACGGCGTCGTCCACGGACAGCTTCTGGTTCTTGAGCGGGTCCACGATGAAGCCGGTGGCCGCCTGCGCCTCCAGCAGCACCAGTGCGGTTTCTTGGCTTAGGAGGCCTGTCTTCACCACCTCATAGATGCTCATCTTCTCACTGTTTGCTGGGAGTTGCACGCCAGCAATGCATCCTGTTCCCTGCAGGTATCTCGTGATTGATTCTGTTTGGGCAAGTTTTTGCACTGTTAGGCGTCCTTCCTGCAAACTGTCCAGCGTGTTCTTGTCAATTATCTGCGAGTCAAATAACTCCAATGCTGATACGTCACCTCTGAGCCCTTTAAACTTAAGGGCCTGGTTTCTCTGCTCCTTTTCCTCAACAATGCTGATGATGGCTGCGATGAGCTGCTCTAGTGTCAGAGTTTCACATTTGTACTGCTTCACTAATTCTTTCCTTTTTTGTTCTGAGATGTAGTGAGAGCACAGAACCTCCCAGACAGATACTTTTTGATCTTTGAATGTCTCAACTTGCATTTGGATCGGTTTTGAGTGTAGAAATTGTTTTGTTGCCTCATCAATATAGAAGTACTGGCCCCCCTTCTTGACTACTTGGAGCATGTACAGCCCAGTGTCGGGGTCTTGGACACACCTCTCCAAGAGCTGCATGTAAGTGAGATTTTCATGAGTGTTGGGGTCGAAGAAGCCCTTGGTGTCGTCGCTGGGGTCCGAGAGGATCTGGTTCATCTCCTGGTCGAAGTAGCCCCGCTTGTAGGCCACCTCCACGGGGACGCGGTGGCTGTGCACCGGGTCGATGATGCCGCCGGTGGCGATCTGGGCTTCCAGCAGGCGGATGCCGTGGCTCTTCAGGATGAGGCCCTGGTTCATGGCTTCAAAGAGGGAGATTTGGGCCTTTGTGCAAGGGTGAGTGTATCCTGTCACTGCCTTCTCAGCACAGAGCAACTTGTCATAAACATCTCCTCCTATCAGCCCTGCTGCTAACGCCTCCTCCACCGACAGCTTCTTGTTCTTCACGGGATCAATGACAAACCCCGTGGCAGCCTGCGCCTCCAGCAGCACCAGCGCTGTGCCCGGTCTCAGGAGCCTCTTCCTCATGGCTTGAAAGATGCTCATCTTCTCATTGCTTGGCTGTATGATGACTCCAGCTATGAAATTACATCCCTCTAGGTATCTCCGGACTGAGTCCATTTCAGTGACATCTTTGATAGTTTTCTTCCCCTGTCTGAGCTCATCAAGGGTTGTCTTGTTTATCAGCTGGGACTGGAAGAGGTCGCTGGCTGACACCTGCTTCCGCAGGCCCTTGAAGGCAAACTTCTTTGCTTGCTGCTCGGTCTCTTTGATGACCGTGGTGATGACAGTTATTATTTCTTGCAGCAAATCAGCAGTCTTCTCCTTGTATTTCTCCACCAGCTCTCTCCGCTTGCAGTTTGAGACGTACTCAGAGGTGAGGAGGTCCCAGACAGAGACTGTCTGCCCTTTGAACCGCCCTACGTTAACGTAGACTCTCACAGATTTCAGCACCTTCATGGTTTGCTCGTCCACGTAGAAAGCTGCCTTCTCTGACAGAGGCAGCAGCCAGAGGCCCGTCTCCGTGTCAAGGATGCACCTGTCCTTCAGCTGCTGGTAAGTCAGATTCTCCTGTGTATTTGGGTCGAAAAAGATCCTGGTGGTGTCACTGAGCTGGGAGAGGGTTTTGTGCATGTCTTCATCGTAAAAGCTGTGCCTATAGGCCGCCGGAAGGGGAAGGTGGAGATGATGGATGGGATCGATGACCCCTCCCGTTGCCAGCTGGGCCTCCAGCAAGGGAATGGCTTTGCTCAGGGGAATGAGCTCTTTCCTCACTGCTTGCCACACGGAGATGGCATTTCCTGTGTATGGGTCTGCGTATCCGGTCACTGCCCTCTCTGCAAGGAGGAGTTTCTCAGTGAGCTCTTCACCCACAATGCCTGCCTTGACAGCATCCTCTACCCCCAGTTTCTGGTTTGTTACTGGGTCTATTAGGTTTCCAGTGGCTGCTTGAGCCTCTAGTAGCATCAGGCCTGTGCCAGGCAGGAGGAGGCTGCGTTTCAGTGCTTGGTAAATGCTCATCTTCTCCTTGGAGGCCTCCACACAAACACCAGCGATGCTTCCAGTGCCCTGTAGGTACGTCTTCACGCTTTCCATCGCGGCTACTTCTCCGGCTGTTCTCGTGCCCTGAGCCAGTTCTTTGAACACGGTCTCATCGATGACGCCTGTGTCCAGCAGCCAAACAGCAGGCACACGACCTCGCAGGCCTTCGAAGGTGATGTGAGTGCGAGCTTTCAACTCCATTTCCTTAATGAGCTTCAGCACGAGGACGACCAGCTGTGGGAGGGACACCTCCTCAGACCTGAACTTCTCCACCAAGTCATTCCTCTGCTCCTCGGTGAAGTAGCCAGAGCTGATCAGCTCCCAGAGGGAGACCCCTCGCTCCTTCACCACCGTCTCCTTGAAGAGCTGCTGGATTTGCTCCTCTGTGTAGACGGGCACGGATGTTTGTGGCAAGGGCAGCAGGTGGAAGCCGGAGGTCTCGTCCTTCTCGCACCTCTCGATCAGCTGCGCGTAGGTCAGGCTGTCTTTGGTGTTTGGGATAGAGAAGGCCCTGGTGTCATCGGTGGGGCTAGAAAGGGCTTTGCTCATGCCCTCATCCAAGTAGCCTTGCTTCTGGGCAAATGCTACGGGGACGTGGTGGCCACAGATGGGATCGATGATGCCTCCAGTTGCAATCTGGGCTTCCATTAGCTGCTTGGCCTGCTTGTCGGCAATGAGGCCCTTTTTCATGGCTTGGAAGATGGATATCTTCTTGCCTGTGAAGGGGTCTTTGTAGCCCATGACGGCTCCTTCCACGTGCTGCAGCTTCTCGTGGAGCTCTGGCCCGATAACCCCTTCTCTGACGGCATCGTCCACGCACAGCTTCTGCTTGTTCACCGGGTCGATGATGAAGCCTGTGGCAGCTTGGGCCTCCAGCAGCGGGACAGCTGTCACGGGCGTGACAATCTTCCTCTTCATGGCTTCGTAGATGCTCATCCTCTGGTTTGACGGCTGCAGCACGACCCCGCCGATGCTCCCGGAGCCGTAGAGGTACTGCCTGACAGTGTCCATGCGCAGCACCTCCTCCGGGCTCACAGACCCCTCCAGCACCCTCTCGAACAGAGCCCTGTCAATGATGCCCGTCTCCAGCAGATGGTAAGCCGTGACGCTGCCTCTCATGGCTGGGAACTTGATGGGGGCCCATTTCTTCATCTCCTCCTCCAGCATGGCTTGGATCTGCTCCAGGCTGAGCTTCCGGAGGCGGTAGTGGTTGAATATCTCCCGCCGCTTGCCCTCGCTGAAGTACTCGGAGGTCAGCAAGTCCCACAGGGAGACGCGCGTGCCCTGGAGCCTGCCGTAGCGCACGAGAAGCCCGGCGCTGCGCAGGGCATCTCTCGTGCCGGCATTGACGACCTGGCGCCTCCTGCTGTTCAGGGGCAGGAGGCAGAGCCCGGTGGAGGGCTCCGTGATGCACTTCTCCTTCAGCTGCAGGTACGTCAGGTTCTCCTGGGTGTTGGGGTCGAAGAAGCCCTTGGTGTCGTCGCTGGGGTCCGAGAGGATCAGGTTCATCTTCTTGTCGAAGTAGCCCCGCTTGTAGGCCACCTCCACGGGGATGCGGTGGCTGTTGATGGGGTCGATGATGCCGCCGGTGGCGATCTGGGCTTCCAGCAGGCGGATGCCGTGCTCCCGAACGATGTGCTCTTTGCTCATCGCCTGGAAGAGGGAAATCCTGTTTCCGGTGTAGGGGTCTCTGTAGCCGGTGACTGATTTCTCAGCTGACAACAGCTTGTCATAAATTTCTGGGCCGATGACCCTTGCACGCAGAGCCTCGTCCACAGAGTACTTCTTGTTGGCAACCGGGTCGATGATGAACCCAGTGGCCGCCTGCGCCTCGAGCAGGATGAGGGACGTCCCAGGCATTAGGAAGCCTTTCCTACTCGCCTGGTAGATGCTGATCTTCTCCTGTGAGTCCGGCAGTAGCAGCCCACTGATGCTGCCTGTCCCTTGCAGGTACTTCCGGACCGTGTCCATCCTGACCACTTCTTTGGCCGACATCTCCCCCTGCTTCAGCTTCTCAAATAAATCCTTGTTAATGATCTCGGAGCGCAGAAGCTGGTCCGGGGTCACCTTCTCCCTCAGGCCTTCAAAAGTGATGTGGCTGGTGGAAGCTGCTTGCTCCACAGTGGCACCGACCTCCTTGGCCAGCTCTGGCACGGCAAGTGTCCCTGCTTGGTACTGCTGGGCCAGCGCGGCCCTCTGCTCCCCCGTGAAGTAGTCTGAGAAGAGGAGCTTCCAGAGCGATGCCGACCTCCCCTTGGACTTGCCACAGCTCACCGGTACCTTGGTGTTTTCCAGAGCCAGCCGAGTGCTGTAGTCGATGAAGGGCTGCATCCCCTGAGCTCCTTCCCTCCCCTCCCCGTGTAGTGGCAGCAGGAGCAGCCCGGTGCCTGGGTCGGTGACGCATCTCTTGAGCAGCTCTGCGTATGTCAGGCTCTCCTTGGTGTTGGGGTCGAAGAATCCTCTGATGCTGGAGAGGAGCCGGCTCGTGTCCTCGTCTAGATGCCCATCCCTGCGGGCCACCTCTGCCGGGAGACGGTGGTTCTGGCCAGGGGCAATGATGCCGCCGGTGGCCACCTGGGCCTCCAGGAGACACAGGCCATGGTCCTTGGCAACCAGCCCCTTCTTCATGGCCTGGCACAGGGAGAGCAGGGCCCCCGTGTAGGGGTCGCGGTACCCTGTTACGGCTCTCTCGGCTGACGAGAGTTTCTCGTGAAGTTCGGGACCGATGACGCCAGCCCTGACGGCGTCGTCCACCGAGAGCTGCTTGTTCTTGATGGGGTCCGTCAGGCCGCCAGTGGCAGCCTGCGCCTGCAGCAGGGCCAGTGCCGTGCCAGGCACGAGGAGGTGCTCCGCCAGCGCTTGGTAGAGGCTCTTCGTCTCCCGGGCGGGCAGCACGGCGACGCCAGCTACGTGCCCCGTCCCTTCCAGCAGCCGCCGGACCGAGTCCATCTCTGCTACCTCCTGCGCCGAAACCTCCCCCTCGCAGAGGGCTCTGAACGTGTCCGCGCTGATGATGTTGGCGTCCCGCAGCTGGCAGCAGCTCACCCTGCCCCTGAGCCCCGGGAAGGTGATCGTCAGGGGCAGGAGCAGGAGCCCCGTGGCCGGGTCGGTGACGCATCTCGCCTTCAGCTCCGCGTAGGTGACCCTCTCGTTGGTGTTGGGGTCCAGGAACCCTTTGCTGTCCTCACTGCTGGGCTCAGAGAGGAACCGGCTCATCTCCTCGTCCAAGCATCCCCGCTCACAGGCCACCTCCGCGGAGACACGGTCACCCGTGGCTGGGTCGATCACACCCCCCGTGGCCAGCTGGGCCTCCAGCAGGCGGGCGCCCTGCTCCTTCCCAATCAGCTCCTTCCTGATGGCCTGGTACAGCGGGATCCTCTCCTCCGTGTAGGGGTCTGCGAAGCCGGTCACGGCTTTCGCTGCAGACAGCAGCCGCTCTTTCAGCTCCAGGCCTATCAGCCCCAGCCTGGCAGCGTCTGCCACCGAGCACCACTTGTTCTTGACAGGGTCGGCGATGGAGCTGGTGGCTGCCTGGGCCTCCAGGAGGGCGAGCGCCGGCTCCAGCATCAGGAGGTGCTCTCTGGTGGCATCATAGACGCTCATCGTCTTCTTGGACGCCTCAATGTACACCCCCGCGATGGTCCCTGGCACCCCCAGGTGTGCCCCGGCCGCGTGCGCCCCATCGTCTCCCCTGGAGCCCTCCTGTCTCTGGCCCAGAGACGTGGGGCCCTCCATGCTGCCCCTCGGCTTGCACTGGGTCCTCCCTGCGGGAACAGGCGTGCACGGCTCCGGCTCTGCAGACGGAGAAAACAGCCCCATGAGGACCTGGCGCTCGTGCCCCTGGCCTGGTCACTACGGACAGAGAAACGCCCCGGGGGGGGCCCCGGGAACGGGCGCAGCAGCGGGGAGCGGAGCCACGGGGCTAGCCCCACCCGGAGGGGGACAGGCCTGCCGAGGCAGCATGTGGCGTTGTGGGCAGGCCCCGGGGCAGAAGCCGAGCCGTCCCAGACGTGGGGCAGCGCGTGGGCCCTGCTTGCTGCAGCCTGCGCCCCTGCGCCCCGTGCTCTCCCGGCACCACTCGGAGGGCCGGGCTGGGGGCATGCAGGAGCAGGCAGGGGCCGGCTCCAGCCACGAGCGGGCCGGGGGCAGGCTGCACCTTGCACAGCCCGCCCCGCCTGCGCCCCCCGGCACGGCTGGGCGCCTGGCAGTGCGGCCAGGGCCGGGCCAGGCCGGGCAGGGTGGGGACGGCCTGCGGGCAGGGAGGCTTTCAGGCACCAAGGGCTTGGCTGCCCCCCACGCAGCCAGGAGCGGGGCAGGAGACCTGCGGCATGGCCTGTGTCCTGGGCCTCTGGTTCAGCCCCCGCCCACCCGGCTTCTCTGCTCCCACGCGCTGGCCGTGGGCCGACATGCGAGTCCGGGCTCGCAGCACGCCGAGAGGAGCAGTGCCGCGGCGGCTGTGGGCCCAGGCGGGCAGGGCGTGGGGGGGCCGGGCAGCGGGGTGCTGCGGCGCAGGGGCTGCTGGCCGAACCCCAGGCCTGGGCCAACACCGGCGTCCAGGAGCTGCCAGGCTGAGCCGCGCAGCGCGGCGTGGGAGCGGCTGTCTGGCAGGGCAGGACTTGCCCCGGCGGCTGGGTGAGGCCATGGGAGCCGACTTGGGGCAGGGGTGTGACCCCACCCTCCCCTCGGGGCTTCCCGGCCTGGGTGGCACACCAGCCCATCCCTGGGGGCGGCACATGCCCGGGCAGGCCTGAGCCCCCCGTCTGCTCTGGGGAAGACCCGACCCCCCGCGCCTCCCCCATCAGACACGACCCGGCGGGACCGGGATCAGCCCGCCGTGCAGCCACGTTCCCACGCCCGCTCCCGGCCCCACGTGCGCCCGCCGGGGGTGCGGGGCGGGAGCAGGAGCGCTGGAGCCCCGAGCCCTGCGCGCTGTGGCCGCACCCAGCCAGGGGCACTGCCTGCAGGGCGTTCCCCCACTCCTGGCTGCGGGCAGAGGGCGTCGGCCCGTGGAAACAGCTCTGAATTCAAGTTTCCTAGGAAAGGTGGGAACTTCCTGTCTGAGCACCCAACACCTGCAGCTCCTAGGGGTGGGCGGGTCACGGCTGTCTGCAGCCCACGCTGGAAAATGTGAGCCGCCTGCCACACCTCCCTGCACACGCTGTGGCACTCCAGCACAAGCACATACGTGATGGCTCCGCACTCCTAGCAGCCTCTTTCATAGCTGCCACACATGCATGCGTTCCCACCCCTTGGGGTCACTCAGCACACGCATGTCGCCACCCACATATGTGCACAGAGCCGGTCATGCCAACCCACGGGCCAACGGTGAGAGAAGAGTGGGACAGGGGCTGGCACACGGATGAGACATGGTTTGCAGGTGGCCCTGCGTTCTGCATTTCCACGTGTGGGTGCGCGAAGGGCCCCTGCACTGGCCATGGCCTGGGGCACGGGTGCAGTCAGCCTGCAGGACACGCCTCGGCCCTGAGGAATGCGCCCAACCAGCTCCGCCAGTGGAAGTGCTGGCCGGGGGCTGGGGTGGGGGGGTCTGACCCTACGCAGCCCCTTGGTCTGCCCCGCACACGCAGCACCAGTCACCGGTGTGCACACGCGTGTACCCCTGCGCACGGACCTGCACACTGCTCCGGCATGGTGGCATGCTGGTATGGGCACACCCGGGCTGCACACATGCAGATGACTGTGCAGGCACACACACAAACACACACACACACACACACACATGCAAGGGGGGGCCAGGGACATCCACATGTGAATATGTAAAAACATGCACACACTGGCCAGCCACAAGCTATGGAGATGCTGACATGCTCCTGCCCCACCCCACCAACCACACGCACGTACACACACACACACACACGCACAAAAGCATGCGTACCCCCCACCAGGGCACCTGCAGCTCCCTGGGGCCCATTACCAAGCGCTGTGCCTGAGCGTCAATCCTGGGTCCCGAGCCCACACGGGTGGCACCAGGGTGGCAGACAGCAGCCGTGCCCAGGGCCGCGCGCCCGTGGTGGCTGGGCCCAGGCTGCAGGGGCCGAGTGCAGGGTCCCGGCTCCTTGCACAGCCCTGGCGCTCACCGAGATGTGCCAGCGATGGCGCAGGGCCAGGTGCACGCTGGGGGGGACACCGTGCCCTGCCCCGTGCACGGCGCAGACACCTGCCCCACCGGGGCCGGGATCCCAGTGCCCAGCAGGACTCTCTTCCCACTGTCCCCAGGGCGCAGGGGCCAGCACTGGCGCGTGGGCATGAGCCGCTGCCAGTCCCCCCGGCAGGTGCAGGGGCAGTGCCAGCTGCTCCCCTCCGCCCAGGGCTGCAGGCACGGGGAGCTCGCCCACCCGGCGACGGTGCAGCCAGGTCACCGGCTGCGGGCAGCCCCGGGCCACATGCCCAGAGCACCAGGCCACGAGGGTCACCGCTTTGCCCTGTGCTGCCCTGGACCCTGCTCCCTTCCCAGGCAGCACCGGGCTACTCTGGCACCCTCTTCCCTGCCTCCAGTCACTGTCTGGCTCAGGGCCCTTGAGGGTCATGGTCCAGCCCTGCACGCACACACACGCACGCACGCACGCATATGCAGACAGGCATGCAGACATACATGCACACAGACACGCATGCAGCAGCAGCCCAGGGAGACCCGTGCCCCCCGCTCCCAGGCCCCCTACCTGCCAGTGCTGGTGCGGGCACAGGGGCAGCTCGGGCAGGTGCAGGGGCCGGTCCTGCAGCGGCAGTGGCTGTGCTCGGCTGTGCTGAGCCGGGCAGTGGGGCTGGGAAGAGCCCAGCTCGGTTAAACCCTCCCTTCCCCACCCCCCAGGGCTGATACGAGCTGGCCCAGCCCTGAGCTGGGAGTGCACATCGCTGCCTCGCCCGGCCTTGCAGCCGCCAGCCGTGCCTGCTGCCCTGTGCCCCTGCGCTGCACATGCCCCGCTGGAGGGCAGGGGCTGGGGGAAAACTCAGGAGCCGGGATGGGGGTGGGGGCAGCTTGGGGGGGGTCCCCAGCTCTGCTGCGGGCCCAGCAGGCACGGGGTCCGGGACAGGTGGCACCTCTGGCGGTTCCCAACCTTGTGTGCCAGGAGTCGACCCTGCCGGTGCCTGTGCCCCGTGTCCCCCCGCAGCCTGCTCCCACCCCCTCGTGCAGTGTTGCCCCGGCCCCCACACCGGAGGCCAGGCCCCGCCAGGCTGGAAGAGCCCAAGCCTGCCCCAGCACCAGGAGCCCAGGGGCCCATATCCCAGGCACCAGCCTCAGCACCCACCTTGGCACCACGTGCCCATCCCCGCTCAGGTCCGGGATGGGCCCCAGCCATTGTGGCCGCCTCGCTCCCTTGCCCTCCTGCTGCCACGCACCGGCTCCGGCCAGCCACGGCGATGCCCTCGGCCCAGGGCCAGGGAGCCCGAGCGTGGCAGGAGTGGAGCAAGCAGCCCATGGTACCAGGCAGGGAGGGGTGTCGGGTTGCGGGGGCACGTGTGTACCCCCTGTGCATGGCATGTTGTGTGTTGCCTGGGGCGGTGCCAGTCTTCAGGCAGCTCTGCGGTGCGGGGGAGTGTGCAGGCCCCTGCGCAGCACCTTGCACAGGGGCCAAGAGCTGAGCTCATCCCCTGGAATCTGGCAGGTGGAGCCCAGCGAGTTTGGGCACAGGGCGCCGGTGGGTGGGAGCAACCAAGGGCCAAGGCTGGGAGGCAACAGAGTCCAGGCAGCCGGGGCTGGGAAACACCATAACAGCGCAAGCGAATAAAGACCCCAGCACATGCGCTCACATATACCACCACCCCCCCATCCACTGACACGCACACATGCATGCATGGACACACATACGTGAATGCAAATGCACACCGCTTAGTGACGTGTGTGCCCACATACACACATGCATATGCACCCACACACACCACCCAGTCACACACACATATACATGCATGCATATGACATACACACACAAACAAACATACCCCTGTGGCAAACATATGCACACACATGGTCTTCACACACACGCGTGCACGCGCACACACCTTGGAGACATCCCAGACACACACACACAGACACATACATACAGACGCACACGTGTGCTCTGCAGTACAGTCCATGGGCCTGCTGCAGTAGCCCGCCTGGCCCCCCCCCTCGCTGACCCCCAGGAGCTAGGGGAGCATGACCAGAGCCGCCCAGTGCCATGGGGAGGCCACCCAGGCAGGACTGGCCCTGACTGGGGGCACCCCAGTGCCACTGCCCCACACAGCCCCCCCCACCCAGCCCAGCAGGGCCGGGGCAGGGCAGGGTGCTGGCAGGTGCAAGGGCCACAGCCCTATCAAGGTTGCAAGGCAGGGCGGGGGCTGGTGCAACGCTGCCTGCAAGCCACAGACCTGCGCGGGAGGTGGCGAAACCCCAGCACACACCTGGCATTTGGGTCACGCTGTGGGGGCAGGCCGGGCCCGCGCACCGGGGGCTCTGACACGGGATGGGGCGTTGCAGTCACCCAGGAGGCACCGCATTGCTCATGCCCCATCCGTGCTGCGGGCCTGCGGGCAGCGGTGCCTGGCCCATCCGCGCTTCCAGGCCGGCAGGCCCAGGCACTGCCCCGGCTTCCTGGAATTGCAGGCGTTGCGCAGTGTCACCGGCCGCGCCGGCCGCAGGCCCGGGCAGGCCCAGAGCTGGCTGGCGGGGTGGGCTGTGCACGCCCAGGCCCTGCTGGAGCCCGCAGTGCTGCGCATGGTGCGGGTTGCATGGCAGCTCCCCTACCCCGGGGCTGGGGATGCTCTTCCCCCTATGTCTGTCCCCAGCCCTGGCAATGGGTGCTCTGCAGAAATGCCCACGCTCATGAAAAAATTATGAGACTCCTGATTTCCAAACCAAATGGACTCTGACTCGCTCGTGATCTCCTGCCAGAGAGATCAGATCTCAGGATTTTTTCTTCCGGCACGGGCAGAGAATGCCAAGCTGCTAAGTCTGTGGCGGGGAAGGGGGAGAGGGCAGGGAAGGGATGGGGGTGCAGATCGAGGCCCCCATGGTGAGGGAAGGAGTGGGGCAGAAGCAGAGGTGAATGGGGCCCTGGGGAGTCATGCAACGGGGGGGGGGGGGGGGGGGGTGCGCGTGTGCATGTATGTGTGCGTGCGTATGCCTGCCCCTCACTCCCAAGCCACGGCACCCACATCCTGCCAGGCTGTGCGGGGACCCCCCCCCCCCCCAGGCTCCACACCCCCCCCGCCCCCCCCCCCCCCCCAGGCACACTTCAAAAATAGCATCTCAGGATTTATATTTCAAGTCTCTTGATTTTTAAGAGTTTGTCTCATGATTTTTGACATGGTGGGGTTGGCAATACTGGCTCCAGCCAGGGGCACGTGGCTCTTACGTGCCAGCCTAGCCCTGCCACATGGCTGGAAGGGCATGCCCTACCCCACGGGACCCAAGGTCTTGGGCCCTGCCAGAGCCAGCGAGCGCATCCCCTTGCCAAGGACACCTCGTAGCACTGAGCCGCGCTGGGCCCTCTCTGCTGCTGCGGCACATCCTCGGCAGCGTGGCCTGGAGCCGAGTCAGCCACAGCCACGGCCACAACGCGGGTCCTGCTGGCAGCTGGCAGGGATAGGAAAAAAACACACACCAAGGTCTGACTGAGGAAAAAGCCCACAGGAGGGTCTGCTTGTGGGGCAGAACGGGGGCACCGGGGCTACGCCCTTCACCAGGGAGCAGCACGAGGGATAGGGCCAAGCCATGACCTGGCCCCGGTGAGGAGCTGGGGATGGCTCGCTGCCTTCCCCGCCCCCACGCACATGTGCACACACGCGCACGTGCATGCACACGCATGCCCCAGCCCTGCCCGTGGCACTGGTTGTGGTGTGGCACAGCGTGCTGGGCAGTGGGGTGATGTCACTGGCACCCTGATGAGACCCAGTAGTCACCGCCCTGCGGCCCCCCCCGTGGCCTCCCTGCCCATGGGCTCCCGTGGTGGGGGTCAGGGCCTGGCACGGGGAAGGGGTGGTGCAGGCACGGTGCAGGCCCGAACACCCCATTGGGGGTCAGGGGGTGCAAGATCGCCAGGCGCCCCTGGGCCTGGGTGGAGGGTGGCCAGAGCCAGGCCAGCATCTCCCGAGGGCTCCACAGCAACCGCGGCCTCTGCCCGGAGCGCCGGGGACGGAGGCAACGCCTGCCTCCGCTGGGTGCACGCGCCAGGGCCCTGGAGGCGGGAGCCCAGGCCAGCCCCGCCGGCCCCTTGCCTGCGGCCGGGCTGCGACTCCCCTGACCTGGCAGCGAGTGCCCTACCCGGCCAGCGCCCGGACACTGCGACCAGCTCCAGCCAGTGCTCTGACCAGCTAGCCAGCACCCCTGCCAGCCAGCGCCCCCACGGGTGTCCGTACCCAGAGATGGGCCCCCACCCGCCAGCAACACAGCCACCGCCGTGCTCCACCACGCCGTCACGAGCCGACCAACTGCCCAGGGACTGACTGGCCGGTCCAAGGCCAAGCAGGGCTGCCCGCTGCCCTGACCGCCCACCACCCGCATCGCGCAGCCGGAGCAGGCGAGCCAGCAGCCCACCTCGCATGGCTGGCTGCGCCCGGGCTAAGCACACGTGTGCCAGGGCAGCTGCTGGCCGCAGCTCGGCCCAGGCCCCCGGGACTCACGGCAGCAGGGAGGTCTCACACGCCTTCACCCAGTGACCCCACAGGGGCTGGGCAGTGGCCAGGACCCCCATCCCCGTGCTCCCTTCTCCCACTGCCGCGAGCAGCTGGCGTGTCCTTACCCTGGGGCCGTCCTGTCCTGGCACCGCGGAGCAGGCTCAGGCGACCGCGGGGGGCTGCTGAACGGGGTCCCTGGGGTCCCCGTGGGGAGCGGCCGGTGGCAAACCCGCCCGCCCAGCACCCAGTGAGCAGCCCCGGCTGCCCCGGCCTGTCCAGCCCCCTGCCAGCTGCTGTCTTCCCACTAACGAAGTGTCAGCAGGATTACCGTTAACCCAGCAGGCATCCCGCCAGCGCCTGCCTCTGTCCAGGACCTCTGTGCAGACTCAGTCCCAGCGCCGCGGGGTCACGTCTAGTCCGGAGGCAGAATCGGCCCCATTCAAATCCCCCAGACAAACCGACGTGCGACCTCGGAGCTGCACAACACCGTTGCCCTCAGCACAGCCCCGAGCATCGCCCCGTCCTGCCCCCGGGATGCGGGGGTCACAGCTGCCAACATCCTGCTGTTGCCCCGGGGGTCGTGGGCGCTGCAGAGAGCTCAGGCCCAGGCTGTGCCCCCACTGCAGGGGAAGGCAAAACCCCAGTGCGACCAGCCTGAGCAGGGGGAAATCCTTCCCTGCCCCAGTGCAGCGTGAGCGCAGGGGCGAGACCCTCCAGCCAGGACCCTGCAGGTCAGCGCCTGGAGCAGCATTGGCCCGGCCCAGCCCGGCACCCGGTGCCTCTAGGGGAGGTTTAAGAAATCCCAGACACATGGAGTGAGAGGGGATCGGGACTTCCCCCCAGCCACGGGCAGAACTGCCCAGAGCAAAGCAGAGCCCTGTCCCCAGCCCCTCAGCACCGCCGGCCTGAAAGGAGACGGGGCTCCTGGCCCCTCCTGCCAGGGCCAGACTGGGCTTTGGCCCGGGATCGCTCGGCCCTGCAGACGCCCCTGCTCGCGCTCTCTGCTCAGCCAGGCGAGGCCCCACCGAGCGCCGCGAGCACCCATGTCTGGAGCCGCACCGGCGGCTCTGCCAAGCCGTAATCCCCGCACACCCGAAGTGCCCTGCGGTGCCCGAGGTGAGCCGGGCTGGGCGAGCAGAGCCCGTTCGCACTGGCAGGGGAGCGAGCGGCACGGCCACCTTGGCTCGGGCCCTGCGCGGCCGTGCTGCGCTCACGGGGCCGGGGGACCGGGCGGCTCCGGCCAGGGCAGGAGCGTGTGCGTGTCCGCAGGGAGCTGGCGCCAGAGCTGGCCGTGCGGGACCTGGGCAGCGGTGGGGGCGCGGGCAGTGCCACCAGGCCAGGGGGGCAACCAGGCAGCTCCATGGCACCTGGCGCTGGCAACGACCATGGGGATACCCCTACCCGCTAGGCTCGCGGCCCTGACTTGGGGTCTGGGCATCTCCATGCAGCACCCAGCCGGGGTCTCAGCCGTGCTCCGGCTCCACGCCGTGCGTGGGGGGGGGGCCGAACCAGCCCTGCTCCCCAGGATGGAGAGGCCTGGGGAGGCACGATGGGTGCCGGGGGCTGTTTGGCCATGGGGTGGTGCTGGCACTGCCCGTCTCCTGCACAGGATCAAGACTGGGCCCAGCCCCAAGACTAACGGCAGTGAACCCGACAGCGTGGCGGGGGGATCCCGCCGGGATTAGTCGTTCATCCTGTGGCGCTGGGTTTGACGGCTGGGCCCCAGCACTTGCTGCTCCAGGCTGACAGCTCCGGGGAGCCGGGGGGAGGCCAGGCTGGCCGAGCGCTGCCCCCCAGCGCAGGAGGTAGCGGGGGCGGTGGGTGGCACTCGCCCCTCAGCTCTGTGCAACTGGGCATGGCCGGACACCTGCCTCCGGCCGGGGACTGTGCAGAGCAGGTGGCACTGGCCATGGGGGTGCACGAGGGGCCGCGGGGTGGGCGCAGTGTGCATGTGTACGTGGGGCGCCAGGCCCCTGGGGGGGTACACAGAGCAGGCCCCTTCAATGGGGCACACAGAGGACGTGATTCAGGTGGGGGGGGTGAGCCAAGTGCAGTGCTAGCCGCTGGGACAGGGCATGCACGTGGGGAGCAGTGCGGCTTGCTGGCGTGCGTGTGGGGCAGTGCCAGGTGGGGAGAGGGGGCTGGTGGGGCAGGGAACTTCCCAGGCCCAAGGCCCTATCCCACCCCCAGGCTGGGCACAAGACCCGTGGTGGGGGCAGGCACAGGGTGCAAGTGCAATCCGAAGACCCCTCCCTCGCTCCTACCCTCAGCAGGGCCCGTGCCTCTGGGTCAGCCCCAGCATGGTCCTTCCGCGCTGTCCTTGCTCCAGCTAGCACCAGCTGGGGCTGGTAAGTGGCATGGGGCAGTGGGCACTGTCCCTCCGGTGGGCAGCACCAGGGGTGCTGTGTCCAGGTGGGGTGGGGGTGCCGTCAGGGGCACCCAAGGGGTGCAGTGGGGGGGGGGGGGGCAGGTGCCCCTTCCTCTGGCGCTGACCTGTGTCAACCAGTGCACGAGGCCAGGGGTCACGCTAAGGCAAGGGGCTGCAGCCCTCGAGGCCGCCACCAGCTCCAGCACCGTCTGCCAGGTCAGGGGCTGCCCTGACCGCCCGTGGGGCCAGGGCCTGTCAGCCCCACCTGCGGGCCCAACTGGCCTGATCCTGGCCAGGGGCAAGCCAGCGGCCCTCACCCACTGCCTTTCAAGCAGGTGCATCCTGGGGCACGCTCAGCGGGCGGGCGGGGCCGGGCTGGGCCATGATAAGCAGCAGGAATCCCAGCAATGTTTGCCCTGGCAGCAAGATGAATGGGAGATGCCTTCGCCACAGCCCTGCGGGGCCCCGCGCAGCAGGGAGCCATGTCACGGGGCAGGGCCGGAGGCCGTGGTCTGGGGTCCCACGTGCTCCCACAAGCTGGGGTCCAGGGCTCTGGGCTCATGGGACGCGGCCCTTCCTGCACCCCGGCTGCTGGTGTGGTGAGAAGGGCACGGCCATCCTGGCAGCCATCAGCTGGCCACGGGCAGAGCCAGGGCCTCGATGGCCCGCAGACCCCAGCCCGAGCCGGGTGGTCCCCACGTCCCCCTGCAGCCACACGGACAGACGAGCGGACTCAGTGGCTGCTCATAGAAAAATCTACTCTTTACTGTTCCTGGCGCGCGGCACGGCGCGGCCAGGCCCGCGGTTACATTCAGCTCTATTGCTGTCAGGTTAGCGAGGGGGCGACGTGAACATGCGCGGCTGAGGCCAGCGGGACGGGCCCTGCGGCTGGGGGGCAGCGCTGCAGGCGGGGGCTCGGCAGGGGCAGGGGCAGGGGCAGGGGCAGGGCGGGTGGCAACGGGGCCCCAGCTCAGCAAGGCCGGGGAGCAGCTGGGGGCTACCAACCAGTCGCAGGGGCCGGGGCAGGGGTTAGCACCGGAGAAGGGCTCCTGCCGCCGGCATAGCCCAGCTCATGGCCCCACTGGGCAGCAGGGCCCGGGCCGGGGGGGCAGAGGTCAGGACCCCCAGCAGGCCAAGGTCCCCGCAGGGGGGCACTGGGGTCCGCAGGATCGGGGCCGTGTCCCTGGGGGAACGATGCTGCCCTGAGCCTCCCCCCGTGTTGCCGGCAGGCGCCCAGCCGGGGTATTTACAGTGCTGGGGGGGGGGGTCGTGGGTGTTTGCATATATCCTGGGCCAGGCCCATCGGGTGACGGTGGGCGCGGACAGCTCGGCCCTTGCAGAGCCGCACTCCGGCCCAAGAGGTGGGGACGGCGGCGTGCAGCCGGCACTGTGGCCCGGGGGCAGGCGGGAAGTCCTGAGTGGGGCCAGGCGCTCGGCTCTGCCCATGGGGAGGCGTCTCCGCAGGCGCAGGACGGCGGCCGCGGCTCTCAGGTTGGGGGGCCTTCGGGGGGCTCTGCAGACAAAGCAGAGAGCGCCCGTCCACAGTCGCTCGGGGCTGGGGTCAGAGCCCCGCAGACCCCCCTGCCCCGGCCCTCCGCGCCGCTCTCACCGGGGGGCGCCGGGTCGGCGCTGTCCTCGGCCGCGGTAAGCCGCAGCTCGGCGCCGTCGACCAGGAGGGAGCTGCGGGAGCGCGGGCACCGGTCGCCGGAGCGTGTCCTGCGCAGCACGGACTGCGGGGCAGAGGGCAAGGAGTGCCGCGGGCCGGGCACGGGGCACCCGCGATGCCCCCGGTCCCAGTGGGCCGGGCCTGCCGCTGGGGCAGTTACCTTGCGGGCGAGGGGGCTGCTGGGCGCGGAGGCGCTGCTGTAGAGGCTGAGGCTGGAGTTGGAGCGGCTGGGCGACAGCACCTTGGAGGACGGGGCCGACTGGTTCCCGGGGCACTTGGCTGCAGCCGCGGCCCCGAAGGCGTCGGGGGACAGGTACTTCTCGTTGATCTTCAGGTTGGTGCGTCCCTTCACTGGCAGAGCGGGGGGGCTGGGCACCGGGGCCTGCGCCTGCCCCACCCCAAGGCGCAGGGCTCCGGCCCCAAATCCCCGAGGCTGGAGGTGCCCAGCTCCTCCCCCGTCTCCAGGTCTCACCAGGATCAGGACCGCACACGGGGCTGGAGCCTGGCCCGAGCCCTCTCCTCCCCGGCGGGCTGGGCCCGTTCTGGCAGGTGCGTCCCGTTGGGCCCGGGCCGCCACGCGAGTCCCGGCCCCCGCTGCCGGGGGGAGCCCAGGGTCCCCGCATAGTCTGGGCCGCGGGCGCCGGCTACCCCGCGCTCATTGGGGCACCCGGAGGTGACGGCCCAGGGCGGTGGGTGCAGAGGCTGCTGCCCCAGGCCCATGGCAGGTCAGAGGTCACAGGTCACTGCCTAGCCCAGCCTCCCCCGCCCCGGCCGGAGCCCCGCAGCCCGGCCGGCACCTCCTACCTCGGCAGGGGTCGTTCTTCACCAGGAACTCGTCCAGCGCGATCCAGCCTCCGCCCACGCGCACCATCAAGGTGCTGCGCAGGATCCGCACCATGCGCAGCTGCTGCGACTCCCCAAACTGCAACGGTGGCAGCGTGAGCCGTGGCCCGCGGACAGGTCAAGGGCAGGGGCACAGCTCAATGGCACAGCTAAAGGGACTGGGGGGAGGGAGTGTCTGCATGCCGCATGGGGGCCTGTCTGCACGTGGCCCTGACCCTGGGGGGAGCCCGTGGCTGGGGGGGTGATGCTTACCCGGTACCTGTTGGCGCTGATCTGCTCCACCTGGAAGCGCTTGGCGCAGTTGCACTGGGCCACCTGCCTGTTCACCTGCAACGGCCCCACACGCGGCTTCAGTGCAAGGCTGGGCCAAGCCTGCGCCCATCACCCAGTGGCCCAGGCAGTCCTGTCCCCCAGCCCCAAAACCATTTCCGCTCCCCTCCACTGGACTCTCTCCAATGTGTCCACAACCTTTCTGTAGTGGGGGCCCACAGCTGGACACAGGACTCCAGATGTGGCCCCCCCGTGCTGAATGGAGGGGAAGAATCACTGCCCTCGATCTGCTGGCAGCGCTCCTACCAGTGCAGCCCGGGATGCCGGTCGCCTTCTTGGCACAAGGGCACGCTGCTGGCTCCTGTTCAGCTTCTTGTCCCCTGTCCCCCCAGGTCCTTTTCTGCAGAGCTGCTGCCCAGCCCGTCCTCCCCGCCTGCCCCGGTGCAGGGGATCGCTCCTCCCCAGTGCAGGACTTTGCACGTGTCCTTGTTGAACTTGCTCACGGGGGGACTTGCACTTTGGGGCTTTCTGCTTCCCTGCCCCAGCCTGGCACAGAGGCAGCGCCCATGCCCAGAGCATCGCCCTCCCCCAGCACCGGAGCCCCAGCGCCTCCAGGGTTCAGCCCCCATCCCCACACCTCGTCCTGGATGCGGTCAGCGTCGCCAGCCCGGCGCAGCGGGTCCCGGTTGGGGTGCAGGGTGCTGACGAACTCATAGTAGTCAATGAAGCCGTCGCCGTTGGTGTCGAAGATGTTGGCCACAGCGCTCATCTCCAGCACATTGGTGGGGAACTCTGTGGGAGCAAGAGCAGCCTGTGGAGCGGCCACAGGTCTGGCCAGACCGCCCTCAGCCACCACCCAGGTCCTTTCCCCACCCCAGCCAGGGATGCACCAGTGCCCCCCAGCACTGCTGCAGCATCTGCGACCCCATCCCGGCTGCTGCAGCCAGCATGCAACAGGCAGGGCCCCGGGAACCGCGGCTCGCACCACTGTGGCCGAGAGCCCAGCACAAGCACCGGTGACCGGGAGCTCCCCGAGCCACGTCCCGGCGCCGCGCCAGTGCTCACTGGAGGAGAGGACACTGTCGATGAACTCCCGCTGGCTGATGCGCCCATCCTGGTCCCGGTCGATGCCGCGGAAGACGTCCAGGACCCGGGACTTCATGTGGCTGATCCACTGCATGTAGCGCTTCCGCCAGACCCCGAAGTCAAAGTGCGCAAACTCCTCCAGCTCCGGGAGACAGGCCGCGGGTTAGACCCCGAGGCGGGGAGCCCGCGGCCTCCGTCCCGCCAAGCCCAGCAGGCTTCCAGCACGCCAAGCCGGGGGGGATCCCCTCCCTGCTAGGAGCATCCCTGGCTCTGGCACGGGTGGCACAAACCCCGCCAGCCTGGGTCTGCTCATCCCACGAGCCCCCCAGCCACGACAGAGGGAAGCAGGGCCCTCGGGGCCTACGGGTCAGCCATCAGCCCTCGGCCTCCGCCCCGCGGCAGCCCTGTGCCCGGAGCAGACGTGGCCTGGGCAGCACCCGCCGGCGCAGCCCACGGCCGAGCCGGCCCCAGCGCATCCGCAGCCCCCGCACGCGGGGACGGCCTCACCTCCCGCAGGCGCTGCAGGGCCGTCTGCAGCCGGTACTGCCGGTCCAGGGCCAGGAGCCAGAGCTGCTGCCAGCGGTGCAGGAGCTGGGCCATGAGCGGGCTCTGGGGCTCCAGGTCGACGAGCGGCACCGCGGGGACGGCGTGGGGGGCCTTGGCCGTGCTCCGGCGCCCTGCAAGCAGCCAGGGGACAGGCGGGCCTGAGTGGGGCGGGAGGGCACCCTTACATGCCGAGCTGGCCGGGGCCGGGGTCCCTATGTGCGGAGGTGGGCGCAGGGCCACGCGGGCAGGGGTGCTTACGTGCGGAGAGCCGGCGGGCGGTGGGCGGCCCCAGCTCGGGGCCCAGCTTGCGCTTGCAGCTCTTGGTGACCTTCTCCACGTCCGGCTGCTTGCGGTTCAGCTCCTCCAGGAACACCTGCGGGGCCGTGATGGTGGGACGGAGGGGCTCACCCTCGGAGCGGGCTGGCCCCAGGGATGGGGCGGCTGGGACGAGCTGTGGGGCCTGGCCAGGAGCCCCGGGCTGGTGCCGGGTGTGGCGCGGCTCACAGGACTCCCGACCCGCTCTGGGCCCGGGACATTTCTGCAGCGGTTGTGGGGCAAAATGGGGCAAGCACGCGGGGCAGCCGTGGGTGCCGGAGCCAGGGGCCGGGCGCTGCCGGGGGAGCATGCGACTGCCCGTGCTGCGAGGCCCGGTGGCGCAGGGCGGCCTGGGGTCCCCAGCACCGGTGTCAGACGCAGCCGCACGGGCTGGGCAGGGGCAGAGCGAACCAGCGGCAGGCGGGGGCTGGGCAGGAGCACGGTGCGGCTCCGTTTGGGGGCCGCGGCCGCGGTCACAGTGCGGTTCTGGGCCCCGGGGCAATGGGGGCCCGTCCTCCCCCCACCGGGCCGCCCGGCCCATTACCGCGTGCTGGGCATTGAGCTCCTCCAGCTGCTCGGCGTCCTCGGGCAGCGGCTCCTGGTCGCGCAGGCCCAGCGCCTCCTCGGCGGCCGTGATCCAGTCGATGAGCCGCGCCGTCTCCGCCCGCTCCGCCGCCAGACTGGCCGTCTGCGCCTGCAGCCGCTCGCCCTGCTGCTGGGCCCAGCTCAGCACCTGCGACGGCACGGCACGGCGCGCACCGCCCTTGGCACCCAGCACCCGCGAGCCCAGCCGGGGCGCCGGAGCCCGCCGCGTCGTGGTGACCGCGCTGGCGCCCCGGGTGCTGCTGGCTGGCGCCTGGCACACGCCAGCGGCCCCTCCATCAGCCCAGCCCAGCCGGGAGACCGTGGTCTGCCGCCAGCCCGAGGACGATGCCGCCCAGGAATGAGGGCTGGTCCCATGCTTCCCAAGCGCCAGGCGCTGCGTGCCGTGTGCTTACCACCCCAGTTTCACCCCCAGGAGTCACAGGGAGGGCAGGGAGCCTGGGAGCCCCGCACCCCCGGGAGCGCAGCGTGAGCTCGCCCCAGGGAGAAGACAGCAGAGACCCAGAGACACGGGCAGAGCCAAACCCAGCGGTCCGCAATGCCAGCACCGTGTCTCCAGCCCCGGGATGGGCCAGGCGGGCGCGCGCTCGTGCCCTCACCTCCTGGAAGCGGCTCCTGGCCACGGTGATCCAGGACTTGATGGTGATGACGGCGTCGGGGTGGCAGGCGGCCAGGATCTCCTCGCCCAGCGACGCGATGCACTCCAGCTCCAGCTGCTGGCACTGGAGCGTCTTCATCAGCTCCTGCGGGCACGTGGGAGGGCGCGGTGACCTCTGTGCGAGCCTGCCTCAGTTTCCCCTCCCTCCTGCGGGCTGCCGTACCCTGGGGTTGAACGGGTTAGCCGCCCCTGCGCAAGGCAGAGCGCCCTGCGCTCAGAGGGCCCCCAGCTCCGGCGTCTCTCCTCCGGGGCCTGGCGACACTGTGGCCTGAGGTCTGTGGCTGGGGCCGTCACCAGGGATTTGAGATGGGGCCAAGCCCCTGCCCAGGCACTGCCTCCCCCCAGCTCGAGCCGAGCATCAGCGCCCAGCCAGGGCTGCAAGGGCAGAGCGTGAGCAACCCACATGCACCCCTCGTTGCACGCCGCAGGGTCACCCCCGCGGGCGCTCACCTGCAGATGGCTCTGGCACTCCTGCACCGCGGCCTCCTCCTCCGGGAAGACGCCGTACTTGAGGGCTTTCTCCGACTCGGACAGGCGGCCCAGGAAGGCCTGCACCAGCGTGTGGAACTCCTCCGCCTGGCGCAGGACAGCGGTCGCATGGGCCCGGCCCGTGCCCTGCAGCCCCTGCCCCTCCCTGGGACCCCGCGCAGCTGCGAACCGCCGGGGCATGACCAGGGCTACACGCAGACATCGCGTTTGTCCCGGGATAAACCATTTTACCCCAGCACAGAGGGCGAGTCTTCAGGCATCCATGGCAGTTGCCCTGGGATAAATCCCAGCATGTTTCCCAGGACAAGAAGTGCCAGCCCTTTATCCTCGGACCTTGCAAAGTGCATCAGGAATGGGCACTGACTCAACAGGGGCAAGGCAGGAAAGCAGCAAAGCCCTGCCTACACAGGCGGTGTGTGGACATGCCAATCCCGGGATATTCCTGCTCTAGGACAAGCCACGACTTGTCCAGGGACAAATGCAACGTCCATTCCCAGCCTGCGCTGATCCGCAGACGCCAGCTCCAGGGCTGAGGCAGGACGCCCGCGCTGCCCCATCAGCTCTGACTGCACAGTCGGCCGGGGGCTATTCCCTGCACAGGCCCGGACCCCGCCTGCCCACAGCTGCCCTCACCTGCCGGAGCGCGGCCTCCAGCCGGGCCTGCTTGGACACGGAGAGCTTGCAGACCAGGTCCCAGCGCGTGCTCAGCTCCTCCATCTGCTTCTGCAGCCACTGGGAGTCGGCGCTGCTGCTGCCGCGGGTCAGGTCCCGCACCGAGCGCTTCAGCATCTTGATGCAGCTGGCGCGCTTGCCCAGCTCCTTCTGGAACACCTGGCGGGCGGGCGGGCGGGACCGGGCAGTCACGGCCCCCGCCGGGCAGAGCTGGGCCGGATGCTCCCGGGCGGGCGCTCCAGTCCCTGCGGGGCATTTTCCCCTACCCTGCCCCACACAGACCTTATGCTTGTCCATGAGGTCGCTGACCAGGTCACGGTCACCCCCGACAGGTGCCTCCTCGCAGAGCTGCGGCTCGGCCCGGTACAGCCAGTCCATGAGCGCCTGCAGCGCGTCCGTGAACTTCCCCGAGAACAGCAGGCTCTCCTCCAGCTGGTGCTGCCTGCCAGGGGAGCAGGGTTAGGGCGTGGGTGAGCGAGCAGGCATGGGGAGCTGAGCTGTGGCCCTGCCATGGGTGGGGAGAATGTGCACGTATGTATGCATGTGCGTGCATCCAAATATGTGCCTATACGACTATGTGCATCATGTGTATGCAAATACATGTGTGTGCATCCAAGTGCATGCATGGGTATGCAAGTATGTGCATTATATGTGTATGCGAGTACGTGTGTGTGTGTGTGTGTGTGTGTGAGGGCATGCAAGTACATGTGGGAATGCATGTCCATGAAAGTATGTGCCACATGTATGCAAATACATGCATGTGTGTTTGCATGGATATGTGTGCATGTGCACGCATGCAAATACGTGTGTGTATCTGCCTGTGTGCACGTTCAGTGAGGCAGAGCCCCTGACCAGGCAGTGCAGCCTGGGGTACGTGGCAGGGCGGCACATGGGTCGCGAGGTGTGGAGCTGCAACAGGTAGGGGCCGAGGGGAGCTGTGGTGTGCACAGCGGCAGGGGAAGGAGAGCAGGGTCTTGGCCCGCAGAGCCCAGCACCGGCGCCGGCCTCACCTCTCCACGGCACGGCTGCTCAGGCCGTCCCAGCGCTCCCGCAGCTGCCCCAGCAGCTCGTCCAGGGGCTGCGCGTCCTCAGCCAGCTGCGCCCTCTCCCGCAGCGCGCGCCCGCTGCGCAGCGTGGCCTCGTACACGGGCCGCTTGGCTCGCAGCACCTTCTGGAAGTCCTGCGGGCGGGGGGAGGGGTCAGCTCCTCAGACCGTGGCACTGCCCCGCTGCTCCGGGGGGCAAGGGGAGGCCCCGTGCAAGCAGAGAGACCCCGGGGGCAACAGGGTGGTGGGAAGCCGGGGCTGTGCCGAGCTCCAGGGTGCCAGCTCTGTCCGTGGCAACTGCTCCAGAGGGCACCGCCACCCATCCAACCTCCTGCCTGCCCATCTGTCTGCCCCAGCCCGAAGCCCGGCGCAGCACCTCACCTTGTGCTCAGCTAGCTGGCACTTGATCTCCTCCTGGCTCGCGGGCGGCTCGCCGGGGGCCTCCAGCGCCTGCTCCGCCTCGTCCATCCAGTCCAGCAGCAGCCGCCGGGACTCGCTGAACTGAAACGGCCGGCATGGGGGCATCAGGGGCTGCGGGCACAGGCCCATGGGGACGCCAGCGCGGTCCCCGCCCGGCTGCGGTACCTGCTTGGCGCGCTTGCGAGCATCCTCCAGCGCGGTGCCGCGCTCGGCGGTGCGCTGCAGCACCTTGGCCAGCCGCTCCTTGGCCGTCAGCACCAGGCTCTGCACCACTGCGCCGTCCTGCTTCCGGCTGAAGTCCTTCAGGCGACAGGCCACGGCCTCCAGGCCGGCTAGCTTCTCCCCGCGGGCGCTCACCTCCTTCACCAGCACCTGCCGGGAGCCGGGGCGGTGAGCGCAGCAGGAGCCGGGCCTCATCCCCACACGCGGGCATCGCTACTCGCAGGGCGTAGCCACCCCACGGGGCTCCCAGCCCTCGGCACGCCCGGAGCCCACCAGCCCAGAGCACCAGCCCTGGGGCCACCTTATGGGCCATGAGACGCGGGCTGTGAGCCGGCCCGGGGAGGCCCGCACGCGCACGGCCTGGGAGACAGGCTGTGCTCACCTTGTGCTCCTGGATCTGCTGCGTGATGGTCTCCAGGACAAAGCTGGGTGCCGGGGGCGCGCTCAGGTTCTCGTCCGTCTGCGCCACCCACTGCAGCAGCTCCTGCACCGTGCTGTGAAACTCGGTGGTGACCGTCAGCCCCTCGGCCAGCCGCTCCTGGGCGACAGCAGCCAGCGCTGATGGGCGGCACGCGGGCCCCACGGCAGCCCCTGGGCCAGGCAGGGCTCGCGCCTGGCTCCGCCAGCTTCTTCCTTTACATGTGTGTACATGCACACGCGCGCACACATGCACACGTCAGCCAACCGGCACAGGCGCGAGCACACGCTACTCCAGGCCGCAGGTGGGTGTGCACACACATACATACACTCGCACACTATCCAGGAGGCAGACACAAACACACAGGCACCCACAGCTGAGCCAAAGGACACACGTGTATAAGCAAACGTTAGCCCAGATAATGGGCACTTACGTGGCCACACAGGCACGCACAAACAGGCGTGCACACACGTGGTCCGATCACAAGGCTGATGCAAGGGTGATCCCAACCGGGCAGTACACACAGGCGCGCGCACCCACACGCACCTTCCTCTCCTGCACCTCCGCGTGGACGCTCTCCCACTTCTGCTCGAGGATGCGCAGGCTGTGCTCCGTGCTGCAGGGCCGGGCCGCGGCGCAGGCAGCCAGCAGGCGCTGCAGCCGGTCCCGCACGCCATTGTATGCCTGCTGCTTTGACTCCATCTCCTTGCACAGCTCCTGCAGAGGGAAGGCACAGCAGCCCGGGGGCATCACCAGAGCCCCGAGCGGGGACAGGAGGAGGAGGAGGAGGAGGAGGCGGAAGGCTCTAGCATCCCAGCCAGGGAAGGGGCAGTCGAGGAGCCCAATGCCCAGCCTGTCTGCTCCCCTGGCAGGCTGGCACAGGACACGCGGGGCCCTGGGGCTGCTCACCAGGTGCGCTGCGAGCGTCTCCTTGGTGGTGTCGGGGTGACCCCAGGCCGGCTTGGAAAAGAAGAGCCGCAGCTCCACGTGCTCCAGCCACTGCAGCAGGTCGGTGATCTCCAGCATGACGTCCTGCACCTGCAGGGAGGCCGGCACCACATCAGCGGGGCCCTGCTGCTGCCCCCGGACCCACGGCACCAGCACCCCCGCCACAGGCAGGGTCCAGGCTGCCCACGCCCGGCCCTTGCCTTGGCTCACGCCAGGCTCCTGCCACAGCTCAGGGCCCTCAAGATGCTGCAGAGCCCCCGCGGCACGGCCGTGCGGTGCCACTCGCAGCCGTCGGAGGCCCAGCATGAGGCGCGTGGCCTGTACCTGGCTGAGGTTGTTCTCCAGCTCCAGCTGGCGGCTCTCGGTCTCGCTGCGCACGAGGTCCCAGCGCTGGTTGAGCTGCTGCAGGCTGCACTGCAGCCCCTCCACGGCGTCCCCCAGGCTGGAGAGCAGCAGCCCCTGCCCCGCCTCGTTCACCGACTGCACCGTGCGGGCGTGCGACAGCACATCATTGCGCAGCACCTGCGGCCCCGACAGGGTCACGGCTGGGGACAAGAGCCGCCCCCTCGCGCCACGACGCCACAGCTCGCGACGGGCCTGCCCAGGCGTGGCAGCGCCCGCCCCCGGGACCTCGGCAGGACGCCCCTTCCCTGCTCCCGCCCCGGTGGCTCGGCGGCTGCTCACCTTGTGCTTGGCCAGCTCGATCTCGCAGCTCTGCAGGTCCAGGCTCAGCGGGGTCGGGCCCTGCAGCTGCTGGGCCGTGCAGGACAGCCACTGCACCAGCTCGTCCAGCTGGTGCTGGAACTGCCCCAGGCCCAGCAGAGCCGCCTCCAGCTGGTGCTGCAGGCGAGCCAGGCCAGGCCCGTCAGCTCCCCCAGCCCTGACCCCTGCAGCCCACTCCCCACCGCTCGCACGCCCCACGGTGTGGGGCTGGGGGCCACAGCCCGGCGCACCTGGCGGCTCACGATCTCCTCCTCCAGGCGGTCCCACCGCTGCCGGAAGGCGTGGAGGGGGGCGGGGGGGCCACGGTCCTCGGGGCCGGCGCGGTGCCGCAGGCTCTCCACATCCACTTTGCACTGGTACAGCTCTCGCTTGAAGTCCTGCGGGACCAGGGAGCGCGGGGCCCTGGGCACAGCCTGCCGGGTGCTCCCGAGCCCCCGCCCTGCGTGCCCAGGACCCCCGCGCCCCCATCACGCCCGGCAGGAGCGCATCCAGGGGCCCGGCCTCTGGGGAAGAGGCCGTGGGGTCACCCCATATGCGGGTGGTCAAGAGGACCCCGCATGGCACAGGATTTGTCTTGGCACAGGTGCACGGTGCTGCGCAGCTGCAGAATATCCTGCGGGCGCTGGCATCGGGAGCAGAGGCAGCCGGGGAGGCAAGTGGGGGCCAGGCCCTGGGACCACTCCTACCTTCAGCTCGGCCAGCTGCCGCCGCACCATGTCCAGGTCCCCGCCGACCAGGAACTCCTCGGCGATGCGCAGCTCCGCCACGTCCAGCCACTCCACGAGCCGCTGCGGGGTGGCAGGCCGGGAGGGGCAGTCACGCCATGCCCGGGGCCGCCCAAACCACCCAGTGCCCGCAGCCCCGCGCCGCTCACCTGCATGGCCTCCTGGTAGGCGAGCGAGGCCTGCAGCTGCTCCTCCAGGCGCGCGTTGCGCTCGGCCCATGCCTTGCTCAGGCTGTGCCAGGACGAGTAGAGCTGCGGGGCGGGAGGTGGCAATGGGCGCTTGCAGGCGCAGGGCTCGTGCCCCAGCCCTGGACCCCGCGTGGGCAGCTCTCGTGCCCCGCCGCCCAGCTCCCCTCGGCCGCGTGCTCACGTCGTCCAGGCTCTTGGTGACGTCGGGCTTGTCCGAGTCCCCGCAGGCCGACATCAGCTCCACGCCCAGGGTACCCAGCGAGTCCAAGTCCTGCTGCAGCGAGTCGATCTCCTCTCGCAGCGCCTGCGGGACAGGACGGGACGGCTGAGCGCCCAGCCCCACGCTCTCTGTGGAGCTCGACCTGCAGCAGGACCTTGTCTAGGGCGAGAGCTCGGCGCAGCCCGAGCGGCTAGCAAGGGATGGAGGGAACCGCCCCACGCACCTGCATGGCGCCAAGCTGCGTGCGCACGGCTTCGGGCTCGGGGCCGGCGTCCTCCAGGTCCAGCACAGCCTGCTGCGTGTCGCCGAGGCTGAGCGCCAGGTCGGCCAGGCCCTGCCAGAAGCGCTCGGCCAGCACCAGCAGCCCCCGCAGCCAGCGCTCGCGCTCCTGGCACTGCCCGCGCAGGCTGCGCCACTGGCTCAGCAGCTGCTCCGTGTGCTCCGGGATGGCTGCAGGGCCGGAGGGGGCAGGGGCTGAGGGCCAGCCACGGCACGGCCAAGGGCCCGCTGCTGCCCCCAGCACCCTGGCCACACGTCCCTGCTATGGGCTTGGGGGGCTGGTCCCAGGCTCCCCTCCCAGACAGGGGGCAGGGGTCACTGCAGGAGCAGGAAGGAGCCCCTTGCCACGCGGTGCCCGTGGGGCCAGGAGTCCTCTGGGCACATGGCTGTGCTGCATGAGCACAAGTTAGCATGGTTGGTATGGACTACTCCCCTGGGCAGCGCTGCCAGAGAGCTGCAGGCACCATATGTGCATGCATAGATACATGGCATGGCGCATGCCCCAGGCACTGCTGCTGTGGGGTGCAGGTGCTGTGTATGCATGTGTGCGCATGTGTGTCATATGGAGTACCCCCCCAGGCGCTGCTGAGAACACATGAGAATACGTGTGCACATATACGTGGCATGGAGTATGCCCCTGGGCAGTGCTGCCACAGGGCTGCAGGAGCTGTGTGGGCAAGCGCGTGCACACACACGCATGTGGCAAGAAGCACACCCCGGGTAGTGCTGCTGCGTGCACGTGTACGTGAGAATGCAGAGCACCCCGGGCAGCGGCGGGTCGGTACCTGTGGCTGCGGCGTTGGGCTGGGCGGCCTGCATGCCAGCCAGCAGCTCGGCGCCCTGCACGCGCACGGTCTCCAGCGCTGCCCCCAGCTTCTCCAGCTCGCCCAGGGCCAGGCTGTTCTCGCGCAGCTGCTCGCGCAGGCGGGTGGCGTCGCCCCGAGCTGTGGGGGGGTCCTGCACCCGGCTCTGCAGCCGCTCCAGGCACTCCCGCAGCAGGTCCATGCGCTCCGTGAGCTGTGGGGACAGGCAGGTCCCTCCAAGGCCTGCGGGCACTGGGGGCATCCCGCAGCCGGAGGGGGGGACGTGGGCAGAGCCCCAGGCCGGGGGCACCGGGGTGGGTGAAGCCGTGCGTTGGTGCACAGAGCACAGCTCCTCACCACCCCAGACATCTCCCAGCCCATGCTGGGGGCACAGCCAGGCCTTGGGGCCCACAGGACAGCTCAGCCCCAGCACAGGAGTGGGGGGTCAGGGTCCAGCCCGGCTCCCCAGGCCATGGCTCGGCTGACGCCAGCCCCGTACCTGGCTATAGCGCGGGATGGCGTCCTCCAGCACGGCGGCTGCCTGGCGCACACGCTCCCGGATGCGGCCGTACTGCTCCTCAGCCTCCTGCCAGCGCTGCTGGAAAGCGGCGCCCTGCTCCGGGCTCAGCTCCGCCAGCTGCGCCGACACGCGCTGCAGCTTCGCCATCGGCGGCCGGTGCTCCGCGATGGCCTCCCGCAGGCTCTGCCGCGCCCGCAGGGACCGGTCAGTGCCCGCCACTCCCCTGCAGCCCACCCTCGCTCAGGACCCTGCCCCTGCGCCTCTCCACCCCATAACCCAGGCATCTGGCTGCCCGGTCAGCCCCCGCGGTGCTGGACCCTGCGCACGGGGCCAGCGCTGAGCCCCCTCCCCCGCACGGGAGAGCCTGGCACCCTGCAGCATCGGGCCCCAGCCCCTCACCTGCAGCAGCGCCTGCTGCTCCTTGAAGGCCTCGTAGCTGATGTCGTGGGGGCAGAGCCGCGCGGCCGCCAGCTGCGTCTCCTGCAGCCAGGGCGCGAGCTCCTCGTGCGCCTCGGAGAACCGGGCCAGCAGGGCCTGGGCGTGCTCCAGCTGCATGGCACTGGCCGCGCTGCGCAGGAACAGCGGCTCCGCGCGCTCCCGCAGGGCCTGCACCGACGGCTGCAGCGAAGAGGCAGTCATGTGGGGCCTCCCTCCCATGCCGGCTCCTTGCAGGCAGCACCGTCCCCTGCGGTGGTGCTGGGAGCCCCGGGCACATGCCCCACGCGTGTACGCCGTGCACACGGAGCGGGGCAGGAGGTGGGGCTAACCGATCCTCCCATGCCCACGGCCACGTGGAGGCGAGGGGTGTCCCCTGGGCAGGCATGGGGCAGTGCCGGGTTGGGGGCTTCTTACCTGGAGGTGCTGCTGGCGGGGTGGGGGGCAGGCGTGGAGCAGCAGCGCCGAGATGCCCAGCAGGCGCTCCGCCAGGCCGCGGTGATGCAGGATCTCAGCGGAGAGGAGCTGGTGAGACAGAGGCGCGGGAGTAGCAGGTCCCGCCGCCCCGGCCGCGGGCACGGGGCCGACCAGGGCACAGAGGGAAGCAGGGCTCCTGCCGGGTGGGCCAGCACCAGGCCCCCTCCTCTGCAGGGCAGTGAGTGCCGCCCTCAGCCCCAGCCCCACATGCCCTCACCTACCCGTGGCTCCTAAGACACCTAGGGGTGTGTGCATGCACAGGTGATGCATGTGGTTTGCATGTGCGCACACAGTGTGTGTGCACACGAGCATGTGGTTCCATCAGTGGGGGTGCAGGTGTGTGCACAAGGCTCAAGCCATGTGTGTGCAAGCAAGGTGTGTATGCATCTGTGACCAAGTTGGTAAGTGCACAAGCGTGCTGCACGAGGTTCACAAGGTGGTGTGCACACACATGCTGCATGCACCTACCCATGACTCAGTGGGGTAAGGAGCTCTCCTCCCTCTCCCACGCCCTGCCGGCCATGTATGACTCAGGGTGAGTGTACCCGTGTGACCGTGCGTGCCTGTGCCCCTGGCTACACACACCACTCTGTGACCTGGCCGGTGTGCACACGCACAGGAGGATCCGAGCCGCTGCCTGCACTGGCCGCCAGGCTGGAAGGGTGCCAGCAGCGTGACCCCCGGCCCCGGGCTCCTACCTTGTGGTCATTGAGCTGCGTGCAGATGGCCTGAGCGTCCAGCCGGGCCTGGCCCAGCTCCTCCAGCCGCTCCTCCAGCCGGGCCAGGTGCGCAAGCTCAGCGTCCAGGACCTGCTCAAACTATGAGAGACTCGGGTCAGCCATGCGGGGGCACGGCCAGGCAGGGTCTGGGGGAGCTCCTGGCGCGGCAGCCAGGGCAGGGGCGTCTACCCAGCTCAGTGGGGGCTACGGCGCAGCGCCGGTGGTACCTTCTCCTGGTCACTGGTGCTGACGGGCTGCAGCCCGGCCCCCGGCTGGGCATCCCTGGCCGCCAGCTCCTTCTCCATGCGGCCGAGCCAGAGAGCTACGTCCTCCTGCGCCGGCCCCACGCGCGACGAGGCCTCCAGCGTCTGCTCCAGCCGGTGCAGGATGTCACTGCTGCTCTGGCCCACGATCAGGTAGCGCATGCGCAGGGACTCCATCTTCTCCTGGGTCAGCTGCGCCTCCTCCCCTGCGGCGCCGCGGGCAGTCGGGTCAGGCGTCCAGCGCCCCACGGGACCGGAGCCAGCCGGGCGCAGGGGAGCGGTCCCGGCTGTGACCTGCTGAACGCCACCCCCCACCGCTAGCCCAGACCCCCCGCTGCGGCTACGGGGCTTGCCCCCCCAGCACGGCGCAACGCCAGCCACGCGCCAGCCCGTCCTGCCTCAGGCTGCTCCCCTGGAGCACACCGGCGCTGACCCGAGTCCTGGCCCACGGCACTGCCTTGCACCTGTGAGTCCTGCTCCTGCCAGTGTGGGGGACCAAGTGCCCCCGTAATGAGGGGAGGGGGTCTCAGCGCCATCCCCCATGAATGTGGGGATCCCCAGGCCGCTGGTCCAGCACCACGTGCTCACCCGTCACCATCTCCAGGACACACTGCCCATTCTCCAGTGCCCGCTCCAGCTCGCCGAGCCGTGGGCGGATCTCCTCGCAGAGGCCCTGTGGAGCACGCCGGTGGGGGTGAATGCAGCCCCTGCCCCTGAGGGACCCTGTGCCTGCCCCAAGACCCCCGACCCCGCCATGCGCGGGGAGCTGCCCGGTCTCCTCTGGCCCCAGCCCCACCTGGATCTGCTGGTGGGCGTCACGGACGTGGCTGACGCAGCCATTGGCGCGCCAGAGCCGGGCCAGGTGCCGCTCCGTGGCGCTGAGCCACTCTTGGAAGGCGTCCACAGACTCCTGGAAGTGCTGGGCCGCTGGCAGGATGCGCTCCAGGCAGCCATGCCTGCAGGGGTGGTGGGGCAGGAGCAGGGTCTCAGGCCCGGGGAGCCAGGGCCAAGGGCAAACGCTCCTGGCCCCACTCTCCCGCTGCCCCTCAAGGTCGCCCCAGCTCATGCACCAGCCCGGAGCCCCCGGTGATGCCCGGAGATGCAGGATGCAGCGAGCTGGCCAGGCAGCGTGCCTTGGTGCAGGAAGGGTGGCATGGCCCCGGGGTCACACGCAGGGAGTGGTGCAAAGAAGGGTCTTTTTCCACCTCCAGCTGCCCCTTTCCCTGTGCAAACACATCCCCCGGCCAGGGGCTTCCAGCACTGCCTCCCTGCAGGGCCCAGCCTGGCGCTGGGGGTGGGAAGCTTGCTGGCTGACTGCCTCTGGTCCCCATCCGGGGCAGCCGGCCATGCCCAGCTCCCTCCCGCTCCCCCAGGGCTCTTTGTCTGCCTGGCCAGGCCGCGGCTCGCCCGGCAGGCGCTTTGTGTCCTGATGCAAATTCCAGCACAGCCCCAGCCGCTCACAAAGGGGCTCTGACCCGCAGCCGCGCGGCCCCGAGCTGCTGGGGCCCTGGGGAGGGGAGGGGAGGGAGAGGAGGGAGAGGAGGGATGGCGGCAACGGCCTCGGGCAGGGCACACACCGGGGCCACGATGCCATGGGGCTGGCAGGGGGGTCTCCTGGTCTGGGGCGGGGGCTGGGCTGCAAGGCAGAGCCCTGGAGAAGAGGACGCTGCAGGGCCTGCAGTGACCGGAGACCCCAGCCCTCCGCTGCTGCCCCTTGCCTCCCCGGGGGTCAGAGCAAGGCCTCTGCTGTTGTGAGAGTGCGGGCATGTATTCATGTGTGTGCACGCATGCATGTGTAGGCACATACATTCATGTATGCCCGTGCACATGCATGCATGGGCGTATGCATGTATGCACATGTGCATGTGTGCACACACGTGCATGCGTGTGCGTGCAGCAGGCCTGCAACTACGCTACATTTCCTGTGCTGCAGCTGGACACCACGGCCCCACGTTGTGTCACGTCCCATGCAGCCACAGAATCGGCCTTCTCCGTCCTGCGCAGAGGAGGTCCCCGAAGGCCGTGAGCGAGTCCTCTCTTCCCCAGCCTCGGTCATCCCACCGCCTCCAGCCTCTCCTTCCCGGGGTGGAGGTGACCCCGTGGGCCACCCAGCCCCATGGCACAAGGTGAAACAAGAGGGGAACGACCTGGGGGTGAGGCTGTGATGAGACACCACCGACCTCAACCTGCCACTGCTGTTGTGGGGGGCAGGTGGCCTATTGCATGCTGCGTCCCCTGAGGGGGAGGAATGGGCTTGGGTGGCAGCTTGGAAGACTGAGGCTGGGTTACACGGCCTCTCCCGGCCCCTCCTTTCCCCAGTTCTACGGAGCAGGTGCCTGAAGCCCCCGGGCTGCCACCAACGAGCTCCAGGGCAAGCCTCTCTGCCCCACGAGGCGAGCGGGGGCAGCTGGGCAGGCACCCGCAGTGCATGGGGCACCTAGGCTCTGTCACAACGGGCAGCTGCAGCGCCCCGCGGCCCCAGGCTGCGCTTGAGCCTGGCACCGAAACAGGCGTTTCCGGCTGCTGCGGCGGTGGGAGCACGGCTGCTGCAGGCCCCGCAGGCTCCAGGCAAAGGGGGAGCCCAGGGCCCCCACCGCTGCCTCACCTGGCCTCCGCCTCCTGGATCAGCTGCGCCCACTTCCCCTGCAGCTCGGCGAGGCCCTCGTGTCCATCCGGCTCCGGAGGCGGCTGTCTGTCCTGCAGGACGCGCTCCACGCGGGGCCGACGCTCCTCCAGGAGCCGTTTCAGGAGCTGTTGGGAGTCGCGGTCCGACTGGCTGGCCCGCAACGTGCCCCCCCCGCGCCCCAGGCCACCCACGGCAGAGCCCCTCACCTTCTGCTCCTGCAGCTGGGCTTTCACCACCTTCACCTCAGACGAGGGCGGCTTCTGGTTGCTCACCAGGTCCTCCATGTCGGTCACCCAGCTCAGCAGCTTCTCCAGCGAGTCCTGGGCCGGCTCCACGCCCGGGGCATCCTCCAGGAACGGCACGGCCCGCTGCGTCACCTGGGGGAGCAGCGGGAGCTGAGCCAGGGGCAGGGGCAGGGGCAGGGGCAGAGCCCACCGGGGCTGCGAGACGCCACGTGATGTCCGGATGGCCAGGCAGGGGCCTCGGCCGTGCGATCCCCAGGGAGGGCAGCACCCAGCTAGGCTGCACCCAGCCCCGCTGCGTGGATTTGCTCGCAGGACTCGGTCCCTGCTCCTCCCCCAGATGCGTGCGCCAGCGCAGGCAGGGTGGGTGCAGGCCCCGTCCCCAGGTGCCCGGGTCCAAGGCCTGCGAGCACAGCGGGGAGAGCGGGGAGGGGGCAGCCGCAGGAGAGCAGCCCGGGTCCTGGCGGCTGCACGACCAGTCCGTCGCTACCCAGCTGGGAGATGACCGAGCAGGGGACGGATTACGGGGCACGGGGCAGTTGAGGGCTCCATCGCCTCCCCCCACAGCACCCGGGGGGAAGCCAGATAGTGGGCACGGGGTCCCCGCAAGCCACGAGGAAAACGCCAGGGCCTGAGGGGTCATGCAGCCCCTAGAAAATGCTGCAGCCCCTTCTCTCCTTTCCCCCGTGATTTGAGGAACACCTCACTCAGGCCCCCCGTGGCTCCCGATGGCGCCAGAACCACGATGACGGCGCATGGCTCTGGACACACGCGTACACGTATACACACTTATGCACGCCCCCGTCGGCGCAAGCAGGCCTGCCGGCCAGAGACACCACAGCCTGGGCCCAGCCCCTCCAGGCGCCTGCTGGGTGCGGAGGCCGAGGGCACAGGGCACGCTCCCGGCAGCGCGCCGGCGCCCGCCCCAGCGCCACGGGGGTCGCAGAGACGCATCGTCGGCTGATGAGACCCCCCGGCGAGCGACGCCTGGGCCAGCGGCCCCTGCAGACTCCTGCGCCGGGGGCACGCAGGCGCCGCGGTGTCACGTATTAACCTCGGCCAGCTCCCCGCAGCGCTCCGTCAGCACCTTCACGGTGCGGGTGATGACGGGCTCCCCGCCCCGCTCGCCAGCGGGGTACTCGGTCACCTCCACGATCTCCGTCACAATGGTCTCCGTCACCTCTGTCACCTCCGTCACCTCCCGCGTGGTGAGGGGCTTCCAGGGCCAGCTGCTTCCCGAGCCCCGCGGGGCGGCCACGTGCTGGGGGGTCCGGGCCACCCCCGCAGCCTCCAGCTGGGCCTTGAGCGGGTTGCAGCCCGTGCTGCCGTTCTGCACCTTGACCTCCATGTTGTTCTGCTTGGGCAGGGGGCTGCTGGGCTGGCTCTTGGCCGCGCTCGGCGCCGGACTCCAGCCGTTCTCGATCACCACGGGGCTCGGCGGGGACTTCTCGGCGGGGGCTGCCCGGGCCTCGGCATTGTTCCTGCCGGTGGCGGGGGGCCCAGCCTCGAGCCCCAGGTCCTTGAGGTACGACTCCTTCAGGAACTCCTCCGACTTCTGGCTCTTCTGCCCCAGGCAGCTGGGCCGGCTCACCGAGTTCCCCATGGTGCGGCGCGGCGCGGCGACCTCAGGCCGGCACCTGCAACCAAGGAGCAGCCCCGTCAGCCCTGCGGGGCAGAGGGTGCAGATCCCTCCCACCCTGCACGGCCATCCGCATCCCATCCCGAGGACCGGAGCCCTTCCCTGCTGCCTCGGAGCCGGGCCTGGGTGCAGATCCCCTGCCCAGAGGGGGAGGGCACCTGCCCGGCGGCCTGGCTCCACGGGGTGAAGGCAGGGGCAGAGCGGGCTCCCGCTGGGGGCACCGCAGGGGCGCGGGTGGGGAGCGAGCCGTCCCCGGCGCTGTCCGGGAGAGGACGGCGCCGCGGCAGGGCGCTCCCAGCGGCGTGGGCACACGCCTCGTTAGCCAGGGAGGCAGCGCAGGGCACCAGGCAGACGGGCAGATGCTGCTAACGGGCCTCGCTTTGTACCATTAGATTAACTCCCAGGCAGGCTGGAGCCAGGAGAAAGGAGCCATCTGTCTGCGGGGCCCTGACAAAGGCGGCGCAGGGAGCTGAAAGGGGCATGCTGCCGCAGACGGGGCGCTTGGGGGGGCTGGGGAGCCATCCGTCACTGAGACACCCCCCAGACAGGACTCAGGCGCCGCCTCCTCCACCCAGCCTGCCTCTGCGGCCGTAAATCCCGGAGCACCCAGACAGGACCCTCCCCGCCCCGAGCACCGGCGCTGCCATCTGCACCGCACATCCATCACTCGGACGCTCGCATTCCCACCAGAGACGCCCAGCCGCAGCCGCAGCCGCGCAGGCCACAGGCAGCCCCAGCCACGCAACACAGGCAGCCGTGGCCAGGCACCCACGCCAACGTGGCCGTACTCCTCACACACCTGCAGCCACAGTCTTGCACCCACGCAGACAGCCGCAGCCACGCACCCCACATCGCCAGGGCTGGCACCTGCACAGCGGTGGCCGCGTGCCCCAGAGACAGCTGTGCCACTGCCACGTCCCCTGCACCAACAGCCAGGCTCGCATCCGCACAGCCAGGCACTGCCGCAGTCTTGTACCCGTGCAGACAGCCGGAGCCAGGTACCTGCACAGCCGTGGCCACGTGCCCCACAGACAGCCAGTCTTGCAGCCATGCAGCCACCTGTAGCCACGTGCCCCACACAGCCAGGACAGCCCCAGCCCCAGCCCCAGCCCCGGCCCCGGCCATGCACCCACATGGGCAGCCACAGGCACAGCCAGCCAGGCTCTCACCACGTGGACAGGGCACCCCACACAGCCCGGGCAGGCCCTGCAGACAGCCGCAGCCACGCACCCACAACCAGCTCCGTACTGCCGCACACGACCTGTGCCACACACGGCCACGCGGGCACGGCCCTGCTGCCCACGCGCACATGCATGCACACGCACATCTACACATGCACACGCACGCACGCAGCTGCCCACGCCCATGGACACGCGCCCCCCCACGCGGCGCACGTGGGACGGCGGCACCGGCGGCCCCGCGCCGCCCCCCCGCCCCCGGCCCCGGCCCCCGGCCCCACTTACCGGGCCGCGCGGGGCGGTGCGGGCGGACGACGGGCGAGGCGGGCGAGGCGCGGGGCCGCACGTGGCTCGGCGGGGCTGGCGGGTGCGGCCGGAGCCGCGCAAGGTGCCGCGGGGGAGCGGGCGGCGGGCCGGGGCCGGGGCCGGGGCCGGGCTGCGGGGGAGGCGCCGGCGGGGATTGGCCGCCCGCAGCCCCGCGCCGCCCCCGGGCCCGCACGCAGCGCGGCGGCGGCCCCCGGCCCGGCCCGGCCCGGCCCCGCGGGCGCTGCGCGGTGCGGCGGGTCCCGGCAGCGCCGGAGCCTCCGTCCCGAGCCGCCGCGCAGCCGGGCTCCAGCGCCGCGTTACCGGGGAAACCCCCGCGGGCTCGCAGCCATCCCGCCCGCCCCGGCCCCGGCCCCGGCCCCGGGACGCGGGCAGGAGCGGAGCCCCGGCACTCGGGGCACCTGCGCCGCGCCGCGCACCTGCCGGGCAGGGCCGGAGCCGGGCGAGGGGCGGCCCGGGCCGGCGCTGCCCCCCTGCCGCGGGGCCGGGGCCCTCCAGCCCGGCTCAGGCGACGGGAGATTTGACGCCCAGACCCGTGGGCACCGGCAGAGCCCTGCTGCTGCCGCCACCCCGGGACGTGCCCGCCCCCCACCCCCCGGGCCCCGGGGGTCATCTGGGGCCTCTGCCGCCTGCCCGGGCCTGGCCCGGTGCGGCCCCGGGGCTGGTGGCGGGGCTCCCCCGCGGCGGGCTGCGTGCCGGCGGCAGGAGCCCACCGCCTCAGATCCCACGGGCCGGCTGGGCTGTGCCGCGGCCTCGGCTTTGTCTGTGCCGGGCCGGCATGAATGGGCCTTTCAGTTTGTGCCGTCATGTGTGCGCCAGCCCGCGCTGCCCAGCCGCACAAAGGCCGCGAGCGAGGGACGCGCGGGGGGGCCGGGCTCGCGAGGAGCGGGCACGGGCCGCCGGCCCCGCGGGCGAGGCCAGGCCGTGGACCCGGGCAGGGTGCACGCGCGGCCCCGAGGCCCGGAGCCTGCGCCACGCAGCCCCGCGGGGACCCCGGCCCCCACGCCCCGGCGCTCACCTCCGGCGCCGGCAGCCTCTCCGCCAGGGCGTCCAGCCAGTGGCGCAGGGCGAGCAGCTGCTCCCGCACGTCCAGCCGCCGCTCCGTCCACTCGCGCCTCTTGCATTCCCTGGAGAGCAAGGCAGGGCGTGGGGGTGGGCTCCGAGGGGGCGTCGCTCCCCAGCCAGGCCCCTGCCCCGGGGCTGCCCCAGAGACCGCAGCTGCGCACCACCGCCCCGGAGAGGCCCTGGGGACCGCCAGGCCCCAGCGATGGCACCCCGTAGTCCAGGGCCCCCACATCCCGGCACCCCCGGGACTGCCCCGACCTTCCCCGGGGGTGAAGGGGTGCTGCCAGCGTTTCCAGGCCCTCCGAGGGGCTCCTGCCCCCCGCCCCCCGCTGCTCCCAAGGCTCTGTGCCCCCCCAGTCTGGCTGGGGGAGCCCCTTCTTGGAGGCCCAAGGGCCCCACGGCGCCGTGCCTGGGGCAGGATGGGCACCCCCTCCGGGGTGACAGGCAGCAGAAGACACCCCTGGAAAAAGCACTGTGCTGCGGGCGGGGGCTCTGCGGGGCTGCCCCCCGCCAGGTTGCTGGCACGGGAAGATGCCGGGGGCAGGCCGGCACGGCCTCACCTGCGGAGGGGCAGGCCGGCGCTGCCTTGCGGCGCTCCGGGCGCGGGCCAGCGATGCCTCCGGCCGCCGCAGCAGGCTCTGCGTGGACCGCCGCACTGCAGACGCGGCTGCAGCCGGCGGGGTAACCCCACTACCCCCGGGGCACCCCCCGGGGCCGGGACGCGGAGCCTCAGCTCGGAGCTCAGGCTTCTCCTGAGCGGGGACGAGCGCCCGCAGCACAGCTGGAGCTCCGGCCTCGGAGCACGCCGGGACCGGCCTCGCCCTGCGCCCGCGCCAACGCCGCCCCGCTGCGGAGTTGCTCGTGCTGGCTCCTGCCTCGCACGGGAGCGGGGGTTACGCAGTGCTGGCTGGGCTCACCGCAGGCCACGGCGTGCGAGGGGAGCCGGGACGGCCGAGACCCAGCCCACGCCGCCCCCGAGAGCCACGAGCAGGCTCAGGGCGGCCCCCGGGTGGCCACAGGCCTGGGCCAGCGGTCCTGGTCCCAGCCTTGCGGCGAGGGCCTGATGCCGGGGGGGGGGCACGGCCCTCCCTGCCCCCCGGCCCGGCCGCATACCTCTCCACCTCTTCCAGGTCCGGCGACGGCGCCTCCAAGTCCTCCCCAGAGATGCCGGCGTCCTCCACGGCCAGAAGCTTCTGCAGAGACACCACGGGGAGAGGGGCAGGGTTACAGGCCCCAGCCGGGCCGGGGGGGTGCACATCCCGGGCATACTGGGTGCGTAGCCCGGGCCGGCAGGGAAAGCCCCCGAGGAGCCCGGTGAGATGAGAGGAGCCATCCGGCTGGGACCGGACCGCCGCCGGCAGCCACTGCCCCCCAGCAGCACCAGGCCGTGGCCCAAGGAGTGGGACCGAGGGGTCACCCAGACCTGCGTGGGCAGAGGGCCGGGGGCTGGACGGTGCAGGGGAGCAAGCCTAGGGCTCGGGCGCAAGGCGGGGTACCCTGCGGAGTCTGCAGCCCCCGCGACCGCCGGCGCTGCTCACGGGTGCCAGTCGCCTCGGCCCGGCCGCTGCCCCGGCGCCCCCACCCCAGTGCCGGCCCAGACAGCGTGGCCGGCGCCTTCCCGGGGGTCGCATGGCCCCGTGACACCCCCGAGCCTGCCCCTCGCGCGGCCACCCCAGCGGCTTGCCCTCGCTCTCAGGCCGCTCCCCCGGGGGGGCTGCCACGGCCCTGCCCCGGGGGCTCGGCTCCAGCCCCTGGGTCCCCCCAGCCTGCCCATCCTCGGTGCCCGGTACGGCCCGGCCTCCCCCAGCCTGCTCCTCCTGGCGGTCCCAGACCCCGACGGAGCCCGGGCCAGCGCCCTGCCACCGGCTGGAAGCCACCAAGCTGCACCTTAACCCAGCCGGGATTTGGCGCCCTGGCAAGCTGCTCCGATGCCCAGGAGCCTCCCGACTGCCCTGGTGCCTGCAGCCGCCATCCCCTTCCCGCCCCCGCCCGCGGGCCAAGGCAGCCCGGCTCCCCTCCCTTCCGGCTCCAGTTTAACCAGCGGTTTCCACGAGGGGCCTCGATCAAGCACTTTGCTGCAGTTCAGGAAGGGGCGACTGACCCGGGGTCCCCTCCGGGAAGCCGGCTGCTGAAGGAAGATGTGCGCTGGGCTAGGCCAGTCTGCAGTCAGGGAGCAGTGGGGCTGCGGGGTCACATCCAGTCCAGCCCCTGCCCGAGGCAGGATCAGCCCCAGACAAACCCCGTGAGCAACCTCGGAGCCGCACGACAGTCGCCCCGACACAGCCCCAGGCATCGCCCCTGCCCCCGGGATGCAGGGGGCCGCGGCCGCCAGCGTCCTGCTGCTGCCGGCGGGTCGTGGGCGCTGCAGAGAGCCCAGGCCCAGGCCGTGCCCCCACTGTGGAGGAAGGCAAAACCCCCAGTGTGCACCCGTCTGAGCGGGGGGAAATCCCTTCCCGCCCCAGTGCAGCACGGGGCTGACCCTGAGTGCGGCTGCAGCCAGCACCAGGCCCGCTGAGGAAGCCCCCCCGCCCACAACACATGCAGCAACAGAAGGGGAAAATCCTTCCTGGCCCCCTGTGGCCACCAGCAAAGCCCCGAGCCTGGGAAATAAACCCCTGCCGCGTTTGAGCCACTTACCTCCATTTCCGTAATTAATTTTTCCATCAAAACATGTTGCCAGCCTGGCACCCCCGGCGTCGGGGCAATGGGCTGCTGACTGCCCAGAGCAGGCTTTTCCTTTCCTTAGAGATGCAGGCAGCACTCGCTGTCCTGCAGTCCGGGGGCCTGCCGCGCCGGACCCCTCCCCAGTGTCCTGCCTCCAGCCTGGCCGTGCTCCCCCGCACCCCTGCCCGCCGGGGCTCTTCCTTCAGCTCCCGGGCCCCGCCTGGAGGGGTCATTTCTGCTCCAGCTGCACCAACAGCCCCCCACGTCTCCCATTTCCCCAGCTCGCGCCCCGCTCTCTAGTTATTTTGAGTTCTTTTGCAAAGTCTGGCTCACGCGGCCTTGCGGCAGCTGCGGCTTTGCCCGTACACTCCCTGGCCTCCAGCACTGCTCGTCCACACAGTTAACCCTGTTAGCAATGCCTGGGAGCCTCCCCCCCCCCTTTTTTAATTTCGTATCTCGGGCCGATTTAGGTAAATCGGTTCCGAATGCAAAGTCGTCCAGGTCCATGTGGTGTCACCCCGGCAAGTATTTTAGCTCTTCAGCCTGGGGCTTCAGATACTCCCAAGCCCAGGCAGGCCATGACCCTATGGGCCGTGATCACCACCACGGTGGACGGTCGCATCCGTCCAGGTGGTGTTGCTGTCCCCGGAAGGGGAGATCCCGTCTCCCTGACCCGTGATAACTTTGTGCCCGTTGCACCGCCCACGAGAGTCTACTACAGCCTCCTGCCGGGAGGGTCTTGGCTGCGTAAATGGAGACCGGGGGTTTCTCCCTGCCTCGCTCCTTTGGCCTCAGGGCAAGAGACACTTGGGGGATCTGAACACCAGGACCCCCGGGGTTGGGGCCTGCATGCCCCTGCTCTCCCCCAGGGCTCTGCACCAGCCCCTGGCGCTACCTCGGCAGAGCCCCCGTGGTGGGTTTGCCCATGAATACTGCTTGGCTCACATTGCCACGCGTGCACGACGCCGCACGGCTGCCCCCGGCCCAGCGCACGGCTCTGTTTCATGCCCGCCGGCCCAGGCGCTCCCGCGCGGCTCAGCCCTGCCGCAGCCAGCGTCGTCACCGGCCCCAGACCGCCCCGTGGCCAGGCAGAGGCCCGTGGCTAGTGGCGCTGCCCGCGCTTCCTTTCCCCTCGTCCATTGCCCGCCTTCCAACCCGTGTTTCTCCACTGCCGCGTCCGGCGGGTCTCTTGCCGTGCTCAGACCGGCGTCAGGTTTTCACTGCATGTGCTTCCCCCAGGCCAAAGCTCGGTTGTGCTGGTCCTGATCCCGGCAGCTGCCCCAGCTCCTCGCGGCCGGGCGGGGAGAGCCCTCCCATGGACGACAACTCCTTGCTCAGCAGGCCCAGTCCCCAGGTGACCGGGCCCAAGCTCGGCCCCCAGCCCCACCGGGATACAAACCCGGTCCCTCCCAGCTCCCACCGGCTCCTCCTTCGAGACTGAATGTCTTGCACCTCAGCCTGGGAAAGCCTGTGCCCTACGGATCCCGCACTCGGTCCTGCACGGCCATCAGAAGGCAGCCCCAGCCTCCAAGGGCCTCCCAGCCGTCCGAGGACACGGCGCTGGCCCTGCCTCCCCGGTGCCACCCTGTCTACCCTGCCGCAGGCCCCTGCCTGAGGGCTCGTCTCTGGAGGTCACCCCACCTCCCTGCCCCACCGCGCTGCCGCGCCCCGCGGCCCTCCCTGCAAAGCTTCCTGCTCATCCCCCCCTTCCTCAGCGCTCCCCCGCCCTGTTCCCCACCTGGAGCCGCCTGCACCCCCTTTGCCCCCAGTGCCCACCTGCTGCTCCGTGGGACGAGCCCCAAGCAGGTCTCACCCCAACCCCCATCCCCAGGGGACAGACCCTTTTCGCATGTCCCCTTAGCTCTGCTCCCCGCATCCCTCGCATGCAGGGTTTCTCCCCAACCTGTGCCTGCCCTGAGGCACATCCTAATATAACCCCCACCCGAATTCACCCCTAGAGATCTGCTCGCCTCTGCCCCTCCTCCCTGGGGCTGGTCCCACCCCAGCCCTCCATCGGAGACCCCCACACCACCCCCCATGCCGCCCCGTCCTGCTAAGCCAAGTGCTGCTCCTCTCGGGGGCTGCTTCTTACTCCCTTCCCCGAAGCTCCTCAGCCTCCCCCAGCAGCTGCCTGACCCTGAAAGCATCAGGAGCGTCTGGAGCAGGAGGGGACGCTCCCGGCTGAACTCGGATGGGGCGGCTGATTGCAGTGACCCGGGGTGCCTCCTCCAAGGGGGCTGTGGGGCCACACATTAGCACTGCCAGGTGCAAACAGGACCCACCAGATAAACCCAGAAGTTGCAGGTAGGAATCAGAGCGATAAAGCCTGGAAACGAGGTGCAGGCTCTGGGGCCAGAGCAGCCTCTCAGAGGGGAACACCAGGTCCATCCATCACCGCCCACATCTCCAGTCCCCCGTCCTCTGCCTCCAGCTCCCCTCCCCTCTCCCCATCTCCACCCCACACCTCCTGGGGTGCCTGCTTCTGACTCACCCCCTGCCCCCTCCCCAGCTTGGGGGAGCAGGACAGCCCCACACCGGACATCACTGGCCAGCCACCCCGGGCATGCAGCCGCCTTGGCCTGTGCTGCAGGAGGGCGGCGCAGTCGTGTGGCGCTGCAACCGCCCAGCCCTGCCTGGACACGGCTGCCCTGCTTCTGGCACCTGCCCTGGGAACTGCAACGAGGCTGTGCCCCCCTCCCCCGCAGCTGGCCTGTTGCGTGCAGGTGCGGGTGCTGCATCCTGGCACAGCGAGGCCAAGGCAGGGGCACAGCGACCTCCCGGCTCTGCACGGCTCCCGCCGGGGCACGGCTCGGCTCTCCTGCCCTGGGGGATCCTCCTCCTTACCTGGGCTGTGCCCACATCGCAGTGCTCCCCGCTCGGCACGCCAGGCCTGGCTGCGAGAGCTCACAAGCCAACACCCTGCTGCAGCGACCGAGGGAAGTTAAACCGCCGTCTCATGACGAAGCACCGGCAGCAGCAAGGGCTGCATAGTTTTCTTCCCTGGGACGTGGGCTTCAGCTCCACAGCACCATGGGCGTCTCTCCGCCCGGGGCAGTACAAACTCTGGCACCAACTCATTCTCCCCAGAGGGATTTCTCTCTCTCTCTCTCTCTCTCTCTCTCTGCTTGGGTCCTCTCTGCCTCTGGCAAGCATGAGCACTTCTTCCTGGCTCTGAGGACCGGCACGCCGCACCTGCCTCTGCACGGGTTGGGCCTGGCAAGCATACGAGGACAGGGGCCCTGTGCAAATTGGTCCACCTGGCTACAAGGCTTCAGTCTGGTCACGCTCATTAGCACTGTCCCACATGGTACAAGGGAAGTATGAGCTCTTAGGCTTGGCCCTGCCCCGCGCTGCCATGCTGAGGGCATCAGCCAAGGCACGGTCTCCCTGGACAGACTCAGCTACGGCTGCAGCTCCCTCTTGGAAAGTAATTGCACGGTGAGGGGGGGGCTGCTTGCGTGCTCTCAGGATCTGTTCCCTGCCCAGTGCTATTCTACCCGTCTTTATCTATCTGTACTCTGGAAAGTGAAATTAAAACCTTGTCGGTAGGCGCTGGGGGGAGGTATGCCAGCAAGAGGACAGGCTAGGGAGGCAAGTGCATTGCAACAAGCCTTACCCTCGCCCAAGAATGGGTCCAAGGATGCGTCACACACAGTGGCCAGGGTCTCAGAAAGCTGCCGTGTGCCCCAAAGGAGTGGCGTTACCGGATCAGCTCGGCTGGAGCACAGAAAATGAACGCGATCCCTGGCCGCGCAGGCAGGGGTGGGAAACAGGAGCAGTGCGGGAGTGACGAGGCTGTCGCTAGACACCGGGTCTGGTTCTGGCAAATGCTCGGCCTAGCAGACGCTGCGAAGCTGAAGGAGGTTCACAAGTGTGACAAGACCTGGGAAACCCACCAGGGAACGAGAGCCCACAGCCACCCCATCCGCTTGATCTGCCCACGGGTGCCACCGTGGGCCCGTCTCGCTGACCCCTTCTCCCCGCACCGCCGTCCCCTGCAAACAGCCGCAAAGCTGGCGCGTGGCACAGCCTTCCCCTGCATCCTTCTCCAGGCCCCACTGCACCGCTGCGGCAGGCCCCGGGCCGGAGGCGTCCAGAGGCCACGGCCTGCCACGTGGATGCACCTGGCTCACAGTCTCCACAGGCTCCCCTACCTGCCCGTCCTCTCAGTCGTCTCCCATCTCACCCCGTGGTGGTCAGCTCCGAGGAAGGGGCTGGAGGTCGAACTGGGATGCCTCCGGAGACACCTCCTCGGCGCTATTTACCTTCCCGGTCCCTGCGGGGGCTCTGGCCTAAGCTGGCTGGGGTGGGCCCTGGTGCTGCGGAGGGCTTTGCAGCTCGGCTGCTGCACAAAACAGGCCTGTTTTAGGCCGCTTGATTCTGAGCCAGCGCTAAACTTCCCGCAGCACCGGGACCAAACGCACTAAGGAAGAAGAGAGGAGCCGGCGAAGCTGGAGGTCTCCAGCAACATCAAACCACGGGGCGCAGCGTGGGCCGACGTCTGGGTAAGCGGTGTGCGCTGGGAAGGATGCAATTCGGGAGGGTCCCCGGGAAAACGCACCCGCGACAGAGTCAAACCCGTGTCCAGCCTCGGGTCTGATCCAGGTGCGTTTCTGGAGGGGGAAGGACTAACAACGCCCGAGGCAGCGTCCCGTCCAGGGACGTTTTGCAGGGATAAAGGAAAACACCCGACAGAGCTGAAAACAGCGGAAAGAGGCCAGCCCCCCGCGGCGGGATGCTAGGACGGTTCCTCCTGCACCGAGCAGAGAGCAGCTGGGTAGACGCCCCCGCCCCCGCCCCCGCAGCCCGGCGCACAGGGAGACGGAGCCGAGCACGCGGCGCAGGTGACCACGGGGGCGGGGGTCTCCTGCCTCGGGGGGGTCCTGTTCCGCGCTTGGGGCGCCCCATGGCGATGCCGCGCGCTGCCCCTCGGGACGTGCCCGGCAGCGAGATCTGGAGGGGGGGAGCAGCGAGTGCTACGCCGGTCCGGACCCACCAACCCAGGGACATTTTGAGTGCGTCGAGAACAAGCAGAAAAAGCCCGACCCGAGGCTTGGGAAGGGGCTCGGGGCTGCTGAGCTGCAGCAGAAAACCAAACCTGTCGATTCTCTGTTATTTCCCGAGCAGGCCCGGGAGGACGGCTCGCGGGCGGCGTGCCCCGGCCCGCGGGGGACGAGGCCACGACCAGCCCGCCGCCACGGGCCGGAGAAGGCCGCAGTGGCCCCGGGACCGGCGCAGCGGGTAGGAGAAGCCGTGCCCCACCCCGCACCGCCCGCCCACTCGTGCCGGCGCCCGGCCGCGGGGCGGCTCCACGGACCGGGACCCGCCGCACCAGCGGGATCGGAGCGAGCCGGTCCCCCGCACCGCCTCCGCGGGCGCGCCGCGGGCCGCGGAGGTCCTTCCTTCTGCTCGGAGCAGAGGGCTTGCAAATGAAAGCGGCCCCGGGAGGGACGCGGCGCGGCACAAAGGCTGCGGAGACGCGCTGGGAGCGAAGCAGAGCTGCGACACGCACACGCCCACGCCCACGCCCGTCGGGTTTCAGACACGCACCGCTCCTCTCAGCCGCGCCCCCGCCGCCCATTGTCACCGTCCCCCGGGGCCCGCGGCGCTTTTGTTTCCAGGCGTCAGGACGCTGCTTCCCCAGGGGCTGCAGAAAGACCCTTTGAAAGGATCCGCACGGAGACGCACGAGAGGAGGGCCGCAGGCACTTCGAGCCGCGCTGCTGCGGGCGCCCGCCGCGGGGACCGGCCCCGGGGCACAGGAGGCAGGCCTTTCTTTCCTCGGCTGGGAAAACGCGTGTCCTTCCCACGGATTACGGGTGGGAGCGCTGCCGGGACAGGCCAGGCGGCCCGACACGTCGAGGCTGCCCCCCCGCCCCGTGCCAGGGCAGAAGGGGCGAGACCCGAGATGCTCAGCCAGGTGCCGGGGCACCCCGGGGTGCTGCGGGGTGCCCGGGTTCACAGTGAACACCCGGCAGGACCCTGGCGCGGTGCCTTCCTGCGGCCCAGCTGCTCAATCGCCTTTCCGCCGGCAGAAACCCGGCGTGAAAGCGAAGAGCTGGCGCCTGCCGAGGGCACCCTGAGTGCACAGAGGTTTGGACAGACGCGCTCGGCCCCATCACCCCCAGCCCGGCCCCGGCCCGGCGGCTGCCAGTCGTGGCTCCGAGCCGGCACGGCGGACCGAGCCGAAGGAGACTCCTCGCCCCCAGCCATTACTGAGCAAACGTGAGGGCCCGGCTCCTTCCCTTTGCTCGGATCGGGGCAAGCTGCAGCCGTCACGCAGCCGGGGGCAGCCCGGCCGGCAGGACGCGCCGGAGGCCCAGCTTCTCCGGCCCGCCCCAGGCACGACCTTCCCCTCCGGACCGTCCCGTGTTTGACCTGTTCCTAAAGCCACAAGCCTGCTGCACCACGAGCCCCTGAACCCGCGGCAGGAGACGCGGAGCAGACGAGCGCTGCCTGCGTCTCACCATCGCAAGGGTTATTGAAACGCGGATGAGCCCCCCCAAGGGCCGTGCCCCGCCGCAGGGGAAGGGGAAACCCCCCAGTGCGACCAGTCCGAGCAGGGGGATCCCCTCCTGCCCCAGTGAAGCGTCGGGGGCAAGAGGCTCCGGCCGGGGCCGCGGGGTCGGCGCCAGAGGAGCGCTGGCCCGGCCCGGCCCGGCCCAGCCCCAGCCCGGCAGCCAGCACCTGGGGAAGGTGAAAACAAAAGGTGTAGCAACAGGAGGGGACCATCCCTCCGGCCCCACGAGGCAGCCTGCAAAGCCCCGGGGGTGGGGGCCGGCCGGGGGACGCCTGCGCGGGACGCCCGACGGCCCCTGAAACCTGCCCGGGCTTGGCTTCCAGACTGGGGGGTCCCGGCCGTGCAGCCCCTCACCCTCCCTGGCCTCGACGCTGCGGGCTCTCGGGGCCTGGTGCGACCCGCGTGGGCTCCGAGTCTGAAACAGCAGCGGGACAAAGGAGGAGCAGAGGCGACCTCGTGCAGCACGGGACAAAGCCCAGGACAGGGAGGGTGAGAAGCCAGACGGTGCTGGGGACCGTGTCCTGGGGCCAGGCAGCATCTGCCCTTTGTCCAGGGCTGGCTGCCACTTGGCTGTGCAGACAGGCAGACCCGCCTCGCTCAGCAGAGCTTTGGCCTTAAATCAGAACTGATTTGGTGCACCAAGAGAGGTGGCCGGCGGGGAAGAGACCTGACCTGGCAGCTGTCAGAAAAACAATATAATCCGTGAAAAGCAGAGGACCTCTTGCTGAACAGAAGATCTTTCCCTAAACTTAAAGATAGCCTTTTGCTGACAGTAAGCAAGCAAACATGTTCAGTGTGTTTTGTAACTCTGTAACAGCAAGCAAAAAAACAAAACCCCAAAGCTAGTGGAAATTCCCCAAAGATGCGCAGGCATATATGCCTTATACCTGTGTATACCTATATCAGCATATGTATGACCTGTTAGTGTAAGATGCTACCAAACTCAGATGGGGAACTCTTGGTCTACTAGGCCCTGAGTAACCCCTCTGCAGAGAAATAAATCATCTTGCCCTTCTCTGCCTAACTGATCGCGGCTAGGAAGAGCCCAGAGACAGACGTGGCCAGTGCTCCCCGTGTATGAGCACACCCTTCGGTGTAGGGGTGCTACGCAGTAGCTGGCCAGTTTCCCCGACACAGCCCACCCTTGCACAATGGGGATGCCTCCTGAGAGAAGCAAGCAAGTCGCGTCCAGGCTCCCAGCCCCGTCTCCCTGCTGAAAACGTCTCCAGCAACTCCAGCGGCAGCCGGATCAGCAGCAGACCCCACCGATCCCGCCGAGCCCTGGGCTGGGGGCTGCACGGCAGCCGGGGACGGTGCTGGTATCCCGCAAGGCGTGCCGTGTGCCCAGCCCCCACCCAGGACTGCCCCAGCCCGCAGACCACGGTCCCTCCTGCCCCCCGCGCGGGCACCAGCAACCCTGCACCCAGCGGCCCGAGCAGGCCGGGAGACCGCGGCTCGGGCAGGGGACAAAGGGCTCGGGGGCACTGAGCGCCCCCCGCTGACGGCTCAGGCGGGGACGTCGCTCCATGCAAAGTAACGTGGGGCTGTGAAGGCGGTGGCAGGGAGACGGGCTGCGGCTTCTTCCACGGTGCGGAGGGAGCCCGTGCGCACGTGCGGACACGTCTTCCACGAAGGACGAGTGCTGTGCAAGGCCGCGATGCAAGGGATGAAGACTGGAAGCAGCCTCTTCGGCCGTGGCACGGTGCAGGATGGAGCCCGCGTGCGCTTCGGCTCCGCGGACGAGGCTCGGACTGTGGGAGGGGATGAGAAACGAGCACGGGGCCGCAGGCCCAGGGGGAAGCCGGCAGGACAGTCCGCAGAGCCGAGGCACCGGCGCCAGGAGGGGAAGCAGCAGGACGCGCTGGAGCACGGAAGAAAACGCGGCCCGACGGCAGCGCCGGCACCCGCGGGGCTTGTCCGGGGGGAAGGAGGCGTCGCACCGTCCAACACCTGCTCCGACCGGCCGAGGGCTGCTGGCCCGAGCTGCCGGGGAAAGCAGCGGTCGCGAAGCGCTGTCGGAGGCGGCAACAGCAAGCCCTGCTGAAGCCTGCGAGCGCGGGGCAACGGGGCAGCTCGCTCCCAAACCGCCTGCTGAACTGGCAAAGCATAGAGCCGGTTGTGCAGAAGACAGCTCTCCATTTCCGACGGTGCAGCACGCCACGAGGGACCCGTCCGCTCGCCCCGCGGGAAGGTGGCCCGGACCGGGCAGGAAGCGATTTGGGTAGGACAGGCATCCGTAACTGCGGAAGGGCAGGCAGGGGAGCAGGCCCCAAAAGACCAGATTTCGGGGCGTGCAGAGAAACAGCAGGTCCGGTCCCACGAACGAAGAGGAAGAGCGGTCCCCGGGTGCCGGGGGGGTGCTCCGCACCCGCGCAGCAGCAGCGGGAACGGCCGCGGGAGCGCAGCGGCTGCGCGAGCAGCTTCCGAGCGCAGTCACACGAGGACGCGCGCAGGCAAGGGCAGGAGAGGATGTCACCGAGGGAGGGACGCGAGAGGGTAGCGCCGGCTTGTAGGAACAAGTCCCACCTGGCAGGGAAGTCCGGCGGAGGAGAGGCCCCTGCGCCGGCCGAGGGGACACGGCCCGGGGCGGGGCGAGCCCTGAGCGGCGGGGGGCGCAGGGCGGCGCGCAGCACCCTTGGCTTGGCTTTCTGCTGCAGCCGCGGGCAGGGCCACGGGACCGAGCGGGGGGGCAGGTCCTTCGTGGGAGGACTCCTGGCTGTCCTGAGTGAACTGAAGCCAGCAGAGACGGCAGGATGGACCCCAGTGCTAAGGGCAGTGACTGAAGCAATCCCCCCGAGGCGTATTGACCAGCCCCCGGCCGGCGCCAGGTCCCCGAGGACGGGAGAGTGGCCGGCACGGTGCCCACGCGTCACGAGGGGGAAGGGTGGGAGAAATAGAGGACCTGGACAACGATCAGCTAGCCAGTCCAACTCTGATGCCTGAGAGCTGGTTATTAGAGACACCTGGAGCAGGACGAGGCCATCGACACAGACGGTAACGAGGTTGCAAAGCCCCCCGGATTCCTCCTGCCGGGGCAGCGGGCTCGGGGGCCGAGGCCGCGTTGGACATAACGTGCCGGACTTTGCTCCGGCTCTCGACACAGTCACCTCGGGCCGCGGGGAGCCGGCGGGGGGGCAGACGGCGCCGGGGGCAGCGCCCTTCGGGCACCGCATCAAGCGGGCAGCGATCGCGTCCCGGCCGTGGAGGAAGCGGCGATGTCTTGCGTTACACCAGGGCGACGGTGTCGTGGTGCTGGACACGGGGTTGGGCTGGGCTGGTTTGCATGGGGCAGAGCTCGCGGCTCCGGGACTTCGCGAACACGACAAGGCCGGTGTCCGGAGGTCTCAGGCAGGCTCGTTGGAGGAGGGCGGCTGCGCTGCGGTTTTTCACTGAGGCTGGATGCAGGGGTCGAGAAGAGCAGTGCACGGATCAGCTGGACGGCACTTCGGAGCATGGCGCTAAAATGCGGAGGGCTGGAGAACGGGGCACAGACCACGAGAGGCAAGTCCACGCGGAGAAACACAACTGGCCTAGCCCGGGGAAGGAGCAGCACTGCCTGCAAGCGGGGTGCGGCGCGGCTGGCCTGGAGGGACGCGGGGCGCGCTCGGCATGCGGCGGACCAGCAAGAAAGCAAATGCGACTTTGGGCTGCGCTACCCGAAACTTCACGTGCCGGACGGGGGAGGCGGCAGGCCCGCCCCGCTCCGTGCTGCGCAGCCCGGCGCGCGGGCGGAGGCGGGGCCGGGGGCCGGGGGCGAGGGGGGCGTGCGGCAGGACCCGAGCGCGGGGCAAGGAGAGCCGCGGAGCCCCCGCAGCAACGCGCCTCAGCTGGGGGCGCAGGAAACGGGCCGCCTCCGCGGAGCCCCCCGGACAGACATCCGCCTGCGCCGGCTTGGGGGCAGCGAGCCCCGCCCCACCCCGGGGTCGGCGGCTGACACGTGCGGGGCCGGGCCCGGGGCAGCGGGGGCCGGATCCGGCGCTGGCCCGAGAGCGGCTCCCGCGGCGGCGTCCCCCCCCCGCCGCCGCCGCGGCCGCCCCCGCGCTGCGGAGCGGGAGAGACCGTCTGGGCAGCGGTCAAGGGCCCCGGAGCGCGTCGCCGCGGCTGCGCCTCTCCCCGGCGGGCGGTGTCCCGGGCCCCCCCTCCGCCTGCGCCAGCGCCAGCGCCAGCGCCAGCGGGGGGGCTCGGCATCGCCGGCTGCACAGCCGCTCCACGTGCGTTGTCGACCCCCGAGCAGCCCCCGGGCGCCGCGCGGAGCGTGCGGGGGAACGGGACGCAACGAAGCCCCGGCGGCCGTGACCCGCTCCGCATCGGGGCCGCGCTGCCCTGCCACGACCTCGGCCCACGCGGGCCCGCCCCGGGCCAAGGGAGGCACCTCTGGTGCCCGGGCGGGCCAGGCCCCGAGTTAGCCCCGCTCACACGCCCAGCCTGGGCGTGGCGTGGGGTGCAAGCCCCTCGTGTGCGGCGCAGAGGCCGCCGGGCACGAGAGACCCGGCCCTGGGGCGAGGCCTGTCGCAGCCGCGCGGCGGGGGCGGCTGCACCCAGACCTCCCTCTCCCCCGGCCCCGGGCTCCACTCCTCTCCCAGCCTCCGCCTCTTCTCCCCGGGGGGTCGGCGCCCCGCGACTCCCCTCGCCTCTCCCGTGCCCGCTGCTTCTTCCCGCCCCGCCGCCCTGGCCCCTCGGGAGGGCTGCAGCGTCCCCCCTCACCTGCTCCCAGCCCTGGGCCTGCAGCTCCCCCGCTCGGCCCCCCGGACTGCGCAGCCCCAGCCCCCTTGCCCTTGCCCTTCCCACACTGCCCGGGGCGTCCCTCCGGGGTCAGGCGCAGGGCAGCCCACCCGTGGACCGCAGCGCCGTGTCCGTGGCCCTTGCAGCCAGCCCTGACGCCACCGCAGCCTTTCCTGGGCACGCCCACACACACTGCCCGGGTTTAAAATGAGGATGGTCGGTTAAAAAGGCTGAGGCCCGAGTCTGGGGTCTCAAAGAAAGCTCCTCGCCCCTCCCAGCTGCCGTGTTGGTCTGGTGCTGCAGGGCTGCCCCAGCCACTGCACACCAGTGCAGGTTCACCCACACCCAGCTGGCAGCCCCTCACTCGTTAGCGCTGCCCCTGCAATTAAGCCAATGCACCAAGCTGCGCGGAGCCCAGGACGGGGCCGGAGGGGAGCCAGCACCAGCCGTTCGCTCTCCGGCCCCCAGCTGCTGGGAACCAGGGGCGGCCTGGGAAAGCCAGAGCCTGGGAACCAGGCGCCACGAGGGGCAGCGGGGACGGGGAAAGGGCTCCCAGCGCTGCTCTGCGGCTGCCCGGGCCGGATCCTGCGGCCAGTGGCACCCACCGCTCCGCCACCTTGTCCCGGCACCGGCTCGGCCTTGCCGCGGCCTGGAGCCCCCTCCCCAGCGGGGGCTGGGCCCCGAGCGCAGGGGGAGCTGCCGCGGGGCCGAGGCCTGGTCCCTCCGGCGGCTCTGGCCGAGGGGCTGGGACAACCCGGGGACCCAGAGCGGAGCCGACCTCGTGAGGCCAGGCACCCACCCGTTCCCCAGAGGGAAGCACATGCGTGTGCATGTACACATGTGTGCACTGGGGCACTGGGCCCTGGCACGACCTGGCATGTGGGGAGAGCCTGGCCCGAGGGGAGGAGAGGCAGGACTTTGGCCGCCCGTGCGTTTCTGCCCAACCGGTGGGGCTTTGCCCCTGAAGGGGGAGGTGTGGGGGGGCACTGGGTGCTGGGCATGGGGCGGCTCGGGTAGGAGGGGGCCTGGTGGCAAGACAGCCCTGCGGGGAGTCCCAGGAGGGTGTTAAGCCCGCGACGATGGGGGTCCCGGCCCTCGGAGGGCTCTGCGCGGGGGCCGCGGCTACCACGAGAGCCTGGGCAGGACATGTGGGGCTGAGGGGTTTCTCTGGGGGGGCAAAGCCTTGGAGGTGGGGAAGGGATGACGACCCTCAGGGAGCGGGGTGTGGGGCTGTCCTGCCTGCTCCTCGCGCGGGGGACAGACCGTGGCCCCGGGGGTGTCTCGATGGCAGGGACGGTGGGGCTGGGGGAGCTGCCCCTCGCCCCCAGGGCTGCAGCAGGGTCCTGCCCCAGGGCAAAGCGCTTTGCCCAGAGGGGACCTGCGTCCACGCAAAGGGGGGGATGTGTCCTGGGGTCCGTGTGAGCGGTGGGAGGGGCTTGACGTGGAGGGGACGCACATGGGGGGCAAGGAGAGGGGCTCAGCCGGGGGCTTCCCTGCAGGGAGGGGGCACGAGGCCCCGTAGGGCCGGGGGCATCTCCAGGGATGGGACATTTCAGCCCTACCGGGGCGGTGGCGACTCTGGCTGTGAAGCCCGACCTGGGGCCCCGAGGCGTCCTCGCGCCAGGGAGCTCGGGGAAGCTACCCCAACTCGGGGAGGGGGCTGAGGGCGGAGCTGTGCTGTGGGTAAAGGGGCCTGTGGCAGGGACAGGACACGGCCGGACCCTCACGCCAGCCTCCGAGCTCCAGGAGCTGCCCTCAGATGCATGGAACAGGATCTGTCCCGGTCCCTGGGGACTGCCAGGACTCGTGCAGCCTGGGCCCGGCTCCCTGCGCCAAAGCATGTGCACGGCAGGGCTCTGCTCCAAGCCAGACCTTCCCCCCGATTTGGGAAAACAAATGGGAGTCACAGTGGGCCTGGGCCCAACCACCCCGGCTCCTCTGGCCCCTCGAGCTCCCCCAGCCCCTGACCCTTCCCTGTGCCTGCTCCTGCGTGCCCGCACTCGTGGCGCGTGGGCCACCAGACTGCTCGGCGTGGCCTCGCCGTGCTGCGTGCGGTGACCCCGACGCTCCCATCGCTGCCTCTGGCATTTCGTCCAGCAGCACCTCCGACCCGGCTGCCTTGAACACCCCTCAGCTCAGCCTTGCATTTCCTCCGTCAGACACCACTCCCCTCCGCAATGCCCAAGAGCTCCTGCCCGCACAGCCCCGCCGCATCTCCTCGTGCCAAGGGGCACAGACCAGCACTGCAGCCGCAGACGAAAGGTGCAGGCCTTAGAGACCGCCCATGGTTGCATGCCAGCCAGCCATACAGAGCCAACACGCCCAGGTGCAGCATGCCAGGCTGGCCTCCCCGCTCCTGCACGCCAGTCCCAGCCTCCTAGCACAGAATCGCCAGGCCCCGCACACTGCTCGCCCATGCGGACAAGCCTCCGGCCTAGAGGCACCGCAGCCCTTGACCCCTGCAGCGCAGGGGGGACAACCTCGCAGACCCTGTGCCCAAGCCCCCGACACCAGGCAGAACCACGGACCAAAGCACGGGTGCATCCGAGCCCATGAGACATTGTCCCTTTCCCGGCACCACCCCGGCTCATCTTTGACGCAGGAGCCCTGCTGCCCGCCCGACTAAGCCACGCCACGCCACGCCACGCCACGGTCACAGGAGTCGCTGCCCTGCTTTGTGGCAGCAGGACAAGGACGTGGGGGACCTTCGTGCCCCCAGCCTGGCGAGCCCGGGCAGCAGCGAGGAAGTGGCGACAGACGACACGCGGCAAGTTTCATAGAATCTCTTTTACTGCCCTCGCAGGGAGGGCCCCTGGGTCCATACTGCACGTTTTACAGACACTTCACGTATGTACAAGTCCGGTTTTAGTGTTCTGCCCCCAAACAGATGCATTCGGATGGTTAATCGGCCCCCACTGCCCCCCGAGGAAAGGCAGGAGGGGAGCAGGGGAGCCCAGGGGCCCACGCGAGGGGAGAGGAGCAGGCCCCCGGGCTCCAGCTGGAATATGGTACAGAATCGCCCGTGTTAGTATGTCATGCAAAAGCAAAAACTGGATAATGAGAATAATATCACAACGAAATGGGGGGGGGGGTGACATGATGGGATGGACGTGTAGCAAACCAAGAAGGCAGGCGAGGAGGAGGAGGAGGAGGAGGAGTGCTCTTAGACCTTGGGTGGAGAGTGTTGCCCGCAGCCTGGAGGTGGCACGTGCCTCGGGGAGAGGTGAGGGCAGGGGCTGTGCTAGTGCCAGGAGTGAGGGAGCCCTGGTCTGGGAAACCGAGTCACGTGGGCCCTGCTGCCCACTGCTACCCCGCGGGACAGAGCGCAGGCCGGGCGAGCCCAGCTGCAGCCTTCGCCCCTCTTATTGCTGGAGAAGGAGTGTGGCGCGCCAGCCAGCCCCTGGGCACAGGCTGCAATAGCCCTCGCGGTGGCCAGGATGCGGCCCCCGGGCTGTGCAGGCGCGTCTGCAGCCCCGTGCCGCCCCTGCCCCCGAGGAGGCTTCACTGCAATCCTGGCGGCGCGGCCGTTGTCTGGAGCCACCCCTGGCGTCACAGCCCTCGGCCCGCTGCTTGGACGTCGGGCCCGCGGGCAGGGGAGGCCCCGGTGGGGCGGGACGGGGCAGGGACAGCTCCAGCGTCTCCACGTGGCTCTAGCCAGGCGGCCGGGAGAAGGGCGGGCGCTGCCTCTCCGGACCACGGGCCCAGGCCTGCGCGGTCAGTGCAAGGGGAGGGGGAAGGGGGTCTCGGGGTCCTTGGTGCTTCCCCCAGCCCTGAGGCACAGGCTCCGTGGCAGCGGTGAGGGAGGTGGAAATGGACATCCAGCAACGCTAAAACAAAGTGAACAAAAGGAAGAAGATGGGATGAGCCAGGACGATCGGTCGGTTCATGAGATGAAGCCAACAGCAAGAGCCGAGGAGCTGCCCCCCCTGCCCCCGCCCCCGCCCCCTGCTGCTGGCAGCCCTCCTGCCCTCCCTCCTGGCAAGTGCACCCCCCTTCCCCGGCTTCAAACAGATAACCCTGGAGACAAGGCAGGAATTACCCCAAAGCTGGGGGCCACCGAGCAGGCACCTCAGGGCCCGGGGAGAGCTTCCCCCTCTGGCTACTTTACCCCAAGCCCTGCCCGGAGCAGAGCAACGTCCACTGCCCAGGCCGCGCGGCAGGACTGCGCCTGCAAAACCCCGCTTCCACCCGTGCTGACCGCGCAGTGCCACAACGTCTGGAGAACGCCGCTTTCAACTGAAAGCCCAGCCCGCCACGGTGGAGCGCCTGGTCTCCAGACAGAGACTCAAAAGAGGTGGTTACCTGTGCGCAGGAGTACAGCGGAGGAGCTGCTGCATCCAGGGCTCCCCTTGAACTGATCCACGTCTTGCTAACATCAGAGACCCAGCTAAGCAACTCTCCCAGTGGCGCGGGGACGTCTCTGGGACTGGAACAAGATGTCTGACAGAGAGAGAGTGTATTATTACAGGTGACGGGGGGGAGGGCAACTCAAGGGGAGGAAGAAGAAGAGATACGGAGTTTAAAATAAAAAGTCGGCACTTCCATGCGGCTGCGCTGTGCTATGACCCACCCTGAGGGGAGAGACCACGCCAAAGCCTCTCGCCTTTGGGTCCAATTTAAGACGTCTGGCAAGACCCCACTTAGCCAACGGGCTCCCGGCCCAGCTGGCACCGGGACCCAGGTGTAGAGACCGGGGCTGCTGGCCGTGGCCCGGGGCCAGCAGAGCACGGACAGATGCCTGCCGATGCATTGGTCTGATCGGTCTAAGAAATCAACCTGGTACAGGGCACTTCCCAGATACACAGACAGACAGACAGACGGACACACATGCAGGCATCGCCGCTGACGAACAGCCACGCGCGGCAACGTAAGATTCCCCGAGTGATTTGGGCAGAGAAAGCAAAGCGCAACGGAGCGGGTCAGAGCAAACAAGCAGGCCGGAGGAGGCAAAGGAAAACCTCTCGGAGGCCGAAGCCGGGCTGCAGAGAGAGGCAGGCAGGCAGGCAGGTCCATCCACGCGGCAGCAGGCTCTGCGAAAGCATGGCCATCGCCCCGGCATGCACTTACAGTCTGAGCGCCGAGTCCGCCGTGGCTGGGGGCAAAGCCGAGGAGCTCGTGGGAGGGGGCAGGTCTGGACAGAGAGTGGCCCCCTCCCTTGCCTTGCCAAGGGCCAGAAAGAGATCCAGAGCGGGCGTACGGGTGTCTGAACGTCCGGGGCTGGCGGGGGCCGTGGGGCGGTCGGCCTCTCCCTGGCTCGCGGAGCGCAGGAGGGCGCAGGTCTAAGAGCGGGGGACAGCGTCGTCTCCTCCTCCAGGGCAGCAGGGGATGAAGCCGGCAGAGTTAATACAAAAGTCACTGGGTGGTTAGGATCGAAACTGCGGCACGGCGCTGGTTCTGCCCTGCCGTGGCCAGCTGGCATGGGCCGCCGGGTGGGAGCTGGTGTCTCCTCTGCGGACGGTCCGAGCAGAAGCGAGCTCCGGGCTGGCTGAGCTGGGAGGGTAGTGTGTTCTCGCTCTCGTCTCGCAATATACAAATACTGTCAGAACAATCATATATATTAATATATATTAGTCGAGTCTTTTTGGTTAAACTTTAGGCACTGCTTTGGAAGAGAAATGGAATTTAAAAATTAAAAAAATAATAGTAGGAGGATTAGCCAGTAGCTTTATCACATGCAGAGCAGGACAGCTGGGGAGCTCCTCAGCCGGGGGTCTGGGGAGCCGGAGGGAGGGGGCCTTATGCCACGCTTAGCGCTGGCCCCTGCAGTCCAGAAAGCTTCCTGCCTGCTTCCCATCCGCAGCTCCCGCTTAGGCCGGACAAGGCAAGAGCCACGTCAGCTGCATCCACGGCACTCTCGGGACCCGACGTGTATCTGCGCCCGTAGCTGGAGGAAGAGTAGGAGGAGGATGAGAAGGTCATGGAGAAGCCGGAGCCGGTGCCGGTGGCATCAAAGCTCCCTCGCCTGGAGCCTGACCTGGATCCTGTTCGAGAGCCTGACCTAGAGCCGGAGGTGGAACCAGAGCCGCTGACATTGTAGGGGCTGTAGTAGCCTTTGCTGGACTGGGAGGAAGCTTCCAGCAGGCGCAGGCCCGTCCCCTCCTCCACCATGCTCCTGTCCATGGCGTCTTTATAGGAGATCTTGAGCTTGGTCTTGGGGCAGGTGAGATACTTGGAGTAGGTGTTGACATCCCGCAGCTTCTGGGCCGTGCGCGCGTCAATGGTGCCCTTCTGCAAGGCATCGTCCAACAAGACCCGGCCCGCGACATCGGGCTCAATCAGCCCGCCCGTCAGGTACTGCACTTCCAGGAAGCGCTGCCCAGCCTCGTAGTACAGCCAGCCCTTCTTCAAGGCCTGCGCCGCCGACATCTTGGTCTTGGTTCTTGGATCCTCGAAGCCGTAGAAGGCTTTCTGGGCAAGGTTGATCCTGTCCACCATGATCTTGTCCACCAGCCCCTTGTTGACGGCATCAGTCACGGAGAACTTCTGCCCAGTGTTGGGGTCGACAATGCCACCGGTGCAGGCTTGGGCTTCCAGCAGCCGCTGGCCGGTGATGTTGTCCACAAGGTTGCGGTGCATGGCTTCTGTGATGGACACTTTCTCCAGGGTGTCTGTGTCCAGGATGCCAGCGACTGGACCCGTCTCCTCCGTCGGGTCGCTCCATGACGACAGCTGGGTTCTGACTGTGGCGGGGCTAATGGGGTAGGAAGACGAGGAGCCCACGGAGGAAGATCTTGACCGGAAGCCGCTCATGTTGCCGGACAGCATGTCTGCAAACTCTGTGATGGAGAGGGTGCCGGAGCGGTACTGGTCGAGGGCGGACTGGTCGATCAGGCCCTTTCCAATAGCATCGTCGATGTCGTACTGCCGCCCCGACCGCCGGTCAATGATCATGGACTTGACCACCCCGTCGGAGGAGGAGATGGTGATCTCCTCCCACTCGCACTCCTGCTCTGACAGCTCCAGGTAGGTCTGGTGGTCAATGAGGCCCTTGCGGTAGGCTTCATAAACAGACATCTCCTTCCCGGTCTCTGGGTCCACAATCACCACCCGGCGCTTGCGGACGGAGGACTTGGAGGAGGTCTTTCTCTCCCGCTTCTTCTCCTTCAGAGGCAGCAGGCACAGGCCTGTCTCGGGGTCGGTGATGCACCGCTCCATGAGCTGCAGGTACGTGAGGTTCTCCTCTGTGTTGGGGTCAAAGAAGCCCTTGGTGTCGTCACTGGGATCCAGCAGGATCTCGTTCATTTCCTCATCAAACAGGCCCCTCTTGTAGGCCATCTCTACGGGCAGTCGATGGCTTTCCTCCGGGTCAATGATGCCTCCTGTTGCAATCTGGGCCTCAAGCAAGCGGATCCCGTGATCCTTCAGGATCAAGCCCTTCTTCATGGCTTGGAAGAGGGAGATGAGCTTGCCGGAGTAGGGGTCTTTGTAGCCGGTCACTGCCCTCTCGGCAGACAGCAGCTTGTCCTTGAACTCTGGGCCCACAATGCCCATGCGCACAGCCTCTTCCACCGTCAGCTTGAGGCCCTTGATGGGGTCGATCACGTAGCCCGTGGCGGCCTGTGCCTCCAGCAGCTCAAAAGCCGTGCCCGGCCTGATGATGCCCTTTTTCATGGCCTGGTACACGGACAGCCTCTCCTTGGTGGAGTCCACGAAGACCCCAGCGATGCAGCTGGTGCCCTCCAAGAACTTCTTGATGTTTTTGGAGACCTCTTCGATGGAAGTCAGGCCTTGCTGGAGGCGCTGAGCTGTGGCTTCGTCCATCACCTGGGACCGCACCAGCTCCTCCACAGAGATCTGCTTCCTCAGGCCCCGGAAGGTCAGTTTGCGGGTGTCGCAGAGGGGCAGCAGCAGCAGGTTGTTGTTCTCGTCCTTCCTGCAGCGCTTCAGGAGCTGCGTGTAGCTGAGCTTCTCGTCCGTGGAGGGGTCCACGTAGCTGCAGACCTCGCTGGGCTCGGACAGCATGTCGTGCGTGTCCTTGTTCAGGTAGCCGCGCTGATAGGCGACCTCCAAGGGCAGGTGGAAGCTGTAGTGCGGGTCTATGATGCCACCCGTGGCCAGCTGGGCATCCAGCAGCTTGAGAGCTTCCTCCTCGGGGATCAGGTCCTTCTTCATGGCCTGGAAGAGGGAGATCTTCTGCTCGCTGTAAGGGTCTCGGTAGCCAGTCACTGCCCTCTCTGCAGACAGAAGCCGGTCATGCATTTCTGGCCCCACCACGCCTTTCCTAACCGCTTCGTCCACGGTCAGCATTTCATTCTTGATGGGGTCGATCACGAAGCCAGTGGCAGCCTGGGCCTCCAGCAGGGACCGGGCCACCTCGGTGCTGATCAGCCCTTTCTTCAGGGCCTGGTAGACTGTGAGCTTCTGCTTGGTGGAGGGGATGTAGATGCCAGCCACGCAGCCCGTCCCGTAGAGGTATTTCCAGGTGGTCTCAATCTCCAGGATCTCCCGGATGGTTTTGGAGCCCTGCTTCAGCAGGTTGTACACCTCCAGGGAGATGATCCTGGCCTCGTAGAGGTCGTCGGCAGTGATGCGGCGCCGGATGTAATCGTAGGAGGTCCATTCCTGCTGCCGGATGATCTCGGTCTTCTCGATGATCTCGATGATGATGATGATCATGCGCTCCTTGGTCACCTTGCCGGAGCGGAACTCCTCGAGCAGCTGCTTGCGCTGCACCTCGGGGATGAGGTCCGAGTTCATGATCTCCCACAGGGACATGGACGAGCCTGCCAAGTCGCCCACGGGGATGTCGACCTGCGTCTCCTCGAACACCTTCCGGGTCTCTGCCTCGGTGTAGATCTGGGTCTTCTCCACCACGCTGGGCATCTCTGCTTTCTTCAGGGGGAAGAGGATGAGGCCGGTCTCGGGGTCCTCAATGCACCGCTCCTTCAGCTGCGCGTAGGTGAGGTTCTCCTGGGTGTTGGGGTCGAAGAAGCCCTTGGTGTCGTCGCTGGGGTCCGAGAGGATCTGGTTCATCTCCTGGTCGAAGTAGCCCCGCTTGTAGGCCACCTCCACGGGGACGCGGTGGCTGTGCACCGGGTCGATGATGCCGCCGGTGGCGATCTGGGCTTCCAGCAGGCGGATGGCGTGGTCCTTCAGGATGAGGCCTTTCTTCATGGCTTCGAAGAGAGAGATGGTGTTCCCAGAGTAGGGGTCCTTGTACCCCGTGACCGCCTTCTCAGAGGAGAGCAGCTTCTCGTGCAGCTCAGGACCCACGATGCCTGCCTTCACCGCCTCGTTGACGTACAGCTTCTGGTTCCTTACGGGGTCAATCATGAAGCCGGTGGCTGCCTGTGCCTCCAGGAGGGTGATGGCCGTGCCTGGCCGCAGCAGGTTCCTCTTCATGGCCTCATAGATGTTCAGCTTCTCCTTGGTCTCTTCCACGTAGATGCCGGCGATGCAGTCGCTGCCCTGCAGGTATCTCCTCAACGAGTCCGTGTCTGAGAGGTCTTTCACTGACTTCTTGCCTTCCTTGAGCTGCTCGTACTGGGCTTTGCTGAGGACCCGGGACTCCACCAGCTCACTGGCCGGCACGGGTGCCCGGAGGCCACTGAAGGTCAGCTTCTCCTGCTTCTTGGTCTCAGTCTCCTCGATGATGGTGATCATGATCTTGATGATCTTCTCGATAGTGACCTTGCCCGTCCTGTACTGCCGGAGCAGCTCTCTCCGTTGCTCCTCAGTGAAGTACTCGGAGTGGATCAGCTCCCAGATGGTCACAGTCCTGCCCTTCAGGGCACCCGTTGGGACCTCAAGGGTTGCCTTGTCGAAGGACTCCTTGGTCTGGCTGTCCGTGTAGACCTCCTCCTGCTGGGCCTGGATGGCTTGGTCAGAGAGGGGCAGCAGGTAGAGGCCAGTCTGCTTGTCCTGACGGCACTTCTTCTGCAGCTGGGCATAGGTGAGGCTTTCCTGGGTGCTGGGGTCATAGAAGGCTTTCGTGTCATTGCTGGGAGTGGCCAGGGTCTTGCTCATCTCCTCGCTGAAGTGGCCCCGCTTCGAAGCCACGTCGAGTGGGAGGCGGTGGCTGTTCACAGGGTCGACAATGCCGCCGGTGGCGAGCTGGACATCCAGCAAGCGGATGCCGTGATTGCTGGGGATGAGGCCTTTCTTCAGCGCCTGGAACAGGGACACAGTCTGCCCGGTGTACGGATCCTTGTAGCCCGTCACCGCTTTCTCCGCTGACAGCAGCTTCTCGTGGAACTCGGGACCCACGGTCCCGGCCTTCACAGCCTCATCCACGGTGAACTTCTGGTTCTTCACAGGGTCAATGATGTACCCGCTGCCCGCCTGGGCTTCCAGCAGGGGCAGGGCAACCTCTGGCTTCAGCAGGTTTTTCTTCAAGGCATCGTAGAAGGTGAACTTTTGGCCCGTTGACTCCACCAGGACACCGGCAATGGCGTCGGTGCCCCGCAGGTACCGTCTGACGGCATCCGTGTCCGCCACGTCCTTCACAGCCTTCTTCCCCTGGTGCAGCTCATTGTAGAGATCCTTGTTAATGATCTTGCTCTCCAGCAGCTCAGCCGCCGGCACGG